>NC_025999.2:101681655-102039546 GCF_000442705.2 Elaeis guineensis | reverse complement strand
GTTGGTGGAGTCGGCCGACCCAAGGTCGGTGGCCAGCAGAGTGGCGTCGGACTCCTCCGTCGGTCGGCGAGCTTCAAGTGGGTCGGCTACCGAACCTCTGGGTTCAGGTCGGTCGGGAATAGACCGTGGAATGGCCGTGGTTAGCCGCTGATGGCGTCCGTTGGCCTGCCGCCCGACTTACGATCGGCCAGTCAGAGTCGTTCGTCGGGCCGTCGGTTAGTCGGTCGGGCCGCCAGTCGGTCGGGCCCTCCGACAGTCGGTCGGTCGGTCGGGGCCCCGAGGTCGGGCCCTCCGATAGTCGGTCGGTCGGTCGGTGGGGTCCCGAGGTCGGGCCCTCCGATAGTCGGTCGGTCGGTCGGTGGGTATCCCCCAACAGTTGCCCCCCTCCACTCCTAAGTCGGGTGGAGAGCTGGCCGATGCCTTCATTCGGGTAGTAAGGCCGGGCGACTGGGAGTGGATTTGTCGCATGTGCAGATCCGACCGTACCGCCGGCTGATCCGTTGTCTGACACCTCACGAATCCCGAGTGATCCGAACGTCTAGTCGATGCCAGAAGTCGCGCCGGGCGTCCGGTGCCGGACGCCGCGTCTTGTCGTCGTCAGTCGTCACGTCGGTGTCAGAAGATCGGGTGCCGGACGATACGGCGTCAGTCGATCGGATATTCGGCGCCGATCGCGGGTGAGGCGTCCCATCGGGAACGCGGACCGGCGCGGGCGGCCGACTGCGGAGCCAACCCCCGCGCGCCGCGTGTCAAGGTGGTTGGCCGGCGCCCGCTCCGGCATTTAATGCGGGCGGTGCGGGCGTCCCGGGGCGAAGCGCGCCGAATCCTTAGCCAACCGGCGGGCGCCACGCGTCGCGCATCTGGGGGACCTTGGTCGGCGCGGAAGCATCTCGGCCGTCGGTCGGCCCTATATATATAGGACCTCCCGGACCCTGACCCACATTTGCCATTTGCTGGGGAAACTCTGTCCGGGCGATTTCTCGGTCGTCGCGGGCAGAGCTCTTCTCTACTTTCGGAGGGTCCATCGGGTTCGTGGTCCTCCTTCCCCTTCTTGCTTTCTTCTCTTCTTTCCCTTCTTTCGGTTCCTGCACAATGACCAGGAAACCGACTCAGGGAGCTCGGTCGGGGAACCCGACCGACGACACCCGATCGGCTCCGGAAGATGAGGCCTCCTCGCTTTCGGGGCCGAACGTCGATCAGCTTCGGGAGCACTATCGCATCCCGGAGCAGTTTCGGCTCTATGCTCCAGGGGCCGGCGGTCGGGTCAACAACCCTCCGCCCGGCGACCTGGGGCTGTATGTTGAGGACCTTCGTGCGGGTCTTCGACTTCCGATTCCGGAGTTCGTCCGGAATCTGCTTGATTACTACGGACTCTGTCCGGCGCAACTGGCGCCGAACTCTGTCCGGCTAATCATTTCTTTCGCGCTGTTGTGTCAGCTCTTGCCGACCAACCCCCGCGTTTCCCTCTTCCGGGCCTTCTTCGTGCTCCGACCCCACCCTAAGGCCCGAGGGTGGTGGCTCTTCAACCCCCGGAAGGGTCTTGCCTTCATAACCGGTCTTCCATCGTCCATTCATGGATGGAAGAACCAGTTTTTCTTTGTTTCCTCTTCCTCCTCTTGGGGCTTTCCTTCTCGCTGGGGTGTACCCCGAACTGAGGCCAACGACAACAGTCGGGTCGACGTGGACGACCGGGAGGACTTCCACCGACTCAAAGACATGTTGGTCCCGAAGCAGAGGGAGCTGTTACCGAGCAAGCTCTCTATGATGCCGGCCTGAGTCTGGTCCCCCGAATAGGTATCGCCCGATTCCCCAGCTTTTCTTTTTGTTCGGCTTTAGGGTAGTTCTGGTCCGGCCTTTAACATTGGTCGGTTTTGCAGGGACACCGCCGAGGATGAGGCCGACCGACGCCGAAATTCGTCAGTTTGCCGCCGCGAGGAAGAGGCCAGCGTCGGGGGCTGGCCCTTCGCGCCCTTCCAAGAGATCAGCCCCAGTCCCGCTGACCGTGGAAGCGTCGGCGACCGAGGGGTCGGAGCCAATCATAGCCCTCGCGGCTCCGACTGTCCGAGTGGAGGAGAGGCGAGTCGAGGAGAGGCCGGCCGAGGAAGTGGCCGAAGGAGTGTCGGCGGTTTCGCCGCCGCGGGCGGAGCCGGACGTCGTTCGGGAAGCCGAACATCGTCCGGAGGCGTCCGCCGGTGCAACGGGGGGCGCCGGGTCGAACTCCAGCGTCCCATCGCTGCCAGCCCCGTCGGTCGGGGCAGCTGATCGGGGGAAAGCCCCGATGGAGCCCTCGGAGGAGGAGAGATCAATGCCCCCCAGCGCATACTACCCCGAGGTGCATCGGCCTTGGCCGACCACAACCTTGCGAGGAGGTTGTGCCAGGGGATCCTCCTCCCTACCGACGTCCAGTCGCTGCGATCTCGGCAGGTGACCGAGATGCTGTCGCGGTTCTACCCGTCGATGGTGGAGGTAAGCTTCGCGTCACCTTTCTCCTTAGAAGAATTTTCGCCTGCCACATAATTCTGACAAATCTTTTTTCCGTCGGCAGTTGATCTTCACCATGTCCGAGTTGGAGGCCGGATACCGAAGGTTCGGCGACGTTCGGGCAGCCTTCAAGGAAAGGTCGGCAGCGGCCGAGGCCGAGAGAGGGAGGCTGGTCGACCAACTGCAGGAGTCGGTCGACCGGGAGGCCAAGTTGACGGACGAGGTCTCCCGGCTTATGGCCGAACTAAAGTCGGCCAAGAAGGAGGCCAAGCACAAAGGTCGGGTCGTGCGTCGTCTTCGACGCGAACGGGACAGTGCCACCTCCGAACTCCAAGGGGAACGCGAGCAACTTCGGGTCAGCCTGGAGAAGCTCGCGGAAACCGAAGAGGACTTGTCCATCGCCCAAATCGACGCCGAAATTGCCAGGGCCGAGGCGGAGTTGGCGAGGGAGGAGCTGGCCCATACCGAGGACGAAGTACGATCGGCGAGGGAGTCGGCCGACCGCGTGGTCGAAGACTTCCGGGCCTCCGACCAGTACAAGGAGGAGATGCTCGAGTCGGGCTTCGCCTCCTACAGGGTCGGGTTTGAGGACGGTCGGGATGCCGTCCATACCTTGTACCCGGAGGTGGACGTCAGCCGAGTCGCGCCGCTACTCGCCGAAGAGGAGGGAACCGAAGAGGAGGCCGACCATCTGTCGGGAGGCATCATCCCAACGGAGGAAGCCGTTCCGGAGCAGGAGCCGACCGGAGGTCCCTTGCCGACTGAAGGACATCCTTCTGCCGCCGACCCATCGCCGCTTATGGTCGAGACGCCGATTCTTCCCGATCCCCCGTCGATCGAAGAGATTATCCAGGACGAATGATCGGTCCAGCCGACTGTCTTCCTTTTGTTTTTTCTTGAAAATACATGTAATCGGCTTCGGCCCGACTTTGTAATCTCTTTTAATCAATGAATGAAATTGTCTCTTTTCCTTCTTGTTTGTAACGTTTCTTATCGCTGTAATGTCGAACCCAAGTCACCAACTTAGAGAAGTCGCCAACTCGGGTAAGTCGGTAAGACCTAACCGGCTTGCACAGTTCCGAAGTAGCTTGTATCCCGACTTTAGGTCGGTTTTCAATAATTGTAGTCGCTATTCGGGCGCATCTGTTAAGTCGGACTTCCGTAGATGCGTTCAGTCGAACATCGACCGGCGCAGTGTCGGGGGAGCGGTAGTAAGTCGGATCCCCAAGCTCTTGTGTCGGGTTCTCATGTCCTTCGACAGACGGTGGCAAACCGAGTGTCGTTCAGCCGACCGAAGGTCGGTCGGCGAGTAGTGGGTGCGACTAAGGTCGCGTCATATGATAGACGGTGGTAAGCCGAATATCCCTCGACCGGCCGTAGCCTGGTCGGAACGTCGCGGCAACAGCCGCGTGGGCTTTTAGCCTTTCTTCGGTCGGGGCCCGATCGATCAGTCGGCCGATGGATATACCCGAAAATTCGACCGTAGAGAGTATAAACTCCCGCCATCGTAGATGCATCGGTCCGTGTAAGGGGCCGATGTGTCGTCGGTGCCAGGTCCGCGTCAATGCGTCGGGGCTGAGCGCCGATCAGTAGTCGAAGGGTTAGAACTCCGATTTTTCAAACCGAACTTGTATTCCAACGATTGGATTACAGAATTTACTGGTAATACAGCTTCAAGTTGTCGGCGTTCCAAGTCCGGGGAATGGGTTTCCCCTCAAGGGTCTCCAGTCGGTAGGCCCTCGGCCCGAAGGTGTCAGCAACCTTGTAGGGTCCTTCCCAGTTGGGAGCCAACTTCCCTTGGTCCAAGGGCTTTGACACCTCCGCCTTCCTCAAGACTAGGTCGCCAGGTTTAAAGAGCTTTGGTCTGACCTTGGCGTTGTAGTACCGGGCGACCCTCTGTCGGTAGGAGGCCATTCGAATTTGAGCCTCATCTCGCAGTTCGGGGAGAAGATCTAGGTCGGCTCTCCGGCTTTCGGAGTTGTCCGGCTCGCGGTACTGCTCGACCCTTGAAGATGGCAGGCCAACCTCGAGCGGGATCATGGCTTCTGTCCCGTAGGCCAAACTGAACGGCGACTCTCCGGTCGGGACACGGGGGGTCGTTCGGTAAGCCCATAGGACGGAGCCCAGCTCGTCGACCCAGAGGCCCTTGGCTTCGTTCAGTCGGGTCTTGAGTCCATGGAGCAAGGTTCGGTTCGTCACCTCAACCTCACCATTGGACTGTGGGTGCCCGACTGAAGTTAGTCGATGACGGATGTGGAACCTGGCGCAGAAGTCCTTGAAGTCTTGGTTGTCGAATTGCCGTCCGTTGTCGGTGATGATGGTGTGCGGCAATCCGAACCTGAAGATGATGGACTTTTGGACGAAGTCCTCCATCTTTCGCTCGGTGATCTGCGCCAAGGGCTCGGCCTCGACCCACTTCGTGAAGTAGTCGATGGCGACAATGATGAACTTCCTTTGGCCCGACGCCGGTGGGAAAGGGCCGAGAATATCGACTCCCCACTGAGCGAAGGGCCATGGAGCAACAATGGGAGCGATTTGGCTGGCCGGTTGGTGCTGAATATTGGCATACTTCTGGCATGGCTCGCACCTTCGGACCAACTCTGCCGCATCCTTCCTCATGGTCGGCCAGTAGTAGCCCTGTCGTAAGACCTTGAAGGCTAAGGACTTGCCCCCCAAGTGATTCCCACAAATTTCCTCGTGAACCTCTCGGAGAGCGTAGTCGGCGTCGGTCGGTCCCAAGCACCTGAGCAGAGGGAGGGAGAACGACCTCTTATAGAGTCGGCCGTCCATGATCACATATTGTGACGCCGACCATCGGAGTCGCTTAGCCTCCGCGGGATCTTTGGGACTGGTTCCGTCGGACAAGTACCGGACGATCGGGTCCATCCAACTTGGTTCGGACGTTAGCTGCTGCACTTCTTCGACCCGATCAATGCTCGGCTGTTGGAGGTTTTCGACAAACGTCCGACCCAAAGAATCATAGGCCGACGTTGCCAATCTGGAGAGAGCATCGGCACGGGCGTTCTCCGTCCTGAGGATGTGGGAGATCTCGAAATACTCGAGGCGGGCCACGAGATCCTTTACCTTCTGAAGATACTTGATCATGGTCGGATCTCGCGCCTCGAAGTCGCCCTTGACCTGCCCCACGATCAGCTGAGAGTCGGAGAATGCCCGGAGGCTGTCGACGCCCAATTCCTTCGCCATCCTCAAGCCCGCGAGGAGCGCCTCGTATTCGGCTTGATTGTTGGAGGCCTTGAAGTCGAACCGGAGGGCATATTCGGTGACTACACCATCCGAGTTCGTGAGCAGGAGCCCGGCCCCGCTTCCCTGAGCGTTGGAGGCTCCATCGATGTGAAGTACCCAAGTGGAGATCGGGTCCCGCTCAGAGACCGAATCTCGTCCCGGGCCTTCAGCTCCCGACCTTTTGTCGGTTGTCGGGCATTCGGCGATGAAGTCGGCCAAGACCTGAGCCTTCAAGGCAGGCCTTGGTCGGTACTGAATGTCGAACTCGCTAAGCTTCATCGCCCACTTAGCGAGTCGTCCGGATGTGTCGGGTCGGCGCAGTACGGCCCTCAGGGGCTGGTTGGTGAGTACCACGATGGCGTGGGCCTGGAAGTATGGTCGGAGCTGTTGCGCGGAGACGGTCAGGGCGAAGACCATCTTTTCCGTCTCCGAGTATCTGGCTTCGGCACCGTGGAGCACTTTGCTGATGTAGCAGATGGGCTGATGGGTTCGGCACTCGTTTTCCCGAACGAGCACCGAACTGATCGCCTCAGGAGATGTGGCCAAGTAGAGATACAAGGTCTCCCCGAGCTGCGGCTTTACGAGCAGCGGCGGGGAAGCCAAGTACCTCTTCAGGTCTTCAAAGGCCTGTTCGCATTCATCCGACCAAGAGAAACCGTTTGCCTGGCGCAGGGTTTTGAAGAACGGGAGGCACCTTTCAGCTGATCGGGAAATGAATCGGCTAAGAGCGACGATTCTCCCATTCAGTTGTTGGACCTCCTTCTTGGTGTTCGGATGACGCATGTCGAGGATCGCCTTTATCTTCTCAGGGTTGGCCTCGATCCCTCTCTGAGAAACGAGGAATCCGAGGAACTTCCCCGAGGTCACCCCGAAGGCGCATTTGGTCGGATTGAGCTTCATTCGGTGTCGTCGAAGGGTGCGGAAGGTCTCCTCGAGGTCCTGAACATGGTCCGAGATCTGCGTGCTCTTTACCAGCATGTCGTCCACGTACACCTCCATGTTACGTCCGATCTGGTCTTTGAAGACCTTGTTGACGAGTCGCTGGTAGGTGGCGCCGGCATTCTTCAATCCAAAGGGCATCACCCGATAACAGTAGAGGCCCTTGGGGGTCACGAACGCGGTGTGCTCCTCGTCTTCAGGCGCCATCCGGATCTGATTGTACCCGACGAAGGCGTCCATGAAGCTGAGCAGTCGAAATCCGGACGTCGCATCCACCAGCTGGTCGATCTTCGGGAGCGGAAAGCTATCCTTCGGGCACGCTCGGTTGAGGTCGGTGTAGTCGATGCAGATCCTCCACTTCCCGTTGGCTTTCTTGACCATGACGACATTGGCGAGCCAATCGGGGTACGTGGATTCCCGAATGAAGCCCGCCTCGAGCAGCTTGTCCACTTCCTCGTCGATGGCCTTCTGCCTTTCTGGGGCGAAGGACCTTTTCTTCTGCCTCACCGGTTTCATCGTCGGGTCGATGTTGAGTCGGTGAGTCATTGTTTCCGGAGGGATGCCCGACATATCTGCTGCCGACCATGCGAATACGTCGGCATTGGCCGTCAGCAATTCTGCCAGTCGATGTCGCTCGGTGTCGGGCAATTGAGACCCGATCCAAACTTTTCTATCGGGATTTTCTCCTATCGGGATCGCCTCGAGCTGCTCGGCCGGCGAACCCCGCTCTTCCTCCTCCCGTTGATCCAGTTTGTCAATTGTCAGGGGATCCTTTGTCTCGTCGCTTTGGGCGGAGATTTGAAAGCATCGTCGGGCGAGCTGTTGATCTCCGCGCATCTCCCCGACTCCATTTTTGGTCGGGAATCGAACAAGGAGATGGTACGTCGAGACGATCGCCCTGAGGGCGTTCAGTCCGGGTCGCCCGAGTATGGCGTTGTAGGCCGAAGGAATTTGGACGACCGCGAAAATGAGGGAGACCGTGCTTTGCCGTGGTTCGGTACCGACCGTCACGGGCAGGGTGACTTCTCCTTCTGTCGTGACGGCGTCTCCGGCGAAGCCGATCAAGGGCGTGGAGACCCTACTAAGTCGATCCGTCGGTAGTCGCATTCGGGAGAAGGTCGAGTAAAACAAAATATTTGTCGAACTTCCATTATCAACAAAAATTCGTTTTACATCATAATTGGCTATTGTCGCCGACACAACAACAGCGTCGTCGTGGGGAGTCTGGATGCCCCGAACGTCGTCTTCCGCGAAGGTGATTACGTCGTTCGGTCGTGGCTTTTTCGTCGGCTCCCCCCCTGTAGACGTCCCCGATCCCAGCCGCTTGGAAATCATGTTGATGACCCCGGCCGTCGGCTGGTTAGTCGGTGCTTCTTCAGTCGACTGGGGACGTCGATCGGCAGTCGGTCGGATCGGCGGACCCTTTCGAAACTTGCCGAGATACCCCCGGCGGATGAGATTTTCGATCTCATCCTTCAACTGGATGCATCGCTCCGTGTCGTGGCCGTGGCTCCGATGGAACCGGCAGTACTTCCGATGGTCGAGGCCCTTTGCCTTCAGAGGCGGAGGCCGTCGCAGGTATTCCTTCCCTTCGATCTCCATCAAGATCTGCGCACGGGGAGCGGAGAGAGGAGTATAGGAGTCATACCTGGGACGCACCGACCTCGGAGTCTGTCGGCGGGGTGATTTTTGGATCTGTCGGGGTGGAGAAAGCCGACTACCGGCCGGGGGCCTGCTTGGTTTGGCGGGCTCCCGACCTTTTCTTCGCTTCTCCTTCGGACCCCTGGGCTCGACCAGGCGTCGGTCGGACGCTCCTTCGTCCGCGCGCATGTACTTGTATGCGCGCTCCAGTAGCTCGGCGTATGTTCGGGGGAGGGTCTTGTCCAGAGAATAAGTAAATCGGGACGACCTCAGGCCCCTCTTCATGGCTGAGACCGCCATGTCTTCGTTGAGGTCCCGGACCTCGAGCGTGGCCGCGTTGAATCGCGCCACGAAGTGTCGGAGCGTCTCGTTTTCCCCCTGCTTGAGGGAGAAAAGGCTATCCGACGTTCGCGGCGGCTTTCGGCTGGTGCTGAAATGGGCCACGAACGAGTGCTCGAGCTGCGCAAAGGAATGGATACTGCCCGATCGAAGATCGGAGTACCAAGCCCTGGCAGCCTTGCGGAGCGTCGCGGGGAAGCCGATGCAGAAAAGAGCGTCGGTTGCCCCTTGAATCGTCATGAGAGCTTTGTAGCTCTCGAGGTGGTCGACTGGGTCGGTGGAGCCGTCGTAGGGCTCCACGTGCGGCATCTTGAACCGACTGGGAATCGGCTCGTCGAGGACCAGTCGGGAGAGAGGTTGGGCGGTCTGGAAGTCGACGTCGTTCGAAGACTTCTGGCCGTCCATCTGCAGTTGGGCGAGTCGGCGGTCGATCTCCTCGAACCGCCGCTCGTAGTCGTCCGCTCGTCGATGCTGGGAGACCCCAGGGGTGGAGCCTCCGGAAGACTCTGAAGGAGAGGCCGACGGTGTGCGCGGCCGCTTTTCCTTCCTCGCCCGTTCCAACGGGGAAGGAGAGGGCCGCTGGGACCGTCGGTCGTCGCGCCGAGGTCGACCCTCCTCCTCCCCGTGGGAGCGCTGTTGGGAGTGCTCGCCTGGAGGCGGCAGGGGTCGGCGCGACCGTCGGCGGCTGCTCCTGGAAGGCATAGGTCGGGCCGCCGGTTGTTGCTGGAGGCTTTTGACTGCGTCGGTCAGTACGGTCATCTGCCGTACAATGGCCGCAATCTGCGCCTCCGTAGTCACTGCAGGGCGCGGAGAGCTAGGCTCCGCCGCCGGTGGTGGTGGAGAGGCCTCTTCCCGGCGGGAAGAACGCCTTGCCGACCCAGTGATTCTCGATCGTTGAGCTCTTGTCTTTGTCATGTTGACCCCTACCTGGCGCGCCAATCTGTTGCGGCCAATCGCCTCGTCGCCCGATCGCCGGGAAGCGTGCACCTGCAAAAGGAAGTCCGCACTGACCGGAGGCGGCTCCGGCGGGGACCCTCCGACGGTCAAGTCAGAGAGGTGACTGGGCAACAGTGAAATGCAGACAGAGAGCTCTGAGAGGGAGAGAGAGAGAGAGAAGCGAGCCTGCGTATGTGGAAGAGACGGGCGGATCGATCCCTTGCACTGTTGCCTTCCCCGGTATATATAGTGGAGCACGGTATGGCGCCGTCATCAATGGCGCGGACAAGTGAGGAACTGTCAACTCACTGTAGGCTGTCAGAGCCACCGTGAAAACATCATGTCGCCGTGTAGCCGTCTAATCACCAGGGTTGACCCGGCTCTCGGCGGGACAATGCCCCTAGGTAACCGTGCCGCATGTCCGTGTCAGAGCTGACAACGTCTGGCGGCCGTACGGCGGTTGGTGGAGTCGGCCGACCCAAGGTCGGTGGCCAGCAGAGTGGCGTCGGACTCCTTCGTCAGTCGGCGAGCTTCAAGTGGGTCGGCTACCGGACCTCTGGGTTCAGTCGGTCGGGAATAGACCGTGGAATGGCCGTGGTTAGCCGCTGATGGCGTCCGTTGGCCTGCCGCCCGACTTACGATCGGCCAGTCAGAGTCGTTCGTCGGGCCGTCGGTTAGTCGGTCGGGCCGCCAGCCGGTCGGGCCCTCCGACAGTCGGTCGGTCGGTCGGGGCCCCGAGGTCGGGCCCTCCGATAGTCGGTCGGTCGGTCGGTGGGGTCCCGAGGTCGGGCCCTCCGATAGTCGGTCGGTCGGTCGGTGGGTATCCCCCAACAACATCTAATCAGAAATATCATGATCGGTCCATCATCAGTTCCAAAAGAGTCCATATTGCACTACCCCTTAGTTGCAGTTAGGCTACAGACCAAATCCATTCTAATATTATTTATAATAATTCAGTATCTTATTCCAAAAAAAATAACAAAAAAATATTATTTAAATTTCTTAGCTATATATATATTATCACGTTCCAAACTCAACATCTGGATCAGATATGTGATGGCCGCACACTCCTTAGAGCAAACCCTAAAGAATATGCAAGACCAAATTAAATCATTACAACCTTATCAACCATAATATTTAATTTTAATAATAATTCATAAAACTTGCATAATTACAATTAATATTCCTTCAATCTTCTGATCAGGTATCAACGGTACTCTATCTATGCATCCGCTCACTCATAAATCCATACCATAGCCAACCATGGACATCTTGTAACTCTGAGAAGAAAAGAAAGATGAAGGGGTGTGAGCTTTACAGCCCAGTAAAAATTTCCATATCACATCAATATAATAATATAATCTGAAAATAAAGATAAGCAATAACACATAAAAGCCGATGTTCACTGTCCAGAATACTGCAAATATTTATAGATTATCTATTTTATCAAAAAAGATGCATTATCATATGTTAATAAGTTAAATAATTTTATTCAACGATTGTTTCATGTCTTATCTTTCTATTTTCTTCTATTATCACATTGTCTTTAATCCTTTTCTTTTTGGCTTTGGCTTTGGACTACTAAGATCATGCGACGATTTTTTATTCGGATCGATTTATGTGATCTTCCTTGGATCGAAATATTCATGATCTTTCTCGGATCAAAATGGTCATGATCTTTTTCGAATCAAATCATTCATGATCTTTCTCGGATCAGATTCTTCCACACATAAGCCTGTGGGGCTATCCCAGGCATAAGCTCCTAACAGGCTATTCCACATGACAAGGTCAGTCCAAACTATATTTCTCTTTCTTTTCATTTTCATAAAATTATAATATTTGACTTCATTAATCAATTCAAATTTTGCAGTGTAATAAATATGTCATACCCATATAATTATGCCATCAATCGTTGATACATATGTATTGATATAACATACTCATGCTCAAAATCATATAAATAAATAACAGTATCTCAGATATAACAAATTCATCAATCTCAAATCCAACGATACAAAATCAATGAGATAAAATCAATGATAAAATAACATATATAATAACGATCATGTACAAGGATTCTTACCTTTACTGGTGACTGATTCAAGCACAGAAATCAATATTCTTCTTTGATTTATGAATTTTTTTAACAAAATATTTTACTCGATTTCATATGCAGACAATCATCTCTTCATAACCCTAATCAAATATAAAAATTATATATGAAAAAAATTATCCGATAATCAATCCTAATAACACAAATCTAGGACCTCTCTCAGGATTAACCAAAATTAGAATTTATCTAAGTATCTGGATCCTCCACTGATCCATAAGACTTCTAGGGAGAGAAAATTTATGAAGAGAGAGAAAATTTTAGAGAGAGAAAGTAGAGAGAAAAAGTGGAGAGAGAATCTTCGTATCCTTCAGATGAGGCAATCATAGTCGAAATCATCAGAAATCAGATCAGGATGACTCAATATGGATTAACCATGATTGATGTTATCAATTTTGAATAAAGATCGGATCGAAATCTAATCTACTGCATGAATTTCGGAGCAATCGCAGGTCATCATATTTTCATATCAATTTTATCTTAGGATTCGTGATGAAATCAGAGAGAGAAAGACACTAGAGAGATAAAATCCATAAAGAGAGAAAGGTCTAGAGAAAGAATCTAGAGAGAGAAAATGTAGAGAGAGGAGAGAGAAAAGAGAGAGAAAGGAGGGAGAGGAGAGAGAAAAAATTTCTCTCTCTTCTTCTTTTATTTTATTTTATTTTTATTTTTTATTTTTCTCTTTCTCTTTTTCTCTTTTTCTTTTCTTTTTCTTTTTCTTTTCCTTCTTTCTTCTTCTTTCTTCTTCTTTCTTTTTCCTTTTCTTCCCACGGCCTCCCTTGGGCCGAAACAGGAGACGGACGAGGGGGCTCCAGCTTGGCTTCGACGAGGGCGACGGCTTTGTCGGAGGTCTGGCAACAGGTGGAGGTAGCGGTGGAGCAAAGGATGGCCGGCAATGAGGTTCGGCCGGCAGGAGATTTAAAGGATTTGAAAAATAGAGGATCTGCTCCTTTTCTTTTTATTTTTCGATCATTGGCTGGTCACTGACGGCCAAGACCTTCAAGAAAGAGGGATAGAGGGATGAGGGTCCTATCCTAGGGATGAGATGCCGCAACTGACGGTGCCGGTGGCCAGAAAAGAGAGGAAAGGATCCGACCGAAACAGAGCAAAACATGATTCACCCTTTTCATAGATTTTTCGACGATCCCGAAGGCAGGCGAGGGTGCACGAAGCCATGGAAAGGAGGGGAAGGAAGAGAGGAAGGAGGAGAAGGGCTTACCTCAAGCTTTAACAGCGTCGTCGGCTCCAATTTTCGGCGAGCACGAGTACGGGAGGCCTTGACTTCAATTGGAGAAAATAAGGAGAAATGAGAGAGAGATCAGTGATCATCGTGGGTTGTTTAGGAGGGGGAGAGGGGGGTCTTATAGAGTGGAGGGGAGGTCGAATCCCCCTCGAATTCGACATCTCCTTCGATGATTTGGGTGGAAGAAGACTCCCAGCGGAAGTCTTCTTCATTCCATTTTTTTGTTATATGGGCTTTTGGGCTTGGTCCAGGGCCCAAATGGATCGGGTGTTACATTCTCCCCCTTCAAATAATTTCGTCTTCAAAATTAAGTTATGTCGTTCGAGATACATATTTCAAAGTATACATTCTTCATGTCATTCTCAAGCTTATGGTAATGTCTTATATATTATTTATTTCTCATGATCTTGTTATAACAAAAATTATTTGAAATTTTAAATTCATCTTCTTTTATTGATTTCTCAACTTTTTGAAGAACTATAATATTTTGGACTTGTATTAATATACCACCATTATTTATCTAATACATTCCACTTGAAATTTATAATTATCTCAGACTACCCTTGATAGAAAAATAAATAAAGATCAAACATCGGACACTCTTCACAATCATCGATTTCTTTCTTCTCTTGACCTTCCAACAAATTTTATATGTAGACTCTCATCTTAAGAAAACCTCAATCTTATATATTAGTCCAAATAACAATATTAAATTTAAAAAAAAATAAGATCTATGTCAGGACATTCTAAGTTTGAACTAATATCAGAACTATCAAGCTGTTAATAAACTTGAGATATCTAGAATTTTATGGTATTATCTACAATGAAGTAACCTACTGTCACGCTCTGAACCCAACACCCGGGTCGGATACGTGATGGCCGCACACTCCTTAGAGCAAGCCCTAAAGAATATGCAAGGTCAAAATAAATCATTACAATCTTAACATCCATAACAATTAATTTCAACAATAATTCGTAAAATCTTGCATAATTACAAATTAAATTTTTTCAATCCTCTGATCAGGTACTATGACACTCTATCTATCCATCTGCTCACCCATAAATCTAAGCCATAGCCAATCATAAACGTCCTGTAACTCTGAGAAGAAAAAGAAAAATGAAGAGGTGTGAGCTTTATAGCTCAGTAAGAATTTTCATATCACACTGATATAATAATATAATCTAAAAATAAAGATAAATAATAAAATATAAAATTTGATGTTCAATGTCCAGAATAATGCAAATATCCATAAATTTTCTGTCTTGTTAAAATAGATGCATCATCATATGTTAACAGGTGAAACACTTTTATTCAACAATTATTTCATGTCTTATCTTTCATTTCTCTTTTCATAATCACATGATTTTTAATATTTTCTTTCTGACTCTGGACTAACCAAGTCTATACCTCAGTCATCATCCGGATCGAATCCACTTAAAAAGCCTTTCAAGGCTGTCCCAAGATGAGCTCCTGGCCGGCTGTCCCATGTACGAAAGCCCGTAAGAGGCTATCCCAGGCATAAGCTCCTGACGGACTGTCCTAGGCATGAACTCCTGACCGGCTGATCCACTTATAAGCCAGTGAAGGATGTCCCAGGCATAAGCTCCTGGTGGGCTGTCTCAGGCATAAGCTCCTGGCCGGCTGTTCCACATGACAAGGCTAGTCCATACCATATATCTCTTTCTTTTCATTTAATCATTATGTGTTGATTTCATCAAATCAATTCCGACTTGCATTATGATCAATTCAGATATGTCATATCCATATAATCATGCCATCAATCCCTGATATATATATATATTGACATAACATACTCATGCTCAAAATCAAATAACAATATCTCAGATATAATAAATTCATCGATCTCAAATCCGATGATGCAAAATCAATAATGCAAGACCAACAGTAAAATAGCATATCTATAATGGTGATCATGTACAGCGATTCTTACCTTTATCGGTGACTGATCCAAGCACAGAAATCAATATTCTTCTTTAATTTATGAATTTTTTTAACAAAATATTTCACTCGATATCATATGCAGACAATCATCTCTTCATGACCCTGATCAATATAAAAATCACATATAGAGAAATTACCGATAATCGATCTTAATAACACAAATCGAGGATCTCTCTTAGGATTAATCAAAATTAGGATTTATCTAAGTATCTGGATCCTCCACTGATCCATAAGACTTCTAGAGAGAGAAAATTCATGAAGAGAGAGAAATTTTTAGAGAGAGAAAATAGAGAGAGAAAATTTTTGTATCCTTCAGACGAGGCAATCATGATCGAGATCATCAAAGATCATATCAGGATGACTCAATATGGATTAACCATGATTGATGTTATCAATTTCGAATAAAGATCAGATCGGGATCTAATCTACTGCATGAATTTCGAAGCAATTTCAGATCATCTTATTTTTATCTCAAGTTTATCCTAAGATTCGTGATGAAATCAAAGAGAGAAAGACACTAGAGAGATAAAATCCATAAAGAGAGAGAAAAAGATCTAGAGAGAAAATCTAGAGAGAGAAACTGGAGAGAAAAGCTAGAAAGAGGAGAGAGGAAAGAGGAAGAGGAAGAAGAGAGAGGAGAGAGAGAAAATTCTCTCTTTCTTTTTTTTCTTTTTCTCTTTCTCTTTTTCTTTTTCTTTTTCTTTTCTTTTCTTTTCCTTTTTTTTCTTTTCCTTCTTTTTCTTTTTTTTCTTTTCCTTCTTCTTCCCACGGCCCTCTCTTGGGCTGAAACAGGGGATCTCAGATCCCCTCTTTTGCTCGACCGACCAAGGGCCGCAGTTGGCATGGCGGTGGTCGGCGACAAGGGCCGACGATCCCACAGCTCGGAGGGACCAAACCGGTGGTCGGCGGTGACCAACGGCATCGAAAAATCGAAGAAAAACGGGCAAAATAGAGGTTTTTTCTGCAACAAAATCCGACGACTCCGGTCGTTGGCGAGCGTGCACACCGGCATGAAAAGGAAAGGGGAGAAGAGAGGAAGGAGGAGGAGGCTCACCTTCGACGTTGGTGAGGCTTTTCGATGAGAAATTGGACGGGCACAGGTCGGGTCTCCACGGTGGTTTTTCGGCGATTGCCACCGATTGGATCTCGGGTCTTTAGTGGAAGGGAGAGAGGAGGGATCTCCTCCTTAAATAGAGCTGGAGGGGGCTCTTTTCCGACTCCGATTGGGAGCTGGTGAACGGAGGAAGAAGACTCCCAAAAGGGAGTCTTCTCCTTTGTTTCTTTCCTCTTTTTTTTTTATGGGCTTTGGGCTTGGTCCAGGGCTCAAAATGGGTCGGGAGTTACATTCTCTCCCCCTTCAAATAATTTCATCCTCGAAATTAAGTATGTCGTTTGAGATATATTCTAAAAATATATATATACATGCATCATGTCTTTTATTTCTCATGATCTTGTTATAACAAAAATTATTTGAAATCTCAAACTCATCCCCTCTTATTGATTTCTCAACTTTTTGAAAAACTGTAACATTTTGGACTTGTATTAATATACCACCATTATTTGTCTAATACATTTCACTCAAAATTCATAATTATCTCAGACTACCCTTGATAGAAAAATAAATAAAGGCCAAACATCGGGCACTCTTCACAATCATCGATTTCTTTCTTCTCTTGACCTTCCAATAAATTTTATATATAGACTCTCATCTTAAGAAAACCTCAATCTTCTATATCAGTCCAAGTAACAATATTAAATTTAAAAAAAAATATGAGATCTATGTCAGGACGTTCTAAGTTTGAACTAATATCAGAACTATCAAGCTGTTAATAAACTTGAGACATCTAGAATTTCTTGGTATTATCTACAATGAAGCAACCTACTGACAAAAATTATCCGGCTATGATCAGATTAGATCAAAATTTATAGCATCCTTTCATTATCAATAAAATCCTTCTTTATTTGCAACTAATGTATTTTATCATAATATCTTTTGATTTAAAAGATTAATATTTCTAATCAATTTAATTCACCATAATTTTGCTGCGCACTCTGATCTTAATTTATCAAATTATATAAGACTATTAAAGATAAAAAATATTCTTATATATTAGATCAATTCAGGATAGATCCAACCTTCAAATTTCATATAAGACTTACGGTAAAATTTTAAGTTTCTTTATTTTTACTACCTTTGGGTATAGCATATTAAAATTAAATCTTGATCCACTTTCTATATTTGAAATCATTGCATAAGTTTCATCACTCTTCAAAAATACAACATGTCTAGAATTAATTGGAGTTAATCTTAGATTTACCTTACAATCATTTAGATAATTTCTAAATCAATCTTTCTTTTTAAAAGAATTAATTCTAACTTGACAAACTAGAAGAACTCAAGCCAACATCCTTAAGTAGAATCAATTTGATTATTTCTTATAGAGCTCTCATCATCACAACCCTTAATATTAATCAATAAATCCATACAAAAATCTTGTCCCTTATATAAGTCATTCAAAATTTAACACTAACAAGATATCTTAGTTTAATTTTTAAAAAAATCCAAACTTTGACTTGAATAATTAATACACTTCATCATTTTCAATAATCACAAGAAAAATTAAAAAAAATCTAATCCAAAGATAGTAATATGAATTATTAAAGATTTTATCATAACTTGTATATTATACTCTGACAAAATAAATTTTCTTCTTTAATTTAACAACAATATCAAAATACTTTTGATCCACTGAGAAAAGTAAACTTTTGATTTGAAATCCAAGATATAACTCGTCAATTCTATTTTAAATAATTATAATCTTAAGCTCAAATACCACTTAAATCATATTCTCTAATGATCATAACCTAAACTATAATATCATTCTATTACATCCTTAATGATGATAATCTTAAACTCTGATATTATCTATCATACTCTATTGATTATAATCTCAAAATTTTGATATCACTTATATGACAATCCCTAGTGACCTTAAACCTGAGCTCTAGTACTGTTCTATCATATTCTCTGATATCACTCTGTCACATCCTATTGATCATGCATAAAGTTTTGATATCACTTCATAATCTCTAGTGACTTAAACCTAAGCTCTAATATCATTTTATCAAATCCTAATCACTTATATCATAATCCCCAATGATCATAACCTAAACTCTGTTATTACTCTGTAATATTTAAATCACTTATATTATAATCCTTAATGATCATAACCTGAGCTCTGATACTACTTTGTCACATCCTATTGATCTTATATAAAATTTTTAATATCTCTTCATAATCTCTGGTGATCTTAAACCTAAGCTCTGATACCATTCTGTCACACCCCGAACTCAACACCCAGATCGGATACGTGATGGCCGCACACTCTTTAGAGCAAGCTCTAAAGAATATGCAAGGCCAAAATAAATCATTACAATCTTAACATCCATAACAATTAATTTCAATAATAATTCATAAAATCTTACATAATTATAAATTAAATTTCTTCAATCCTCTGATCAGGTACTATGACACTCTATCTATCCATCTGCTCACCCATAAATCTAAGCCATAGCCAATCATGAACGTCCTGCAACTCTGAGAAGAAAAAGAAAGATGAAGTGGTGTGAGCTTTACAGTCCAGTAAGAATTTTCATATCACACTGATATAATAATATAATCTAAAAATAAAGATAAATAATAAAATATAAAATTCGATGTTCAATGTCCAGAATAATGTAAATATCCATAAATTTTCTGTCTTGTTAAAATAGATGCATCATCATATGTTAACAGGTGAAACACTTTTATTCAACAATTATTTCATATCTTATCTTTCATTTCTCTTTTCATAATCACATGATTTTTAATATTTGCTTTTTGACTCTGGACTAACCAAGTCTATACCTCAGTCATCATCCGGATCGAATCCACTTAAAAAGTCTTTCATGACTGTCCCAGGATGAGCTCCTGGCTGGCTGTCCCACGTACGAAAGCCCGTGAGAGGCTATCCCAGGCATAAGCTCCTGGCGGACAGTCCCAGGCATAAGCTCCTGGCCGGTTGATCTACATGTAAGCCAGTGGGGGCTGTCCCAGGCATAAGCTCCTGACAGGCTGTCCCAGGCATAAGCTCCTGACCGACTGTTCCACATGACAAGACTAGTCCATACCATATATCTCTTTCTTTTTATTTAATCATTATGTGTTGATTTCATCAAATCAATTCCGACTTGCATTATGATCAATTCAGATATGTCATATCCATATAATCATGCCATCAATCTCTGATATATATATATATATATTGACATAACATACTCATGCTTAAAATCAAATAACAATATTTCAGATATAATAAATTCATCGATCTCAAATCCGACGATGCAAAACCAATAATGCAAGACCAACAGTAAAATAGTATATTTATAATGGTGATCATGTACATGGATTCTTACCTTTATCGGTGACTGATCCAAGTACAGAAATTAATGTTCTTCTTTGATTTATGAATTTCTTTAATAAAATATTCCACTCGATATCATATGCAGACAATCATCTCTTCATGATCCTGATCAATATAAAAATCACATATAGAGAAATTATCGATAATCGATCCTAATAACACAAATCGAGGACCTCTCTTAGGATTAATCAAAATTAGGATTTATCTAAGTACCTGGATCTTCCACTAATCCATAAGACTTCTAGAGAGAGAAAATCCATGAAGAGAGAAAAATTCTAGAGAGAGAAAATAGAGAGAGAAAATTTTTGTATCCTTCAGACGAGGCAATCATGATCGAGATCATCAAAGATCATATCAGGATGACTCAATATGGATTAACCATGATTGATGTTATCAATTTCGAATAAAGATCGGATCGGAATCTAATCTACTGCACGAATTTTGGAGCAATCTCAGATCATCTTATTTTTATCTCAAATTTATCCAAAGATCCATGATGAAATCAAAGAGAGAAAGATACTAGAGAGATAAAATCCATAAAGAGAGAGAAAAAGATCTAGAGAGAGAATCTAGAGAGAGAATCTGGAGAGAGAAGGTAGAGAGAGGAGAGAGGAAAGAGGAAGAGAAAGGAGAGAGAAAATTTTCTCTTTCTTTTTTTTCTTTTTCTCTTTCTTATCTTTTTCTTTCCCTTTTTTTTTCTTTTCCTTCTTCTTTTTCTTTTTTTTCTTTTCCTTCTTCTTCCCACGGCCCTCTCTTGGGCCGAAACAGGGGATCTCAAATCCTCTCTTTTGCTCGACCGACCAAGGGCCGCAGCCGGCATGGCGGTGGTTGGCGACAAGGGCCGACGATCCCATAGCTCGGAGGGACCAAACCAATGGTCGGCGGTGACCACCGGCGTCGAAAAATTGAAGAAAAATAGGCAAAATAGTGGTTTCTTCCGCAACAAAATCCAGCGACTTCGGTCACCGACGAGCGTGCACCCCTGCACAGGAAGAAAAGGGGAGAAGAGAGGAAGGAGGAGGAGGCTCACCTTCGACGCTGGTGAGACTTTCTGACGAGAAATTGGACGGACACAGGTCGGGTCTCCACGATGGTTTTCTGACGATTGCCACCGACTGAATTTCGGATCTTTGGTGGAAGGGAGAGAGGAGGAATCTCCTCCTTAAATAGAGCTGGAGGGGACTCTTTTCTGACTCCGATTGGGAGCCGATGAACGGAGGAAGAAGACTCCCTTCAGGAGTCTTCTCCTCTATTTCTTTCCTTTTTTTTTTTTATGGGCTTTGGGCTTTTAGGCTTGGTCCAGGGCTCAAAATGGGCCGGATGTTACACCTATTGACAAAAATTATCCGGCTATGATCAGATTGGATCAAAATTTATAGCATCCTTTCATTATCAATAAAATCCTTCCTTATTTGCAACTAATGTATTTCATCATAATATCTTTTGATTTAAAAGATTAATATTTCTAATCAATTTAATCTACCATGCTTTTACTGCATACTTTGATCTTAATTTATCAAATTATATAAGTCTATCAAAGATAAAAATATCCTTATATGTTAGATCAATCCAGGATAGATCCAATCTTCAAATTTCATATAAGACTTAGGACAAAATTTTAAGTTTCTTTATCTTTACTACCTTTGAGTATAGCATACAAAAATTAAATCTTGATCAACTTTCTATGTTTGAAATCATTGCATAAGTTTCATCACTCTTCAAGCATCCAACATGTCTAGAATCAATTGGAGTTAACCTTAGATTTACCTTACAATCATTTAGATAATTTCTAAATCAATCTTTCTTTTTAAAAGAATTAATTCTAACTTGATAAACTAGAAGAACTCAAGCCAACATCCTTAAGTAGAATCAACTTGATTATTTCTTATAGAGCTTCCTTCATCACAACCCTTAATATTAATCAATAAATCCATACAAAATCTTATCCCTTGTATAAGTTATTCAAATTTTAACACTAGCAAGATGTCTTAGTTCAATTTTAAAAAAATCCAAACTTTGACTTGAATAATTAATACACTTCACCATCTTCAACAATCACAAAAAAAAATTAAAAAAAACTAATCCACAGATAGTAATATAAATTATTAAAAATTTCATCATAACCTGTATATCATACTCTGATAAAATAAATTTTCTTCTTTAATTTAACAATAATATCAAAATACTTTTGATCCACTTAGAAAAGTAAATTTTTGACTTGAAATTCAATGCAACTTGAAAGATCAAAGAATCATATTCAGAATATGATATTTTGAGTAACCAAAGATTTCACCAAGATGTGTATCTCATATTCTCATAATAAAATTCAAGTATATTTTTTCATCTAAGATTGAGTTTCATATATGATCTTCTTATAGGTTCAATGCTCAAAAATATTTTTCTCTCATATGATGAAATTTCTTCTTAGACCATATCCTAACTTCCTTCTGATAAATTTAAAATTTGTAATGCTCAGATAATTAACATCAAAATCAGAAAAGTTATCATGATTTTCTTTTATATAAGTTTAGCATTCCAAAATCATCGAGTATACTCAACATAACATATCAATACCTCCCGCTTCCTTCCAGGGTCAACTCTTCTTATATTCAGGCCATCCTACTAATTGAAATCCAAGATATAACTCGTCAATTCTATTATAGATATCATATGCCACTTATGTATAAATTTCATCTTAATATCTATGGATTCGAAATCTAAATAATAAATCTTCTCTTTTATATCTATCATGTTCCTCATGATCATAACCTAAGTTCAGATATCACTAAAATTATAATTCTAAATAATTATAACCTTAAACTCAAATACCACTTAAATCATATTTTCTAGTGATCATAACCTAAACTCTAATATCATTCTATCATACCTTTAATGATTATAATCTTAAACTCCGATATTATCAATCATACTTTATTGATTATAATCTCAAAGTTTTGATATCACTTATATGACAATCCCTAGTGACCTTAAACCTGAGCTCTAGTACTGTTCTATCATATTCTCTGATATCACTCTGTCACATCCTATTGATCATGCATAAAGTTTTGACATCACTTCATAATCCCTAGTAACTTAAACTTAAGCTCTAATATCATTTTATCAAATCCTAATCACTTATATCATAATTCCCAATGATCATAACCTAAACTCTATTATTACTCTGTAATATTTAAATCACTTATATTATAATCCTTAATGATCATAACCTGAGCTCTGATGCCACTTTGTCACATCCTATTGATCTTACATAAAGTTTTAATATCTCTTCATAATCTTTGATGATCTTAAACCTAAGCTCTAATACCACTTCGTCACGCTCCGAACCCAACATCCGGATCGGATATGTGATGGCCGCACACTCCTTAAAACAAGTCCTAAAGAATATGCATAGCCAAATTAAATCATTACAACCTTATCAACCATAATATTTAATTTTAATAATAATTCATAAAACTTACATAATTACAATTAACATTCTTTCAATCCTCTGATCAGGTATCAACGATACTCTATCTATGCATCCGCTCACTCACAAATCCATACCATAGCCAACCATGGACATCTTGTAACTCTGAGAAGAAAAGAAAGATGAAGGGGTGTGAGCTTTACAGCCCAGTAAGAATTTCCATATCACACCAATATAATAATATAATCTGAAAATAAAGTTAAGCAATAATACATAAAAGTCGATGTTCACTGTCCAGAATACTGCAAACATTTATAGATTATCTGTTTTATCAAAAGAGATGCATTATCATATGTTAATAAGTAAAATAATTTTATTCAACGATTGTTTCATATCTTATCTTTCTATTTTCTTCTATTATCAGATCGTCTTTAATCTTTTTCTTTTTGGCTTTGGCTTTGGACTACCAGGATCATGCGACGATCTTTTATTCGGATCAATTTCTGTGATCTTCTTCGGATCGAAATATTCATGATCTTTCTCGGATCAAATCATTCATGATCTTTCTCGGATCAGATTCTTCCACACATAAGCCTGTGGGGGCTGTCCCAGACATAAGCTCCTGGCAGGCTATTCCACATGACAAAGCTAGTCCAATCCATATTTCTCTTTCTTTTTATTTTCATAAAATTATAATATTTTACTTCATTAATCAATTCAAATTTTTTAGTATAATAAATATGTCATACCCATATAATCATGCCATCAACCGCTGATACATATGTATTGATATAACATACTCATGCTCAAAATCACATAAATAAATAACAGTATCTCAGATATAATAAATTCATCGATCTCAAATCCAACGATGTAAAATCAATGAGATAAAATCAACAATAAAATAACATATATAATGACGATCATGTACAGGGATTCTTACCTTTACCGGTGACTGATCTAAGCACAGAAATCAATATTCTTCTTTGATTTATGAATTTTTTTTAACAAAATATTCCACTCGATATCATATGCAGACAATCATCTCTTCATAATCCTAATCAAATATAAAAATCATATATGGAGAAAATTATCCGATAATCAATCCTAATAACATAAATCTAGGACCTCTCTCAGAATTAACCAAAATTAGGATTTGTCTAAGTATTTGGATCCTTCACTGATTCATAAGACTTCTAGAGAGAGAAAATCCATGAAGAAAGAGAAAATTTTAGAGAGAGAAAGTAGAGAGAGAAAGTGGAGAGAGAATCTTCATATCCTTCTGATGAGGTAATCATGGTCGAGATCATCAGAAGTCATATCAGGATGACTCAATATGGATTAACCATGATTGATGTTATCAATTTCGAATATAGATCGGATCGGAATCTAATCTACTGCATGAATTTCGGAGCAATCTCATATCATCATATTTTCATATCAATTTTATCCTAGGATTCGTGATGAAGTCAGAGAAAGAAAGGCACTAGAGAGATAAAATCCATAAAGAGAGAGAAAGGTCTAAAGAGAGAATCTAGAGAGAGAAAATATAGAGAGAATGTAGAGAGAGGAGAGAGGAAAGAGAGAGAAAAGAGGGAGAGGAGAGAGAAAAAATTTCTCTCTCTTCTTCTTCTTCTTTTATTTTATTTTTATTTTTTATTTTTTTCTTTCTCTTTTTCTTTTTCTTTTTCTTTTCCTTCTTTCTTCTTCTTTCTTCTTCTTTCTTTTTCCTTTTCTTCCCACGGCCTCCCTTGGACCGAAATAGGGGACAGACAAGGGGGCTCCAGCTTGGCTCCGACGAGGGCGACGGCTTCGTCGGATGTCCGACAGCAGATGGAGGCGGCGGTGGAGCAAGGGATGGCCGGCGATGAGGTTCGGCCGGCAGAAGATTTAAAGGATTTGAAAAACAGGGGATCCACCATTTTTTTTTATTTTCCATCATTGGCCGATCACTGACGGCCAAGACCTTCAAGGAAGAGGGATAGAGGGATGATGATCCTATCATAGGGATGAGACGCCGCAACTGACGGCGCCGGTGGCCAGAAAAGAGAGGAAAGGGTCCGGTCGAAACAGAGCAAAACAGGATTCACCCTTTTCATGGATTTTCCGACGATCCCAAAGGCCGGCGAGGGTGCACGAAGCCATGGAAAGGAGGGGAAGAAAGAGAGGAAGGAGGAGAAGGGCATACCTCAAGCTTTAACAGCGTCGTCGGCTCCAATTTTCTGCGAGCATGAGTACGGGAGGTCTTGACTTCAATTGGAGAAAACAAAGAGAAAGGAGAGAGAGAGAGATCAGTGATCATCGTGGGTTGTTTAGGAAGGGGAGAGGGGGTCTTATAGAGTGGAGGGGAGGTCGAATCTCCCTCGGATTCGACTTCTCCTCCGGTGATTTGGGTGGAAGAAGACTCCCAGTGGAAGACTTCTTCATTCTATTTTTTTTTTATATATATATATGGGCTTTGGGCTTTTGGGCTTGGTCCAGGGCCCAAATGGGCTGGGTGTTACATATATATAAGTACTTAATTAAGATCTATCCAATCCATAACTGATATGAGACTAAATATATATCTGCATGCATTCTCATATTAGTAGTGTAGAAATGCATCGAGGAACAAAAAAGCCCTCTTATATCTATACTAATTAAACCAAGGAAATGCCTATAAGACAGTATTCAAACATCCAACAAGGATGTTTAACCGTAAGCTTACATAAAATCCCAACATGAAAAAGGGGAAGAAATGAAAGCCTCAAACCCAGATCCAAACGTTCTGTTGTTTAAGCCTACAGATTAATTTTGGGCCACAACCTAGAACTCCACTCATGTGAAATATGGGTCAAGTTCTTTTCAGATCTACATCGATCATTAAAGATGATACTGTTTGGGAATGCAGATTGGACCACAAAAGCCATCAGAACAAAAGGTGGGAAAGATGCATTTCATCACCAAACAGAGATGCTACTGACGTTGGCAAAGACTAAGCAATCGTAGATATTATCCTAAGATAATAACAACTCAGGAAATTAAGCTTTTCCAATCACAGGTCACGGGATTCCCTAAAGAGACCCCAAATGAAGGCCAAAAATCATTTCCAGCTGACCAAGCCCAAGCCCTGTTGTTGCACAGTCTTTTTTTGGATTCGATCCAACTCCCCATGGCCCATCCCATCATTATGTTTTCTGTCAGATGGCCCCTGATTATAAACAGTAACACGAAAAGTTATTTCTTTCTGAATAGAGTTACCGCAGGACTTTTGGTAGCCTTTTTGACGGCACAACACGGTTAATCCTCACATTCGATAGCAACTGGCACAGTGTAATGGACTTCTGGACTTGTCGTTCATTTGTCTCACTGCTTGATTCCGTTCTCCTCTTCCTACGCTTGCAGTACTGCTCCTTTGGCATGAAACTGTACCATTATAATTTTCTCCCTATCCACATCCAAAACCCCACCACAAGCTCCCATTGGAGGTGTTTGATCCTACATATCCTCCTAAGATTCATAGGTTATCTGATGTCCTACAAAAAAAGTGAATGTTGCAGGGAATTCAAAGCCTTCCCATTCATGTCATATGTGAAGGGCCGTGTGGACGTATGTTTAGTCCCATATCAATTATTTACCAAAAAAATTTTAGATATTTATACAAAATCAAATAATCCAAATAATACATTTCGACTAGTCTTTGTAGATGAAATTTCGGATTGTGATAAATAGTATCAGAGTAGATCTCGCATATGATGTATTTGGACTAGTAAATTCTATAGCATGAATCTATTTAGGTTAACCATGAGCTGTTAATGATGTTTATAGATTTGAATGAATTTTGATTCTTAACCTGACGAGAATGTTGGAGTTTAAATACAGAGAATATGTAAAGATCCGTGTAAATATATGTTTAGTCTTATATCATTTGTTCATCGGGAAAGAGAAGAATACACCATAATTTCTACATGGAAAAGCTCTCAAAGGAAGAGAGGAAAAAAAAAAAAAAAAACAACTACAACCTTGGGGCCATGCTAGTCAGGCCTCATCCACTAGATGGAGATAATAGAGTACAAGTACCAGACACAAAGGACTAATAAACTCTTGGATGACGAGTTACATCTCACAAACAGAGGGATTGCAAATAATAAGAAGGTAGGACATCCCCATTGATAATGATGGATGGCAAACCCTTCAAGATAAAACTCCTTTGGAGAGCACAGAAATCAGTCCAGATTTATGTGGAGTTCGAGTTGACGCTCACGGATCAGGTGATAAACACCCCTTCAATGCGAAGCCAGAATCTATCTCCGGTTTATTTCTTTTCTACCCATCTTCTTTCTCTTGATTTCAGCTGCGAGGGAACCCTGGACCTCTTACCCAAGTCTCCTATTCTCTTCTTGAAGAGTTGGGGAGATTTAAGGGGTTGGAGAACACGGGACAATGGATACGAGCTAAGTACAACCCACTCATTTTCCAAATTAAAAACAATGGGAAGTTACCGAATTAGTCAATAAGAAATTCTTTGTGCACTGTATGCTATATAGAAAATTTGACGTGGAGCACACCGCTTCATTCTATTGGACCATATAGCCATCACTTTTCAATGCACATTTAATGTACACAATTCTATTTTTTCGTTCAAAATTTTTAGTGATGAAAATTCTCTTTTTAAAAATTATGACACCTCTTCTTAAAAATTATGTCACCCTTTCACAAAAATTATGACATCTTTTTTCTTTCAAAAAAATTATGATACCATTTCATAAAATTATGATATCTCTTCATAAAATTATGGCACTCCTTCAGAGAATTATGACACCCCTTCACAAAAATTATGACACTCTTTCACAAAACTTATGACATCCCTTCACAAAAATTATGACGCCTATGTGAAGGAGGGATGTCATAATTTTTATGGAGTGTCATAATTTTTAAGAAGAGATATCATAATTTTTTTTTAAGGATAGAGGTATCATAATTTTTTGGAAGGGATGTCATAATTTTTTAGAAGTGGTATCATAATTTTTATGAAAGGATGTCATAGTTAAAAGGTAAGAATATTTTTATCATATAAAATTTTTAAACGAATAAGACGATTTATAGGCATTAAATGTATATTAGAAAATGATGACTATGTGGATCAATCGAATAAGATGGTGTGCTCCACATCAGATTTTCTACACTGTCGCACAAAGCATTTTTCTTAATCAATTCTTCCATACACCACCACAATATGAGAAGTGACACCACAACAAATATAAAGCCCATTTTCATACCCCCGATCCCGTATCAAGACATATTATCGATGATTAAGCCAAAAGAAGCAGGTTGGCTAAAATGTTGATAATTCCATTGCTGAGGCAGAGATGTTCCCCGCAACCAAAGTTGCAGGTTAGAATTTTGTTCAAAAATGTGCAAGGGTAGATTATATATGTACATGTTTTAATCGGCTAAAAATGAATTTGGTTGAAATGAAAGTCAGTCAAAATAAAAAAAAAAAAATTTTTGCTTATGCATCCTTGCATTATGAATTTCCCACAACTAGAGTTTTGAATTAGTCGCACTAAATTCAAAAGCATCTATAACTAGGGAAAATCTAATAGTTTATTAGTCTGCAGAGATTTACCAACAAGACCTAGGTCAATGGATCGGCATCAAACATGAGGAAAATAAGATGCAAACATTACATTTTCCCTTTAAGAAAGTGCATACATGTAATTGCAAGCATCAAGCAAGTCCATTGGCCCGACATATTGCAATGTTTGCATCTAATTTTGCCTATCTTTTAGGCAAACTACATAAGAAAACCTGATAATTACTCCATATTGGGTAGGTGTTGCATCGAAGAAAGGATTTATCTTCTACCGCATAAATCCAAAAACCGATCGTAACATAATTTTTTTGAGATTCATGCAGCCTGATGATTGAGTAAGTTCAAAATGCTTTAAGAGCTACGTGGGGTGTGGTCTAATAAGATCATATTGCAAAAGAAAATTAATCATTCTTTCGTATGAAGGATACAATTTGATCTCCTTTACGTGTACAGATAAAAAAATGAAAATCCAATAGCCATCATCCTAACCGGCTGTGTTGGAACATATGCTTCCACTTTGCTATTAGAGCCTGCAGCCATGAGACATCTCATTAGGCTTTCTAGCTCTAACCATCAGCAGACGGGTGTACCGTGTATTGTTTAGTGCCAGACAGCCATACCAAAGCTCCAAGCTTCCTAGAATTAATGATAAAACTGAAGTAAACACCTATTAAATCAGGAATCTCCAATCATTACCAAAAAAAAAAAAAAGTCAGGAATCTCCAAGGCCTGCTGGCCAATCAACTGTCTGCATTTCTTATGAAAAAAACTCCTAAAGAGCGGACATCGATCTTTCGGTGTCAGGTCATTGACTATTTTCACGAAAGGTGGGTGATGAAGGAGAGAATTGATATGGTCACATCAAGTTTTGATATCCCACCAACCTGTACTGCCTCTCTCCGTCCCGTCGGTACTCCCTTTTGACGGCGAAATGTTTCACGGAAGGGATGTTAATGCAGTGCATTAGAATAACGCAATTATGACAGAGAAAATTAGAAGCAGGACAATATATATTCTACATTTGTTGTTTTGAATACTGATTTGGGGTGGATGTTTTATTTGTCGTCAGCTGGCTTGTGAATGTATCGGCTAATTGCATAAAAAAATACTTCGGAGCGTCTATCAAGCCTATGATTATTCGTTTGGTAATAAATAATTAAATAAATTAGATTTTAAAACTTATTTATACTCAGTTAAATTAATAATGTTAATAAAATTATTTTTTTATATAAAAAATCGAAATTGCTCTTAAATAGAGGGAGATATACATAATTTTTAAAATTTTTTTATGGTTGTTGTTGCCGTCGGAAAGTGGAGCTGATTCAAACCGCTGAACTAAAGTCAGGAGAGAGATGATTGTAGGGTAGCTAGTCAAGACATTCGAATCGAATGCCGGCATCGAGTCCTTGATCAAACTCTTTATTCAGATCCTACAAAATCATCAAAGATAGGAAAGTCCTCATGTTGGGGGCTCTTTGATGCCTAAATCAATCTTCTGCAGAAGCAAACAAAAAAAATCTGATCTTTTAGATGAAGTTTAGTAGAAGAGTCAAGTATGAAATATAATAAATTGGAGAAGGAATAGAATGTAGAAGCTCAAAAGATGCCATGTAAAGTACGAAAATCAGAGATAGAGTTAGAAAAACTCAGAGCTCTGTGGAGAAGATAAATTTCAGTTTGTATGAAATTAGTCTCAAAAAAAAATCATGTGAAGTTAGTGTTCACTTACTTAGAGGATTCTGAAGAGTTGAGTGTTATAGACGAAGATGGGTATCTGTCGTCTTTGAGAATGAGTGCTATTCGCTAGCAAACGTCGTAATGCTCTGGTTATTAGAGAATAACGACTCACATTCTGAAGCTTGTTGAAATTATAAATCTCACTGAGTGAAAAAGAAAGTGGAGCAGCAAGATGGTTGGCTGCTTATCATCTTGCAAATAGAAAATGCTGGAGCTCTTTCAATATCGTTGTAAAAGATTTAGTAAAGATTGGACATTTGTTTCATCACTTTCTTTTAAAAATATATGTCGGACTGCTGTTGGGCCGCCCGTCACAGTGGATCCTTCAATCCACAGTATATCAATTGTTATATGATTAAGATAATTTTGATCATTTTTTAAATTTTTTTGATATGATATTTAAATTTTATTTAAAATTAATGATTTAACTAATATTTTATTAAATCATGAACTAAAATATCAGATTAAAAATAAACCTCGACGGGAAGATAAGTATAGATTTTTCAACTTTTGGTTGTAAATATAATTTATCCTAATTTTATGAGGAGTTTTATAATTTATTTTAAAAAATCTGTTTGGCGTCAAATGCGGTGAATCATCCCAGTTATGCGCCATGCATCCATTTATATATAAATGATCTATGTTACCAAAAATATATAAGTGATCTGTGTTTTGAATAGCTCAGTGACATGACACCCATCCCTTTGGATGTCCTTGCTTGGGAGTGTTGAAGGGTGTGTCCTTAAAGATTAAAGAACGGAACTTTTTGTACCATGGGTTCTTGTCGGCAGATGGAGTTTGGATTCTCCATGGCCCTCAGACTTTGTGCTCGTCCAATTCATTTTAAATAAATCACCAACTGTCCGTTCAGGGGAGTTCTCTTGAACAACGATAATTAGCTGAGCAAGTGGTGGAGTCCACTCAATCACTTGTTATTCTACCGTGCTTAATCACAGGTAGGTGGATGACCAAATCGGGGGAATGGAAAGAATTTAACATCAAATGGAGAGCATCTGAAACCCAGGGTCCGAATAGTGGCTTGACTACGTGCACGAGCTCCATTCTTAAGCCAAGAAGAGTTAAACTTACTAATTTGTACTTTAGCTACAAGGAAATAGCAAAATCATAAGTTGGTTTTACCCTAAAAAGGTATAGCGATAAGTTATTAATTATGGTCATTTCTCTATGTTTGTGTTTTAGGAACAACAAATTACCATAAGAGGCGAAACATCTCATATTTAACTCTTAATGACCTAATCAAGCTCATCAAATGGCCTCCATTGGAGGCACCATAAGCCATTTAGAGCTCTTCTGACATGATAGTTACGTCTTGACTCACGGGTGCACATCCCGTGCAATTAAATCCTGTGATGTGCATAATGAGTTGATGTTTATTGCTGCAATGGACTCCACTCATATTGACACTTGCTTGACTCATTACTTTCTTAAATCTTCATTATTTTCTAAAATCTTGATTTAACTTACGCATCAGAGAATTCTTGACAAATAAAATTCAAAGACCTACAGTATTTTTCTTCTTATTTTCAGATCGGACCCGTAGCTTCCAACAGTTTTATTCATCTAACCAAATCAACCAAAGTACAGCAATTTGAGCAAAACCAACCAATCACCATCCACTAGCTCATCCAGTTTGGGCAGGCTGGATTTTAGCAGCAACAAGGAGCATGTGTCGATGTATAGGAGCAAAGAGGTGCGGTGGAGTGATCCAATCTAGTGAAGTCCTATTGAGGAAAGATGCCAACGTAACTCTTACCCATCCATAGTTATTGATGAGCACGGACATATGGTTTGGATTGTGAAAAGGGCTTTGGAACTCTAGAATGCTGATCAATTAGCCATGAGAAAGGTATCCATTGATGGTGCCCACCCTTTAATTAAGATTGCGTGTAGATATTGTTACCTTTCCTAGCCTCTTTTGATATAACATACATTCAAAGGGAGGTAAAAAGTATAGCTAATTGGATGGCGACTTATGCAACCAGTCAACCAGAGTGATCTCGTGAGATTCGGTCCGCAACGCTCCTTCCCTTCTTTCGAAAATTTTGTCCTAAGACTCCCATAGTTGTAATTATACACGAGAGTAGGAAAATTTGCTATAGTTAGAGAGTGTCAGGACGCTAAAAGGATGTGAGTAGTTTATCCAATGTGGGTGGGGAAATATATGTAGGAAAAAGCACCTTTGGTTAGGTTAATCCCGCACAGAGGGGGATCAATAATGGGAGAATAATGAGGGCCGGCTGTGTCATTAACATATCACAGCAAAGCAAGGAGAAAGCAAGAGGATGGCATTCTAAACTTGGCGCCGGATTAAAGGGGTGCCCTAAAGAAATTGGCACCACATGGGAAGTCTTGTAGGGATTCCTTTGGGTGATGCTGATTTGGTATGTGATGTGTCGTAAAGAGAGAAAGAGAGAGAGGGACAAAACGCGTTTGAGATGATGATGATGTGTGTGTGTGTGAAAGAGAGAGAGGAGAAGGAGAGGGACAAAACGTGTTTGAGATGATGATGAGAGGTGGGTTGGATTTTTATTCAATGAACCTCACATGTGTGCACGAGGTGAGCAGCTGCGCTTAATTATAGGGACTGGCACCATGCAATCATAGACGTGGGGACTAATCCAACGATTAAAATGGTTGGGGGCTGCCATTCAAATACCCCCCTGTACTTCAGCTTCTCGAACACCAAATTTCCACCCTCTCCCTTCTCTCTCTTTCTCCTTGCCTCCCTCACGCCTTCCCTCCCTCCCTCCCTCTCTCTACATTCCTCATCACCACCGTCATAGCAACACAGCATAATAAAATTAAAACGCCTTACATAAACATAGATGGGTCCAAATCTTTGGAAGATGGACAATTTGTTCATCACTTGGGTGGCCACAACTGTGACCGTGCTAGCAACCATCCTTTGGAATAAGCTGAGGAAGTGGAGAAAGACATCAGCCCAACTTCCTCGAGGGAGCTTCGGTTGGCCTCTCATTGGCGAGACGCTCGATTTCGTGTCCTGCTCCTACTCGTCTCGCCCCGAAAGCTTCATGGACAAGCGCCGGCTCCTGTGAGTTGACGCCAATCACACACCGCTAGTCATCTTCCTTGCATGTGTTGGCCAAGTGCCAATTCTTGTGTTACATATAGACAGCTCCGAGTTTATGATTGATGTCAACTTTCTCGATCTCTTCTCATTTAGTTTGTGATCTTATTTGGTCTACTTTAGGCTCATCTAATGACAACGATCTTGTTGCTCAAAAAAATTTTGTCAAAATTTTCACAGGCATGGGAAGGTGTTCAAATCTCACCTGTTCGGTAGCCCGACGATAGTTTCGACCGATGCCGAGGTTAGCCGGTTCGTTCTACAGAGTGATGCGAATAAGTTCGTGCCATGGTATCCCAAGTCCCTCACTGAATTGATGGGCAAGTCTTCCATCCTCTTGATCAATGGTAGCCTCCAAAAGAGGATCCATGGGCTCATTGGCACCTTCTTTAAATCGCCGCACCTGAAGGCTCGAATCACCGGGGACATGCAGTGCTACGTGCTCGAGGCCATGAAGCATTGGAAGGATGATCAGCTCATCTACATCCAAGAGGAGAGCAAACGAGTCAGTCCCACCCTTCTCTTCCTCTGTTTTCCTCTCATGCAAGCATGCACACCTGGGGCATCACATGAAAGGCCCAAGGGTGGGCAGAGTGGTTGTGCCTACCTATTGTTTTCATCACTAATTTGTGTGTCTCAATCTTTCTTCTCCAAATACAACTTTTCATTCTATCATCATACACCCACCCTTTTTTTCGATTATTAAAGTTCTGTTTGTTAATTAGTGGCTAATAGTATACTAGTTGGGTAACTGCACATGAGGTTCTTTTTCAACATGCTAAACTCAAAGGGGCATTATTTCCATGTCTCAGATTGTATTCCAAATACTAGTAAAAGGATTGATTGGCTTGGAACCAGGCGAGGAGATGAACTTTTTAAAGCAGCAATTCCGGGAATTTATTGCGGGTTTGATGTCTTTGCCAGTGAAGTTACCAGGGAGCAGGCTTTACAAATCACTGCAGGTAAGTCTGGTTTACCATGTAAATTTACTAGCATGGGCAACTACTTAAATTCATTGCCGACTAGTTAGCTCATTATGTCTTCGTCCAGGCAAAGAAGAGGATGGTGATGCTAATAGAAAAGATTATCCAAGAGAAGAGGAAGAACAACAAGAACGGGTGCACCCAAAGGGACGCTGTTGATGTTTTGATCAAAGATGGCAGCGATCAATTGACCGATGATCTCATATCAGATAATATGATCGATTTGATGATACCAGCCGAAGACTCTGTGCCTATTCTTATGACGCTAGCAATCAAATACCTCAGTGAATGCCCACTTGCTCTCCGCCGTCTGGAGGTACATGCAAGACAAGCTTCCTTATTTCTTAGGGCATATATTCTCTACGGTGCCCAATGTCGTGCATCTATAGATGGCCATCAAACAATGCACACAGCGTGCATCACATAGCTCATGCTTGTGCATGACCATCCATCTTATGATGGCAACTATCTATAGATGCACCGCATCTTGTGGTGTCATGCACACACTATAGGGGTCCACGCTCTATTTCTTAATCTTTTCCCAGTGTTTCTCGGATCCCCATAGACCCCACCACCCTAAGTTTAACGGATGAAGATTACAAGAAGAGAATAAATGAGTAGGTAGAAAGCCAAGCACTAAGAGATGCCTATTTGGTTTGTTTGGGGGAAAATATAATGTAATATGAAACTGATCGTTTTTAACATAATTGTTAATTAATAAGCAGTTGTTAATCTTGTAGCATATTTGTCTTGGGCAATGATAGGCACTGCCCATGCCGATCACTACCCCACATGAGAAAAGTGGAAGGGTAATGTTAGGTTCTTCGATCAGCCAGTGATTAGTAAAAGAAATTGGGAGTCATAAAAATATAAATACCTTATTGATTTGGCATATCACTGCATAGTTAGATTGTGACAGGAGAATGGTTCAATCAATTAAAAAGGACAATCTCTTATAAGAATGAATGATGAAGTGTGCATAATGATAAAAAGTTGATTCCAAATGTTTAGAAAAGAAATTTTTGAATATAATTATGAAACTGATATCGTGATAATTAATCTCAGCAAGAGAACATAAATGCAAAGAAGCGAAAATCCCTGCTCGGAGAGGATTTGCAATGGACCGACTACATGTCTTTATCATTCACTCAAGATGTGAGTTTGGAATTCCACATTATGAGATGAACTTATGTACATGCAACAATCTTAACTTCATGAGACCGATAACCTAGTCTTATGTAGGTCATAACAGAGACTCTTCGAATGGGAAACATTATAAGCGGAATCATGCGCAAGGCAGTGAGAGATGTGGAGATAAAAGGGCATTTCATACCCAAGGGATGGTGCATCTTAACGTATTTTAGATCGGTCCACCTTGACGAGAGCCTTTACAAGGAGGCCTACAAGTTCAATCCATGGAGGTGGAAGGTAAGGGAAGGCCCTAGCTCCTGGTGATCCACATGCCTCTCCTTTGTGGAGGGTAGGGTCTTGGTCAGTTGCATGCAAACCTACTCACCCTCCCCTCCCATTGCTTATCTTATCTGAGTGCAATCCTTCTTCTCTTTGGAACTCTGACAGGACAAGGACATGGGTGCTTGCAGCTTTACTCCTTTTGGAGGTGGCCAAAGGCTGTGCCCCGGGCTTGATCTGGCCAGGCTGGAAGCTTCCATCTTTCTCCACCACCTGGTCACTAGCTTCACGTAAGGATAGCCACCAATATCCCCTCCTTATGTGTATAGCATTGCATTGCATCTGACGTACATCACAGCAACACGTGTGTATGGCATGTGTGACTTACGTACGTACGTACCTATAGTTGCTTGCATACACAATGCACATAAGAACCTACACCGACCCATGAGAAATTATTAGGTGGACCAGATCCAATGGATCAGTCTAAATCTCAAGAAATATAAATCATCATTCTCACTCCTATTTTGCTCTTGAATTAGTTGAATATTTTAAATACGAGAGAGTAATGCGGCGAGTAACCATTGGACTGCTTCACTAGATCTGGTCCATCTAATGGTTTCTCCTGACCCACACATGTGAAACTAAATATATGACTGATTGGACTAGGGTTCACCATGTTTAGGTCACATGCCTTTGCACCATTGTGCTTTGACCTCGGCTACACCACGAAGGGTAACCTGTATCGTACCCGTGAACCGTTTAATGTGGACCCAGAAGCTGCTTAACCTGCACTATGCCCTGAGTTGGGTGTCAATTTCGCCACCGCGCATCAGACCTCAATTGCTATAACCTTAAAGCGACGTGTCTGATTTTGGCTTTACATAGGCTCTACCAATCAACAAACTTTTGGCTTAAATGTGCAATCATGGATGCCAAAGGACGCTCCTGCGTTTTCTAGCAGAAAAGTTCCATATAGACAGTATTATTGATAAACCCTGTTAAGAACATTCACCGGATGAGATCTAGAGTCATTCACTCAGTGTCGGGCAGAGATTTTAGATTCAAATTTTCCACCGTATTTTAGATTCACTCAGTGCCAAGAATTTAGATCATATGATAGGAGTCATATTGCGCTTGTAGGTAACCCAATCCACAAAATAGTGACATTTTTTTTTTTTTGTCTATTTTAATTTTGAAATCTAATAATTGTTTATCAGCATTTCTACCATAATTATTTATAATACACTAGATGCTTGTTTCTATCTCCATTTTGATGAGATAAGGTTTGGTTGCTCTGTCCGGTTGAAGCAGAGCCACATCCATCATAATTCTGGAATCCAATTAGCATTTTTCTATCTGGGACCAGTCTAAGATATGCTATAGCATGAAGATAGAAACAAGACCACGTAGATTTTTTTTTTTTTTTTTTTTTTTTTTGCATGATTGATTTGATCTCTGATATGAATGTTTGTGTTTGATGTTATTATCATGAGTGCATGACGGAGGGACTGATGAGTCGTACGTATATGACTTGTGCCCACAGGTGGGTGGCCGAGGAGGACCACATAATTAACTTTCCCACCGTAAGGATGAAGGGAGGAATGCCTATCCGGGTGAGAAGAAAGGCGAAGGAATCTCCCATCCCAGGTTAACAATTAACCTTTTTTTTTTAAAAAAAAAAAGGCGGTAGGGCAGCAAAAGGTCCGTCTGCACACGTGTGGGCTCCTGCACTACCTAGAGGCCCCGCTATTATTTAGACCTATACACAATATAAAAAATCCTGTATATATAAGAGTACATAGGAAAATTAAAATAGAAGGGGTATAAAAAGATTCTGAGATGTTGGCGGAGGAAGCTGGCTTTGGGGCAGCTTCCGCTTTAGAGTTTCTGAATAGTGTGCTGGCTTGGAAAGGACTAGAAGAAGAATAATATAGCTTACTGGATCACTATTTGAATGGTCAATGATACTGAGACTATATTATCAGATTTTACAATCGATCTTTCGACTTAATTTTTAAATATTTTATTTATAAATATATTTATACTCAATTAATTTAATTTAACTAATTTATCAAAAAAAAAGGGCTAAAAAGCCATGACTTTAGAGTAAGTACATGGCAATTTTTTTTTCCAAATTTATTAAAAATTATTGGATTGTTCTCAACTTTGTTCGGGTCCAAATACTTCTTTAAATTATTCTCGAATTATCTGATGAACTAATACTAATTATTCATAGATTTTATTATTCTTTTTATGAATGATGGATGACTTCCACAAATAAGTGATGTTATTTGATTCCAGCGATGGTGCCTTTACTATTATTTTTCATCTCCTGTTCCATGGTCGTTATCAAATTAGTAGATGTACAAAATTTGCGCGCTTTAACTTTTTGAGAAATCCAACCGATAGATGGGGTTCGATTCATAACTATATGAATTTTTTTTTTTTTTATGACTTCATTCTTTTTCTGAATTCCATACACATTGCTAAATTTGTGAACATGACTTATCATGTCCCAAAGCTATTACAGGCTCACTTGCTACAGCATTGTAAAACCATGTAATGACTAAGAAGAGAGTTTATCTCTTTTAAAATTGATCCTAGGAAAAAGAAGTTCAAATTCTATATGTAATTAAGATATATGAATTTATACATATAGCTTCCTATAATGCTAATTATGTTTGCAAATTTCTACATAGCTATTACAAGAGGGACCAATAACGGCTTAGCCAAGTAGCTGATACCCTCCTCCATGGGGTTTGGGATCAAATCCACTAGAACGATTCCGGAATTCTAAAACTATTTGGACTTCATTTTACAATGGCTGAAGGAAAATGCAGATTGATGTGGATATGGGGCCTATTCGTATTGTTCATGCCTTCATGATGCTCAAGGAGCCTCCAAGGTGAGAATATAGGGAAACATTTTCTTTTCTCTGTAAACCTTACCCCCCTCCTCATGCCACACACAAGAAAGAAAATTGCATTATTAATCTATTCTCAATCCTCTTTCCAAAACATTCCAAGGATTGTTATATAATGCAATCCAGAATCTAAAGAAGTATTTTGTTAGGAAGAGTTAAAGGTCTGAAATCAGAGTGAGAATGAAAACGGAATAAGAATGGATGATTTCTATTTCAATCGTTTTGTTGAGAAGAATTTCATTTTGATTTCAATTTCAGAGTGGAATGAAAATGATCTAATCTATCTAAAACTCAATTTAGAATTTAAATTTTTATTCCAATCACGGATCAAATATTTCAAAAATTTTAATCATTCCTATTACGAACCAAATATATGAAATGATCATATGAATACATCCCATTTTACTCATATGAAATGGTCAAGCTTCAGATCATCTGCATTATCTACATCACTTGTGCATAGGACGTGCCTCGAAAAATTATAATAATTCTAAGTTACCTACGATTTTATCAGTTTGCCGATTTTTTTAAATTCATAATAAAAAAAGATGAATCCGAGGGATAAGGCCAAAACATGCTTACGTGCTATACATTGTCTATAGCAGTACATGATCAACATCATAGATTATCGTAAAGCGAGCCATGGTCTTATCTTTTCCAAGGTGCTGGATGATACTTCGATGTCAACATGACAAGATTGCTGCAAATCCTGACAAAAGACTGAGTACATCCGATCCATTGAGGGGGGAGTTTTTTTGTTTTGTTTTGTTTTTTTTTTTTTTTTTTTTTTGACCCCTGTTCTGGACCACTCGATTGACTGGCTATCTGAACAAACAATAACTTGCTTTAAAAATAAAAATAAAAATAAATTATAAGACAGTAACTGAAATAAAATATTATTTCTTATTGAAATTTTGTTTGAGAAACATAATCGAGTTGCTGCCATCTGAATTTTTTCTTTTCTTCTTCTTCTTCTTGATGACAAAGGAGACAGGCCGGAAGCCACCCAATTTTTTTTGAGTTGTGAAAAGAAGAAGAAATCCAGATTTAACGTAGAATCTCGAAGAAGGATATGGATTCGCTTGATTGGTTTTTCCACTCAACAGGTTGAGATTAAACCTCCATTTTTCTACTGGTTTATAATCAGACTGAACTTAGATTGGCCATTAGAACGGGTTTACTTGGAAGTAGAACGAGACTTTTACTGGCAATTTCGTTATAAGTCCGCCTACCTCGGCTGAGGAAAATTTGATCAAACAGTTGGCTGTAGGGGCCACCACATTCAAACACCTTATTAGTGGTGGAGTCCATTAACATCAACTAAGCATAAAATTTAATGTCAATCACCGCATGGAACCGAGTGACCATAATCTCATGCCAAAGAAGAAGCTCCTGAAGTTGATGATTAATTCTATCGATATAACGTACTCATTTATTCTAGATCTGGCATTCAATAACTTCCTATTCATCACTACAAAGATGTTTAGTTTACAATCGAAATTAGAATGAATTGGAAAGAAAATCAGAATCACCATATCCTCTAAAGCATTCCATTCGTAGTCGAATCAAAATCGGAATAAAGATTTGAAGAGTTGGGATTGGATATTAAAGGATTGAATTATTTCTATGCTATCTCGGAATCAAAATCAGAATGAAACCCTCGTTCCGACCAAATTAATGGAATGAAAATCACCCATTCATATTCCCGTTCCAGACCCCAACTTCCCCCCAACCAAACATCCTTTCATTTCTATCCAAAAGTAAAGACTCAATAGATGGAAACGGCCAACTGGCACTGCAGCAAGCCGATGTCAGTTGCACCATGTCTTGTTCCACCTTCATGCAGTGCATCTCAGAGGAAAAATAAAAAGCGAAGAAGATGAACTTATCTGGAAATGATACCTGAGGCAGTTCTGAACCACACTATAACCGTTACTTAGACCAAGCCCGTGATCAAGCTTTGACTACTGTTGCAGATGTAATGGCAAAGGACATGTTCTCTTGGACCACATGGACGAAGTCTCTGACAAATACCGAATCTATGTGACAGGGCCTGTCAAGCGTAAAACAACTGAGGTTAGGACATGACATCAATGCATCAAATGCCAACCACCAAACAGTAATTAATCATAGGCTCATTCTCTCCAATAAATGCACCTGGCATGAGCACTGGGAAAATAGAGATGTCGGTGGCTCAGAATTAAAAGTATAGAATATGGTGGAAAGTGAGAGCGCTGCCCCACATTGCAGAAAAGAAATAACGTTCTATTGGAACTTTGGATTCCAATTTATCTATAAATTTCAAAATGATGGTAGAGCAAGAATTACCAGAAGAGCGGAGATTATTTGATGCGCCTGAACAAATAGCATTGCTATGCTTCATGGAGACCAATGGAGGCTCGAGGCAGAAGATCCAAGTTCTCAAAAAACTGCACATGCTGTACAAATCCAACCAATGGAATCATATAGGACCTAGATAAGGCGCCGCTCAAGTACTCCTGCATGTAGACTGTCAACTGACGAGCCATACAATGATTAACAAAAATCTTGTGTGCTTGGGTTGATAACTGGCAGTAAATTTTGTTTCATATTTTGTAAATTACATGTACGTTACTCAGTTCAGAATAAAACTTGATCAAGTAATATCAGAACTTCCAAACTTAACCTCCTAACGTTAAAATCCAGCTTCCTGAATGGTTCATCACAAGCTCTTAAAACAGCAGCCACCTCTTATGGTACATGCTCGATAGTTTACTTCCTAATTCAGAAGGGTGTTCCATGTTCCACAAAAACATTGACTCCATCCTCATGCCCCATCAGTTCACTGGTTGAGAGTTAAATGCAAGTTAAATATACCAAAATGGCCAATAGAAATGTCAGCTAACCAGAGATGCATGACCCTTAGAATGCAACAACCAGCCCTTCCATTCAATAGTAGTGCAGTGGATTCACTACTCAGGAATGCATCACCTCCATTGGCAACCACCACCAAAACCCTCCCACAATCAGAAATCCCCCATGACCTGCTGAAAATTTGGTGGTTAGGCAGCAGTCTCTTAACATCTGATTAGTCTGATGGGGATGGTAGAACTCCAAATTCACACATCAATTTTCAACTGGAAACCACACAATCAACAAACCACAGGCCACTGGCCAGGAAGCCTTCCATAGTTTGGGGAATATAGATCAATTGTCGTGGCAATTGTGCAGAGCAATTTACTTACAAATCTTGTTCTTAAAGTGATGGACCTATCAATCTATTTTTGGTCCTAGCCAGTCATATTGTTCGTGTGGATCAGAAAAGTTGGGGAGGAGTGCTAAAAAAGACAATAATTGACTAGTGAATTTTATGGTTCATTAGATTTCACTCCTCATACACACCTGTTAGCAGATGATGAAACTTGGGGAGAATAAGAAATTAAAGAGAAAACATAGTGCAGGAAGCACTAACCTGCAGAGGAAGGTGGGGCACCTCGGCCCACTGCAGCCAGTTCAGGACTGACGTTCTGCCCAGCTTCTTCCAGTAATATTAATAAGATCCTTAGCAAGTTTTCATTAGCTGCACTGAACAAGGTATATGCTGTTCCCTTGGCGCCAGCTCTTCCTGTGCAACCAATGCAGTGGACATAGTCCTCCAAGGATCCAGCAAAAGTCATAGTTGATCACATATTTCACATCCTCCACATCTGTCACCATAAAGCGAGCAGCAAAGTTAAAGAAGTAAAAAGTCCTTGCATGCAGAGATTTCAAAAGACTATTTGATTCATATATACGTACCCAGACAAAGCAGCAACATCAGTAGCAATCATTATAGGACTTTTCCCAAATTTAAACTCTGAGATACCCGGTCCATTTCAGCTTGGCTTATGTCACCATGGATCGACAAAGCAGGCCAGCCATCAGTGCACAGTTGCCTGGTGATTTGGTCGGAACCCTCCTCTGTGTCCATGCATATCAGAATCTGACTTCCATCCATAATATCCTCCAGCAGTTTGACCAATCTGACAGAAACAACATAGGTGAATCAGCATGCAGATTTATATATCATCCAAACAAACTTAGCAGTATATAGGATTCCCTACTTGTTATATTTCTGACTCTCTGACACAAACTTATCCAAACAAACCTGTGCCAAGTCAAGAGTCAAATCTGTCAGATCGGGTGAAGATGATACAATGAAACAAACCCAGTTGTGCATCTCCTTGTTTGGCCACAACAGCTAGCTTGTTTGGGTTGTATAAGAACTGTCTTGCAAGTTGTTCAACTTCCTTTGGTCAAGAATCACTCCGATAAAGAGTTTGACGATCTGGCTGGACCTATTGGAAGGAAATAAACTAAAACATTAGGGAAGCATCATGTTCTAGTGATATATTCGAAAAAACTGCATGACTAGAAAGGCCAAACAGATTGAGTGAACCAACTAATTTCACTTCATACATCATTTACTGCTGAAAAATCCCAATTTCCTGTGAACTGGGCCTTGCCCCAGTGATCCTTTGACTGGTAAGTGAAGGTTCTGCATGCAATTCCTGGGTGATGCAACACCAAAAATCTAAACCTTGGTAATTATAAGTGGGTTGGTCTCCCTTGAGTCCAATTTCCTAAACTACATTAAAATGGAAGTAAAAATTAGCAATCTAATTATCCACATGACTCCATGGGAACAACGACAGTTCAAAGAATCAGATATTTTCATCACTAGTAATTGTAAACAATAAGGATTTCACATCTCAAGAACTATAGGTGGCTGGCTGGATGATGAAACTGATAGCAATTCTCCAGCAAAAAGTTACAGTGAAGTTCTGACATAAAGTAGGATTTTGACATATGTTTGAATGCTATAAACTTTCTGTAAAATCATATCCAACAAAAGAAATTCTTGGTTATGCTGAAAAACCAGAACAAGTGATTCAATGCTTGATGCACACATCATAATCTTCAGAGAAATCATGCACAACTGACTAAAAAAATATAGAAGGCTCTGAAAACATCAAGAACTGATGGGTAATGCCTGAATTTTAACACCTGAGAAGAATGAGTAATATATGTCTGAGAAATAAAGTGTAAGCAAGCAAACAAGTGGCACACATGCACACACACACAAAAAGGTTGCTTATAGCCTAGACTTTGATGCCATAGAGATGAATGGCAAGCCTCCTTAAGATGCCCTGGAACACCCCAAACATAATTTTATCATATAGATAAATACATCTTTTAAACTCTGATTTGCACACAGTTCAACAGGTCTTGAAGTTCAAAAAGTCAGTCTCCAAGTGCAGATATTTAGCCAAAATAAGAATGTCTCCTCATTCACTTGTAAAACAGTACCTCGGTGACCATACTGCAGCAAGGGCAATAAAACTAGATACAATCTAGTATCCACACAAACGAGAGACACAGTGTATGCAGAGCACATATAGTCTGCAGATCACCTCAACAAATTCTCTAATTAAAGAATATACTCATCTTAATTCTCCTATTATAGATAATATTTTACATAGAGGAAGAAAGAGACAACATCAATCAAAACACTATTATTAAAAAGAGAAGAATTATGGCAACAATCTAATTCCAAATATACAATCAGTCAAGAAACTAACAGCCATCAATCAAATACTCCTACCTTTTTTTTTTTTTATAATTGTGAGAAGGGAAGGAAAGCTTCACTGAGTACAGATTACATTCTTACGAACCTACAGCCCAAAGCATCAGCAAACATGGACCAAGAAATGGCTGCTGAAAGGCTATTAAGCCAAAGCTGGAAGCTGAGGAACCTCAACTCGCTGTGATGTCTCCTGCCCGGTCCACTATTCGGTTACCCTCTTGACAGACACACAAGAAAGAGAACTCTAGCAAGGACAAGGACACGCAAACACTCCTATCTTTGAAGGTATATAACTAACTCATTTTACTTGTAAAAAGTTAAGTACCATACTACAAGACTTACAGGACCATGCCTTCCATTTAATCTGGCTATTTTTAAGATAAATACGATTGGGTATATGTTGTTACCATAGAACAAATATGAAAACAAAACCCAACTATATCCTGCTTAATTTTCATATATCTAACATGGACTATGGATGACAGACTAATAATACATGCCAAAAGTCAAGAGACTTTCCCTGGGTTAAAAAACGGCCAGCATACCTGGGAAACAATTTTCCTGATTTGAGGTTCCAAGCCCATGTCTAGCATATGGTCTGTCTCATCCAAAACAAGATATGTTGCCCCCATCAATAGGGGTGAAAGTGGATAGGATAACACCCGTCTGGCTCTATTTTCGTATCCACATCTAGCCGGATATACATAGAAATTTGAGCATCCAACTAATATCCATATTTTTATCTATATCTATATTTAAAAGAAAAAATAGATATGATATGGATATGAAAAGACAACTATTCTATCCGTATCCGATTCTATTTGTAATCTCATTTAATTTTATATAGAACTAAATACGATCTCATTTAATTGTATATAGCACTAATGAACTTTTAAAGAAAATATGTAACTATATTAACATACTATTAATTTGATTCACAATCCATTTAGTAATATCTTTAATTCTGTGGTCATAAAGTTTAATTATTCAACTAATATCCATATTTATATCCATACTTCCAATATCCGATTTGTATTCGTATCCATTTAAAACAAATATGGATATGAATTTTTGCATCCGACTAATATCCGTATCCATATCTATATTCATAAAAAAAAACAAAAATATGGATATGGATATACCGATACCCAATCCATATCCAAACCGGTTTCAGCCCTACTTATCAGGTTTGTGTAATGTGAATCTAACATATCAATCAATCATCATGGGGTAGAAATAACAATTTCAGCTCCTGATAAAGTGTTAGAAAATGCCGAAGCATTAATATCATAGCTTTCCATTTTTCAAGATAACATAACTGCAGCAATATTTTTGAGACAGGTTGAGAGAGTCAGATTTATAATGTTGCTTCATTCCTATCAATGGCCACCACTGCCAATAAGTAGTACAGCTGTTTCTTTCCATAACCTTTCAACACAAATTTAACTCCATTTTCTTACAACAGACCTTGCAGTCTGTAGTGAACAAGACCATACCACCTCAACTAGTTCTCCAATACTACTTTTGTTTATGTATATTAAAAACAAAAAAAAAAAAACACATTAATACACAACTCTGAAAAATAAACAATCAAATGGCTATCATCTATCGATCTGAAGATCTCAAACCTGAGGTCCCTTTGGAACCCCACCATATACAAGTGCTCCTTATCTTTGATGATGCACAAATTTAGTTGCTTCTTGTTGTATCTGGACAGCAAGCTCACGAGTAGGAGCCAATACCAAAAGGTCCAAAACAATTGGACCATCGCCAGGAGCTAGAAAAGAATTGATGTAGCAGAAAAGTTACATGTTTGTACAAGCACTAAGCATATTTAAATAACAAACAACAGAAAATGGATCAATAGTTCCACCTAAAATTGGCTAAGCTTTAACATGAACAATGGCAGCTAAAAGATAAGCAAGTGTCTTTCCAGATCTGTTTCACCAACGCCTACAAGATCACAGCCCTTTAAATCCATTGGTTAGCCCTATGATTGAATAGGAGTATGCTCAACGAAGCCAGCTTTAACAATCTCTTGCATAGCCTAATCTGGAGAATTGACCGTATATAAAAATATGTTATCTTGCAAACAAGAAATATGGTATAAACAAAAATCACAGAGAACTTTTCTCTGAGAAGCTATTTTTCATAAAATATAAAAAAGAAAGCTAATAAAAGAAACAACAAGAAATTTGTTCACAAATAAGAAATAAATATTCTCTGTCTCTCTCTTCCATGGATTACCATGCTATTTAATGATGCAGGAAAGCAAAATGTAGTTCTTACAGGACAAAATAAATATTACTCAAAGAGCCATGATAGATAGATTAATTCTAGAATACTCATGAACGAAAGAGTATACCCATCCTCCAAGAGAGCATGATGTTACAGCCACTTGTTAACCCTATATATGAAGCCTTCTTCTGAACCTGAGGAAAGTATAGCTAGATAGTCATATACATATGCATGCATATGTGTATAAATGGCACGCATGTAGGTATGTATGTGTGTGTGTGTGTGTGTGTGTGCGCGCGTGTGCACATATATAAGTACATGTACTCTACAAAATATAAATGGTCTAATAAAACACAAGGAATAGATCAAACCAGAAAGAAAGAAATAAGAAATTGTAAACAAGCCACTAGTTTATTTGTTATTTTCCAATTAATAACTTTCCTGCATGGATTTCCTCCCAACGACAGTTTCCTTGGCAGCCTCCTTAAGGCCTCAATCCAAGCTTGGACGATAACTGCACAACTTAAACAGATTCTCACTACATTAGTTTACTCCAGTAGCCAAACCTAATCTGCTCTGATCTATTAAATGCTAAGATTTGAGGCATGGGGAGGTGCTCTTCTCATAATTTTATTCCAATCAAACCCTGATGTTGTAGAATACGTGAGGTGTAATCTCAAGCCAGCATTGAATAAAATGCTTATGAGGTTTCTTACCTATGCATTGAGAGTATACATCACTTGATGGTAACTTTAGCTATATATATTCAGGTCAACTTAGTTTCATGGCCACAATTATGGCTTTGAACCATATTCTTTTGTTCTGGTTCCCATAGGTGCCACCTTGCCCCTTTCTTTTCCTCTAGATAAAGTTTGTTCGAAAACAAAAATGCATGTGCACGTTCCTGGCTACCTTCCCCTGACAATGTCTTTCTGTTAGCCTATAATATTATTTTATATGACATTTTTTGGACGACCAGAGGAAATTTAAATAGAATCACTACGTTAGCATCTGAAAAAAGGCATCTTTAACTTTATAGATGATAGTGTATTGCTTAATTATCATATCTGATAGATGAACAAAAAATAAATTATCATATCTGATGCATTTGGCGATAAAGCTAAGCAAAATCAAAAGTCCACGTATGTTTAAATTCTTCAATCACCCTAAAGTATCAGGAAATCAAATTCAAAAGTTTCTTTTTCAATATACATACTACATACACGTCAAGGAATTTGATCATAAAAGCCAATTAAAAAAAAAAATCACGCTCTCTCCCCTTTAGCAGGTGCTCTTCTCATTAGAACATGCATTTAAAAAACGACACTTTTAAACATGCATCTATGAAGCGAAAAGAGACATCTGAGTCACTTACCCCGCCTACAATTACATGACCTGCCCAAACACTTGTTCTTGTTCAAGATTTGATCTTTCATGATCGCACATTCCATGGAACAGGATAATACCTCCCACCCTCGTTCCAGAATGGCATATCCGAGCAAGAAAACTATCCAACATCTGATTTTTAACAAAGAAAGTGTCTTTTCTCCGAGCAAGATGAGGGAAGGAAAACCAACCGAGAAAGGCGACATCCCGGAACTCTAAGGCGGGCTCGGGCACGTCGCGGCCCTCGTCCGCGATCTCCCTCTTGCAGCGGTAGGCCTCCACGTCGGCCTTGGCCACGGAAGGAGACTCCACGTAGAAATTCTTCTCAAAAGGAGTCAGCCCGTTCGAGTGGGCGCCGAGCTCCGCTTCTCTCTTGCTCGAGGACTCGTAGCCCCTGCCGTAGCTCTGAGAACCGATCCCAAATCCCGCATCCCTGGAAAATATCAGGCAAAAGCATGGATAGGATGGAGGAGGAGGGGAAAAAACCTTCTTGCAAACTTCTTCTCCTTCTTCCTCTTGTTACCGATGGACTAGCGTTAGGGTTTGGGGTAGGGTTTTGAGATTACCTTCGCCGATAGGATCCGGGTCGCTGGCACGGCTGTCGCAGCGGCTCATGGCGTCCCGTCTCTTCCTTTTTCCTCGATGACTCTCTCGCGATCCGTTTGGGAGGAGAGCCAGAGAGCGACAGGAAACGAACGATGGAGAAGTTGTTGGTTTGAACGGTTCAATCCAATAAAATATCATCTAAATAAGATTTAAAAAATTAATAAAAACTAAATTGATAAAATTAATTATGATTAATTATATATTTTATTGTATTCATATTTTTCTGCTAAGCGAAAAATTTTAAAATTTTGAATCATAAAAAAATATGATAATATTTTATTGGATGGTCTGATAGAACAGTTATACCCAATAACTTTTTCTCCGAAGGATAAGGGTTGAGGGAGGTGCTAGCATTGCTGGTGCTTTTTTTTTTTTTAATTATATTTTTTAAATCAATTAAATAAAAATATATGTATATATTTATCAATATATATATATATATATATATATATATATATATATAACTAGGCCTTTGAGGTTGGTAGCCTTGACAGAGGGAAGGTTTAGAATGTTAGATGAATTGATTAGCATTAGAGAGATGTTTGGTTGGAGCAATTGAGATCTGAAATGGGAATCAAAATAGATGTCTCCCATTTGAGCTATTTGATTTAGAGGGAGTCTCATTTCAATTTTTATTCCAGAGAGAAATAGAAATGGCCCAATTTCCCCATATCTAAATCCAGACCATCCCTGGGGGAGTCAAAATCTCGTTACATCGGAATGAGATAAAATTAAAAAAAAAAAATACCTATCGACGATGGGAATTCGTCGGTGCCGATCATGCGGTAGGGGACCTAACCAGTGATGGCGACCATGGGGACAGAGTTGAGAAGGACATCGGCAAAGTTGGAGACCAGGTTAGTAGCGCCAGGGTCGGAGATGGCAATGCAGACGTCAAGACGACTAGTGGAGTGAGCGTAGTCAGAGGCTGTGAAGACGTCGTCCTGCTCATGGCGGAGGAAATGGTTGATAATAGAGGGAGAGCGAGTGAGGGCCTGATGGATCTCCATGGAGGCACCATCGAGGTAAGCGAAGACATCAATAACGCCCTTGCACTCGAGGGCTTCGACGAGGATGTCCGCACCCTTATGAGGCTCATCGGAGAAGAAGCGACGGAGAGAGGAGGGGCGGCGGTGGAGGGGTGGGAGAGGCGTGGGAGGTGCATGAGGTCGGGGAGGGGAGGCGAGGGGAGGCGAGGGGAGTTGGTGGTGCCGGAGCTAGGGAGGAGAGAAGGTTTGGTGGTCATGCAGAGGTGGGTGCGGCGCAGACGACGAGTGCAGCATGGACGGCGGTGGGGGCAGTGCGGTCGTGGAAGAAGGAGGGTCTACGGCGGAAAAGAAGAAGCGAGGGGGGTATCTTTTTTTCTTTTACTTTTTTTTTTAAATTTTTATAAAATATTTTATATTTTATTTCATAAAATATTTCATCTCTTATTATTATGTTTAATTTTTATTTAATATCAATTTTTAAAACAATTATTTTTTAAAAATTTTAATTAAGAATAAAAATAAAAAATTGAGTTAACTCCAATTTCTACCTTTGTATGAACCTAGCAACTATTCCGATTCCGATTCCGATTCCGGTCATGAACCAAATATTTCGGAGAATTAGACCATTTCGATTCCGATTTTCATTCCGATCCCAATTTCGATCGTGAATCAAACACCCCTTGGATGCGTATTTGATTCATTCTAAGATCAACAATGTACACCCCCCTCTTCGTACGATTGGACTCATCCTACCAAGCTTCTAGTTATAGTTTGTCAAAAAAAAAATTATCGCCATCACAGCATATCATTAATAGATGAGATCACCCTAATCCATTATGATCTCTTTGTTATATGGCTGACACTAGACCGAGGTGTATCATGCTCGTTTCCTGCTAATGTATCTGAGTTTCATTAGGTGCCATAGGTTGAATTATCTTTAAAAAATTTATTATATTGTTTATTGGGTAGAGAATTAGATGCTGGCGAGATTCAATTGCATCTTAAATTTTCAAGTGGCATAACTTAAGGTCCACGTGGGCATCTTAGCATACATATTCATAGGTGGTATCAGTTATAAGTCCTTTCTATGTTAAGTTGGATCATGTTACTTATCCATTGGCTTCATAATTTTGGATGCCTACCTTTGTTTAGTCTACCAAAATACTATATTTCAAGTGACTCTGAATTTTAGTGAGTTAACTCTAAGGTTGCATTTGATGGTTGGCAATCTATTCAGATTACTGGCAATTTAACATGGGCCCACCATATTACTGCATTTGGTATATCTTTTAAGTAGTAATTTGGATTGCATTGACAATCCAGATTGCCTCCCAAAATCTGAATTACCTTCAAGAGGGGTGGCTATCCTCAAAAAATTTGGACGATCTTCTTTCTCATGATTGACAACAAAAAGAGGGAGGCCAAAATTAGTGCCCTCATCTACAAAATCGGATCAATGACGATTGAAAACCAGCCAATCGACGGGCCGCCATCGTCTCCTTAATGCTCTTCATTGGGCGGCGATTGGGTGAGGCGGCGATGGAGCTGGATGAGACGCTCTTCGCCGTCGTCTTCTTGCTCATACTGACGGGCGGTGGAGCTGAATGAGGCGGCGGTGAGGTGCAAGCCCAAGGATGCGGTGACAGCTCTTCGTCAGGAGGCCGGGGTGTAGTGGTTAGGACAGCGCGGGCGGCCGAGAGGCCGAGGTGTGGTGTTGGAGGCGAGACGTGTGGAGGGCCACGGGGGGTGGGGTGCAAGAGATCGGTAGGGTGGGTGAGGGCGGCGGCACAGATGGGTGAGGATGGCGATGGGGGCGGCTGCGGAGGTGAAGGGTATGGATCCGTCAGGGGGCCAAGAGGTGGTGCGGAAGGATAGGAGTAGGTGCGGACGGCCAAGGGGCAGTGTCGAAGGCACGACGGGCGGGATGCCACAGGAGGTAGGGTGCGTGGAGTAGCCGGAGACCGTCGGGGGTGGAGGGGAGGGGGTTGTTAGGGTGTGGCGTGCTGGGGAAGGAGAAGAAAGGAGAAAAAAATAAAATAATAATAATAAATATTAAAAAATAATATTTTTTTATAGAATAATTTTTATCATTAAAAAAATAATTTAATAATTTAAAATATTAAATTAATAATTTAATTTAAAAATATTTTAAAAATTTGATATTATATTATTAATAATCTAATTGTTATATCAAATATATCAATCAAGATTCTGAATAATTTTACTGTAACATTACAATCAAGATTCTCAGTAATTTTACTGTAACATTACTTGTATGCATCAAATACAGTAATCAATATTACTGACAATCTATTGAAATTATAGATAATTTTAAATTATTAAATAATTTATATTAAAATAATTCGACAACGTACCAAAAGCAACCTAGAGTACATCTTAATTTTCACATGCCCGACATTCCGTTTCCTCCTAATATGTGCTGTTCCTTTCTGTGCTTAACTTCTAATCCACCTTTCTTTTCTGTTTCCAGTCAAACTCTTGATATGAGGCCTATTGACGTGTTCTAACTTCTAACCGTCCCTCATCCTATCACCTTATCTATAACCCTAGCTTTAAATAGATTGCGAATGTGTCAGAACTTTAACCGACCGGGGTCATAATGGCAGAATTCTATCTGCCTCTAGAAACATAGGTTCAACTGAATTGAATCGTGATCGTAGGTCTAGATCTTCTGAATGGTTGGTCTTTTTTTAATGCTAATTGTTTAATTCATCTTTATTAGAGATGAGCTACCGAGATTTGTAAATATTGAGCATCATCAAAAAGGAGAAAACACTAATAAAAGTAGAAGAAGAGGAGGAAAGAAGTGGTCAAGCCTGTCTCCAGTCCTGCTCCAAAGTGAGTATAATCTTTTGAAAAAAGAGAACAAAAAACCTCCAAGAATAAGATGCCACAAGGTTGTGACACCTTTAGTAGGGGCTCCATTCAATAAGTCAGGAGTGCAAGTCCCATCACTACCACTAGATCAGGAAATTTGCTTGTAGCAGTTTTAATTCTGCATAAATCTTGATCGAGAATGATCAAGAGAGCTTATGGCGGCGAAGTGTAGGACATACTATCAAGGATGCCGAGTTCAGGTGGTGGATTATCAACCAGGATGGAATGTTTGAGTTCAACCGACTGTCAAATACAGAAATTGAGATAATCAAGTTGATGATCATATTCAAAGCTGTTGCCAATCAGGTGGTTGTTGGCTCCATTCCTCATTAGATAGAAGGATGGTATTGCTAGAGATTGTAATTCTTGAACCTTTGATGCAAGGACTCCACTATATTTCTTTCAAATATAATTTGTTTGTGGAAAAATGTCATAGCAGATATACTGTTTCTAATTGAAACTCTGTATATTTTGTTTTGTTTTGTTCTGTCGTGCATCAAAATCCATGCTATACATGGCTGAGGATGTTAGATTTACTTGTCAGTGAAACATATAGTCTTACATGTTTGAAGAGTGTCTGTTGTTTACTTTTAAGCCATCAAGGGAAAAAAAAAAAAAAACAAAAATGATAGGCTTGTTCAGCATTCCATTCATGCACCATTAATAGATTTGTTGCTCCTTCTCTTTATTTGTGTCCATAATTTTCCAAGAACAACACATGATTGGTGGTTCTGTAAGTGCAATATTGTTATGATATTCTACTTTAAACCATGATCCAAAGAAAAGTATTTTTCCTGTCTTCATTTGTATTTATCAATATGATGACCAAACTAACGGAAGGTATATCAACTTCAAAGATAAGAATATGTTTAACCTAAAGTTCACCATCTTAGCATGGGATCTATATGAATAATATCTTAGTATGGTATTAGTTGCCCGATGCAGAGGTCGATTTGGCATATGGACAATCAATATACACTTATATTGCATAATGATTCCATACTAGTGTAGCACGCCCCATATACACGAGTACCGAACGTATGGCTCGCCATGGTTTAACTTACTCTAGTGGTACTTAATAGCCAATTTTCTAAGTTAGTTATCAAAATTCTGCTTCCAAATAAATCTGTTTATCATCCATCAAAATGAGACTACTCGAGCCTTAAAGAAAATAATTTGACGGAAGATTAGATTATAAGATGACAGGACTCGAAACAAGGAACTGATGAGCTTAAATATCCTATGCATTATAACCATGATTAGAGACTTGTTGCTTGATCTTGTGATAATGGAACATAGGAATTATGAGTTCTGTAACAAAGACATGTTAAGCTTGCGATATTTACAATTAAAGTAATCGAGTTTTCTAGTTACCACAATGGAATATACAGGATGTTCAAGTGCAGGAGGCTTCCGCTACTATGAAGTCTTTGGAAGGTGAATTAAATGCAGCATTACCTCTTCATGCACAAAGAGACTTTTTATATTTCAAATTCGTAGCATCCACTCATGGTAAAACAACCTTAGTGTTGCACTAAAGTCTGCCCTCTCTAGTTATCATGATAGCATAGATAAGATAAAAAAAACTGGGATGCATGGATATTACTATTGACGTGTGTATATGTGTTGTTTACCTTTCGAGCATTGTTCTTTTGAGGCATATTACAGTGTTAGGTGCAGCTGTATTGCACCCATGGTTCTTGCCTCCTTCAAAAGTAACATTTTTCATTTAAGAAAAAGGATCTTGCCTTTTGGTTAAAAAAGTTCAAACCTTCGTGTGGAACCAAATTGTTTGCACATTTTATTAACAATCAACAACATGGTCCATCTTCATTCTTTCTTCGCCATTTTCACATTTTGTTCTTCATTGCTGTTTGTTATCTGCAGTTCATTAATGTTGACGCTAATAATCACATATTCTCATGGTAAACATGCTCGATTTGATTACTCTCATGGTTTTCTGTTCTTTGCTTATAAATATATCATTTTTCTTTGGTTCAACTTATAAATATATCTTCTTTGATCTGAACTTACTCTATATCAGTATTTTTTTCCCCTGTTTATATATCTGCTTATTCCCCACCCCCCTCTTCTTCATGCGAACATTCTGTATCTTATGATCCCTACAACCGTTTGGAAATACCATCAACCTGTGTCCGTTTCTTCTTCTTCTTCTTCTTTTTTATAATGTCAAAGATGCTGAACGGGATAAGTCATTGTTACCACCCTTAGGCAAAGTTAAATATTCATGGATTGCCTGTTTTGGACATCTAATGTTTTTTTGTACTGCACTTTCTAGTTTATATCCCCTCAGAAGATCTATGTCTATATACGCAGATACACAAGTTAGAGGCAGAACATGAGAGATTAGAGGAGGATGTTGCTATCTATAATCCTACAGCAAGAGCAGCTTAAGCTTTCACCTGCATGTATGAAGGTATTTATACAGGTACACAATTCAGGCTATACAATTTTGTGTCGACTTGTTGCAATACAGGTATTAATTCAGCTTAAGCGATCTCATATTACATGCTTTCAGTTGGTTCAAGCATGGATCCATGGTGATCCAATATCCACTCTGTTCGGAGCTTAATCTCGAAGCTTCAGAAACTCACACCCGAATTCTAAGTGGGTCGGGTCCTAAAGCCCGACCCGCTAGAGCAAATCCTAGCGATGTGGTCTCCCTTGGAACGCTCAGATTCCCGGTCAAAAACGAAGACCCAGGCGGACCAATTTGAAAGCCAAAGGCGGGTTAAGTTCCGTGGGTTGTGACTTGTGATTGATCTGTCTTTTTCGCCTCAACAGCAAACAGCCTTATTAGCTCATGCATCAGCAAACAGCAGAGAGATTTATTAGTGAAACGAAGCGTGGACCCCGCCTCACATTGCCCATTACTACACCGAACAAAGACAGCGGATCCTCGGCCGGTTCGGTTCGGCCCTCGTGGTGGCGGTGCGTCGATATGGAGTAGGGTTTTCATGCGGGGGATCTTATTTGGAGGGAAGCGGGACCTCGCCCGAGCGCGCCGTCTTGGGAGCGAGCAACGAGGCCAGAAACCCTACACCCACGACTCCCCCCACCTTTATATAAACCGCTTTCACCTCTCCTTCCTAATCTCTCTTTCCCCTCGCCCTTCCGATCCTTTTGTTTAGGGTTTTGCTCTCTCTCACATCTCCGTGGAGGTCGCGATGAGCAACGACAAGCAACAAGACAACCTCAATCTCTCCGATCTCGGTTCCGCTCTCCCCACCACCACTCCCGGTTTCTTTTCTCCCCCGCTACTTCCCTCGGATATCTCTTTTTTTTTTTTAAAAAAAAAATTGATCTATATCCTCATGTGTCTTGGTGTCTGTTGATGTGTAGCTCTGAGCGCGGAGGACCGGGCCGGCCTCGTTAATGCTCTGAAGGTGTTTTTTTTTCCTTTCTTTTGAAAAAAAAAAACTCATTTTTTTGGTACTTTGATCGTGCTTTCTTGCTTGTGCTCTGTCTCTGTCTTTGTTCTGATTTTGGGATTAGAAATCCCGGTTTTTTTTTCATATTTTTTGAAAAAAAATTGTTACTTGATGTGTTCTTGAGACAGAACAAGCTCCAGAGCCTAGCAGGGAAGCACTCTGATGTGCTGGAGACCCTCTCGCCGAAGGTCAGGAAGCGCGTTGAGGTGCTGAGGGAGATCCAGGTTTGATCTTTTTCCCCAATCTTGATCCCTTAACATGTTTTTCGTCTCCCGAGGTTTCTTCTTGGTGCTTCTTCTCTGGGGATTTTCCAATTTTGGTTTTCTTGAGCATCCAATCTTCGTCTTTTGCTTATTTATGTTCTGTCTCGCCTATCTTTCTTATCAATGTTTCTTGATGGTGATTATCTGTAGGGTTTACAGCTTTCTTTATTCTTTTGACGGTCCCTATATATTTTTTGGCGATTCTTGTCAGGGTTTCCGGTTCCTTTTATCTTTAGTGTATTTAGGGTTTCAAATGCAAGTCAGATGTGGAAAAATTCTGTTTTTGCAAATGCAAGGATGGAAAGACTTGCCTATTAAAAGTTGGCAAGAACGCTAGGTATTTCAGGTTTTGTGTGTATCTCTTTGGATTATCAGATTCATGAACTCTTCCATATACATATTGGTTATTAGTCCATGAGGGATTTTTCTTTGAGTGCATATTTTGTTGATTGGCAGGACGGTTAAGTTCAGTGTGTTTCTCATTCAAAGCCCAAGGAAAAACTATTATTAAAATAAAGAGGGGTTTAGGTACATACAAATTAGTTCACCATTTTCTCTAAATTATGCAGTACAACTGAGCTTGAAAATTCCTTTTTTTTTGGGGGGGGGGGTGTGGGGGAGTTTGGTAACTTGGTTTCTTGAAATGTGAACTAGCATTGAGTACACTTTGACTAAGCTATTTGTTATATGGTTCATGTTCAAGTTCGCTGGATGTTTTCTTTATTTTGGCTGGCTAATTAGCTGTTTTGCTTTTGTGAATAGCTGTACCAGTTGTAGTAGCAGGCACTACATTGGTTAGTGCTTCAAGCTTATTTGTAGACAGGAGGTAAAATAGGGATAAAATCATGTGTCAAGGTTTGGGATATGTGGCTGAACGCTCACATATAGCAAATTTAAAGATCATGAAAACATGGATTCAAAGCCCCTATTGGTGCGCTCAACAATTCAAACTTCCTATTTCATTGGAGATTGGGTCATTTTTCTTTCCTGAATTTTATCTGTTATTATTATATTCATTAGTTCTCTGTGTAATCATAGAGTTGGAATAAGAGTTACTGAGGGTAGACTGAGAGTTTATTGGTATGTGCAATTAAAAATTGATGATTTGTGTAGAAAGGTTGGGAATCTAATTGAAGGTCTAAAATTTCATGGAAATTGTGATCAAGGATTTGAAAAGGTTACAGCAAATTTCACTTTGTTATAGAAATGCTTCTCTAAGGCAAGTTGACCAACAAGTGTTTGGGCTGAGGCTTGTGGATTGTGATTAATAGGTTCCTTTGTAAGTTGCAATCAAAGTTGTCAAAGGCTCAAGTTGCCAATGTTGATGTTGCTTGAAGCCTAGCACAAGGTGCGAAGCAGGAATGTGTCTTGGTGAAGTGATGTGCAAAAATACATAAACCTCTATAAAAGAAAAATAATGAATACATAATAGTCAATATATTTGACAATCAATTGCCAACTAATCAACAAAAATAAAAATATAAAAACATTAGGAAATAGATTTGCACTCATACAGATGAAATGGTGTCAGGAAAAGTAAATGAGATGCTTTGTTCTGTTGCCTATTTCTGATACATTGACACAGCGGCATCTGCTGAAGGTGACAAGGTGCAATGCCTTGGTGTGAAGCATGAAGGTTTTTCCTTCGTGACTTGTCTCTTAGGCATGCCTTAGCCGTGTCCTTCAAATCTTTGGTTATAATAAGGTCATTGTCTTGATATGTTATGCATTAGGGCTGAAATCGGATCAGATACAGATCTGATATCAACATATCCATATCCATATTTATTTTGTCTGATGAATATAAATATGGATATAGATATTATTCGGATGCAAAAATTCATATCCATATTTGTTTTAAATGGATACGAATATAATTCGGATAGTGGAAGTACGGATATAATTCAGATATTGGAAGTACGGATATAATTATGAACATAAGTTGGATAATTAAACTTTATGACTATAGAATCGAAGATATTACTAAGTAGATGATAAATCAAGTTAATAGCATGTTTATACGATCGTACGTTTCCTTAAAAATTAGTAAGTGTTGTATAAAATTATATAGGATTACAGGTAGATTTGAATATTCAAATACGGATCGGATTGTTGTTTATCCATATCCATATCCATTTTTATTTGACGGATATGGATATGGATACGGATATTAGTCGGATCCTCAAATTTCTGTCCATTTTCTGATTAATTTGGATATAAAAAATGGATCCGGATAGATATTGTCCATACTACTTTCACCCCAAGTGTGCATCCTTATGCTTTAGTGAAAAACATGACTTCTAATTATGTTCTTTTCCTCATCTTTACTCTCATGTGGTATGACCATTACATGTTGACTTTTGGCTTCTATTAAGGTATTTGGACTATTGTATGGTAATAATTGATGCTATCTGACAAAACAATATTATAACATCTCATTTAAACTTGTAGTAATTGCCCCTTTTATTCTTTTGTATACTTCAGCTCAGGCGTGGGGGTTAGTTTTTGAGTCAAGGAGTACACCCACCCCCTCAAACACCCATCCATTACACAAATAAAACAAGAGCCACGGGGCCCAGTGAGAATTTAGAGTCCCAAATCCGATGTTCCTCTAGGGAAACTCCAAAACCAGCAACCCAATCTGCCAGTCTATTGCCTCTGAGGAAGACATAAACAACACAGTTCTCCTAAAGCTGTTTAAAAATAGCCTTCAGCTGAAGTAAACAGTGGTAATAAACCATAATTGCATTCTCCTTTAATTAACTTAGAACTGTGGTGGAGTTACCTTCAACCCAAAGTTTAGTAGCATGTAGGTTATTTACAACAAAGTAATGTCCATTCAAGCAGCATATAATTCGGCTAAGGGGACAAACACCTGAAAGAGGATTACATCCTGCCACTAACATGTGACTGGTGTCAGCCCAAACTACAAATCCAGCCACCACTACATCAACTGCCTTTCAAGAGCTATCAAAATTGACCTTGAGATATCTTAGTGGGATGCACTATCTTGAACTGCATTATCACACTGCCTTTTTTCCCTCCTTCCATGTGCCAACTTAAAGTGGAGCAACATCACTCCATTAAATTTTGTTCCAATTCCAGCTCCTAGATTTTATGGAATGAGGAAAAAATCTTGATTACTATGAGAATATGAAGATTTGGCAAAATGCATTTCCCAACTTAATGGCACTTTTTCCCAATATAAATATCAATTGCTTGCATGTTTTACCAGGATAGGCTAGTGGAGTGTAGTAGTGCTGCTGCATAGTCCTCTTCATGGAACATATCTTAAGTTGTTTTAGTTCCTCTTTTTTTTCTTTTTTTCTTTTTTTTTTGTTGGGGGGGGGGGGTGGGTGTGGTGGGACTTCTGAACCCATTATTGAACTGGTCCACCATTGAACCATCATAATATGTTTAAAAAAAAAAAGTGCATGGGATAACACTATAAATCCTAATTTTGCACCATGCAGTTGGTTTTGCTTATTGACCACTTGAGATTAGGTACACACCTAGGCAGGTTAGATGTACATCGATGCTTCATACTAACTACCCTCAGTGTGAAATATGGTTGGGTTCATCTGAATGTCTCGAGGAACATCGGATGCGCTGCATACATGAGTAATGGTGAATAAATGTTGATAGATGGAAAGCAAAGAGCAGATGCATTTATTCTTGATCCGCTCCTCTTCTCCAATTGATCCTCTTGTTTTTACATCCATGAACCTTCAGAAGAAGTTTACTAATTATTTGATTTTTTTTATTTTTTATTTCTATTTTTATTTTTTGCTTTTTGTATAAAATTGGCTGAAGTGTTTTAGTTGTATATATCGATAATTTATGTTATTGAATGGCGCAACTGTGCAAGCTACATAGATACTGCTTTTTACCTAAAAGCAGTTTGTGTTTCAAGTCAAGTTTTATAATTAGGCCTGCAAGTTTATTTGTACTGATTTGATAATATTCTTCTGGCCTTTCATCTTCTAGAGCCAACATGATGAACTTGAGGCAAAATTTTTTGAGGAAAGAGCTGCGCTTGAGGCTAAATACCAGAAACTTTATGGCCCACTTTACAGCAAGGTATTCTCTTTAGTGGTGAATAATGTTAGCAGAATACATGATTACCTTTTCCACAACCATTTGCCAGGTGCTCCAAGTATTTCTAAGAATAAGTATGTTTTCTGTTGGCATGTTTCGGTTGCTATCCCATCATCACCATAAGTGATACTTAATGGTTGTTCTACCGCTTTTAGTATCTTTCATTTTTCTGGTCTTTGCTCATGAAACTTTTATCATGGAAAAAAAACATGCAGAGATATGAGATCGTGAATGGTTTGGTTGAAGTTGAAGGTGTTACAAATGAACCTGCGGAGGAAAACCAAACAGAAGATAAAACTACTGAAGGTTCGTAGGAGAACTTGAGACATCAGATGGTTGTTGAATTTGTTTCTATTTTCTTGTATGCTTATTGTTTTTTCTTGCTTCAGAAAAAGGTGTACCAAATTTTTGGCTGAACGCTATGAAAACAAATGAAGTGCTGGCCGAGGAGGTAAGTGAGAGTATAATGCATTTCTTTTGCTCCTTCTAGTCCTTACAAATTGGAAATGACTTGTGAAAGTTGGATTACGATGATTCCAGATTCAAGAGCGTGATGAGGGAGCTCTGAAGTATCTTAAGGATATCAAGTGGTGCAGAATAGACAATCCCAAGGGTTTCAAGCTTGAGTTTTTCTTTAATCCTAACCCTTATTTCAAGAATGCCATCCTGACAAAAACATATCATATGATTGATGATGAAGAACCGATCCTAGAGAAAGCAATAGGGTATTTTCTTTTCTATTTATTGCCAAATATTTTTCTTATGAGTTTTCCCTTCTTTATTTGAAATCTCATGGCATTGTTCTTATGTTGTAGGACTGAAATTGAATGGTTGCCAGGAAAGTGCTTGACTCAGAAGCTTCTGAAAAAGAAGCCAAAGAAGGGCTCAAAGAATGCCAAGCCCATTACCAAAACTGAAGAATGTGAAAGTTTTTTCAACTTCTTTAATCCACCTCAAGTCCCTGATGATGATGAGGATATCGATGAAGACGTTGTAAGTTGACATCATTACCTACCTTCCTGGAGAAAATATGAAATAAGGACTAAATCAAATTAACAGTGGGTCATCTTTTGCCTCTGTTTGAACAGGCTGAGCAGCTACAGAGTCAAATGGAGCAAGATTATGATATTGGGTAAGCCCCTTTTTTCTCCCTCAAGCAGTGGAGCGATCGTTCCACAGTTCGAAGAAAAAACAGATAAGGGGGATGCATTTGGTGCTGATTATGGAAAAAACAAAACCAAGTTAACATTTACAGAGGCAGTTTTTGATGATATCATCTCTGACATTTTGATTGCTAGTTCTTACAATGTTTTGCCTATAAGATTAGAATTGCTAGAAGCGTTCTGATTACCGTGTAAGCTCAACATGATACTGAGTGGGTGGTGTCAATGACCTGCAGGTCCACTATTAGAGACAAGATTATTCCTCATGCTGTTTCATGGTTTACCGGGGAGGCTGTTCAGGAGGATGATTTTGAGGACTTAGAAGAGGATGATGAAGATGAAGATGGGGAGGATGATGAGGACGAAGAAGAGGATGATGATGATGATGATGATGAGGATGATGAGGAAGAGGAAGAGGAAGGAAAGACAAGGAAGAAGGTATGTGTCTGAGATTTCAAAATTTTAGTGGGTCTGTAATATTTGAGAATTGTGCGCTTATTTTTGATCTGTTTTGTTGTCCCAAGCAGACAGCTGCAACAAAGAAGGTGAGATATCTACTCACCTACCTGATCTTAATCTGCATAGTTCTTAGTCTATGTTCTAAATGATGGTTATGCTACTGCAGAAGAGTGGAGGAGATGGTCAACAGGTGGACCGGCCAGCGGAGTGCAAGCAGCAGTAAAACTTTTCTGGAATGAAGTATTTTCTGGACTTTTTTAGAGTGCAGGTTGGAGGATCTGTTTCCAGGTGTTGGCTAAGTCAAGTCATTTGTTCTCATTCCCTTCTATCGTTTTATGTGGAAAAGATGAGAACGGGAGGTCGGGGAACTGAAGTTTTGGTGTCTTCAACATTAATACCGCTACCTTTAGTTTATTCTTTTTTAGTTTCCTTCTATATGGGTGTGTGAGATGGTTGTTTAGATTATTTGTAGGCCTTTTTGGTTGGGGAAGATTTTTTACTGCCTTTCTAGTGTGTACGCGGATGAACCATTAATTGTTATATTTATATATAATGATTATTGTGCCTTTCTGATTTTTGGATCTGATGCTAGTATGCTTTCATGGTTCTGAATGTACCGCAAGAGACTTGCATGGTTCTTTGGAGCTTCTTTTTGTTGGATTCAGACTCTTTTAATTTATGCATGCAAAGATTTTTTTTGGTTGATATGTTCCTTTGCTATGTCGTAAAGGGACCCATGGTTCATGGTGAATGCCTGCATTCATTCTGTCTTGAGAATTTTGTGGTTCCCTGTTGTGCTGTTGGATTGTTGTCTTGCAGTCTGGGAAAAATTAAGGACAAGGCAATGTTTTTTTTTTTTTTTTGTTTAAAAAGGTCATGTACTGGTGTGGGCTAGATTTTGTTAATTGTACTCGCCGGTGTGCGGCAAAGTCTCACGCACGTACTTGTTATCAATGTCTCCTCATTTCGGAGGATTATTAAATCCAAAATGTCTCCAATAGTTTTGCTATGAACTGTGAAAATATGGAAGCCTCTTGAATCTACATCCAGTACGGTCTCTCCCCTCCCCAAAGAAAATGCTTTGGAGATTCTTTAGCGCGGTCTACCTAATGCTATTAGCAATTTTGTGTTCAACTACTATCCGGGCATTTACCCTATGTAAAATGAAGATTAACTAAATAAGTGTGAATTATGTGTCCAATTGTCCATTGTATTGACATGGATCGGTGCATGGTTCGATTTTTTAGAAATCATGGATTAATCTAAGGTTTAGTAGCGGCATAAGCTCAAGATGTTCTATCGTTTTATATTTTTTTGGAAATATTCAAGAAAATTGTGATTAGATGGAGCAAGTCTCGGAGACTGAAACACATGGAATATTTTTGGCTGGATTCTATAAATCAAAAAGTCAAAATTAGTTTTATCTCTTGCCCTTGAGATGAATAAAAGTTCTCTGCTGCACGCACCAGCAGAGGTCGTCTAGAGTCTCTTAATTTTCTTATCACATAGACGGTTGCATGGATCCTGAAGTTGAAATTAAAGAGTACTCCCACTAATGGAGTCCCTTCGATCTCTGATATATCCAAAATCGGGTAAAAACAGTTATATCCTTGTCGAAGTCCCTCCCACCGTATCCATCTTTTCTCCATCTAGGGCTCGCTGGACTCTAGTTGCTAAGGAAAAGATAAGTCTCTCTCTCTCTCTCACACACACGACACGCGCGCACATGCACACGCTTATGCACCCTTTTCACGTATAATATTTGAGAATTGGTGATACATCATATAAGAAATCAAAGTATATTTGATGATTTTTTTGATACATATGATCGTTTTTTTTTATACATATTCAGCAATAATTCAATACCTATCTTCAATTGTATAGATAAATAATTTTCAAAACATAACTTGTGACAAGCCAATACACAACTAGTACATTAATCATCTGATGATTTATTACATACCTTCAATAGTATCAATGCATTGCATCAAATATATATATATATATATATATATATATATATATATATATATATATATATAATATAATTTTTAAAATGTGATATTTACTAATATACAAGTTAATATCTTGCTGATCGTTGGGAGAGATCACCTGAAGATGGCAAGGAAAAGAGACCGAGAAGGATTTGGGAAGGAAAAAGAGAGAGAGAGAGAGAGAGAGAGAGAGAGAGAGACGGCAACAGCTACTGACAGATGGATGCCCCTTTTAACCATATTTTTTTTCCTTTTCTTTTAAAAATAATGGAGATGGAAGGAACTCCATTGGTAGCAGTCCCTCCGTATCGGTCTCTTTAATTTTGGCGATTAGAAAAAATAAAGAGGCTTCGTACGGCTTTCTTTAGTGCATGCACCAAAGATAAGGAATTTTACCAAGATTTCATTACTATTAATTAGTCAATTGGGGCATTTAATGTAATTTAATGCATTCAATTTGGATCCAACAATTGCAGCCTCTAAACGGAAGGCTTTTTGTCATTGGTAGAAAAATAGAAGGCTTTTTTAATCGTATACAATTATTCTTTTCTCCTTGCTGCTGCACTATCTCTCTCTACAGTATCATTTCTTTGTAGATATTTAAAAAAAAAAAAAATCGAATACCATTTTTTCAAATCCATACAATTAGAAGATAGAAAAAAATAATTTAAACCTGACTGCGGTCCCCACTATCATCGCTATCAATTTGCCAAGTCCTAAAGCAATGAAATAGAAGATACCATCAATGATGCTGTAGTTGTTGATTCGGTGTTTTATTTTTTTAATTTTAATCATACGATGATTCAGACATATATAAATTAACCTAATTATTGGTTGGACAAATCCATCAGCTCAATGATAAACTGATCCAATCATGAAGCAACACATCTATATTATGTCTTTCTTTTCTTATTCTTTTTTCATGATGGATGTGTGCGCCTTTACTTCATGGTTGAATTGGTCCATCGCTAAACTGAGTCAACTTCAAAAAGGATGAACAAAAAAAGAGAATTTCGACCTAGAGTTCGATTTGTATACTTGATATGAAAGAATCATTGATCTTTTTTTCGTGATAGTTGAGAATTGAATGATCTTCTTTTGTGACATCAACTTTGCACTATGCATAGCTTTCAAAGCCCTCCAACTGCCCCTCCCATCTGGTATAGATCGTAAGGCAAATATTATGATTTGAAAGGTGTACAAAATGCTATCTCATGGTTTATGCAGCGAAAGAAAGGTTAATCATTCTTTGGCGCGAAAGATACAAGCCGCATCCGCTCGGCCCAAGCCTAATTCGGAACCCAATCACGCCGCCGCCAATCACCTCCCACCAATACTCCACGTTTTCTTTCTTTCTTTTTATTTTTTTTGGTAAAATCCACGTTTTCTTTTGACGGTGGACGAACGGGGGAGGGAAGTCCGATGGTCCCCCAGCCGAACTCCCCTACCTCCCCGTTTTCTATTTAATCCCACATAGAGCGCGGAGTGCTCTCTCGCCCCCTCCTCTCTCCGAGTTCTCCGTCGTCTCTCTCTCTTCCTCTCCTTTCTCTGTCCGTCTCGTTCGCTCTCTTAATCGCTGCCTCCCCCTGCGTCGGTGTTTTCGGAGAAGAAAGAAGAAAAGAAGAAGAAAAAGGGAAAAAAGAGATAGCAATCCAAGTAATCGATATACCATCTTCAAGGTAAAGCCTCTTCTCTTCTATTCTAAGCCAATCTATATTTAGACTTCATAGTAATTGATTCTTGAAGGATTTATTGGAGGGTTTATAGGTTGCGTTCTTGGATAGGATTGTAGGAGAAGAAAAGGGTTTCGACTGCTCATGATGGTAAACCTACTGCAAATAGGTCCTGCCCTTAATCATTCAAAAATTTATTTCTTCGACGAATTTTAATCTAAAAGTTTAGTGCTTTTTTAATTGTTAACCGATAGATCAACGATTATACAAATTTTGAGAATTTTATAATATTGTTTGATTGGCCAAATAAATTGTTTAATTGATCTGATGTGTGGTGAGAGTTGGAACCTTAATTAGACATATTATTTTAATATTATTGTTTTTGGTAAACATGTTGTTATGATGCTCCCTTTAAATTTGAAAAATTTTATTATGCCCGGTTATTGGCTGAAAATTTAGCAAATTAATGATATCGGTATCCCTTGATCATGGACTAGAAACGTGACGACAGCTAAGTACCTTTCGTTGTAGGCTGAATTATTTTTATTGGTAGAAATTGTAACATAGATTTGTGAGATAACGGAAATTTATTATTACCGGAATATTATGTATTTTCTTGCAAATTGTATAACGAATCAGTATGATGATATTTTATTGTTGGCAAAAGTACTTAATTAATTTATATATGTAGCATGAACATTTTATGGTCATGTGTTTCTGTTTTCTTATGCGTATATTATAATTTACATTCATACTATCTACTACATGGATATGATGTGCACATGCATGGTGGGGTATTTATTGAGCTGTCAAGCTCGTACTCTCTCTTAATGATTTTGAAAGGAACATGATATCCAGAGATACTTAGAATCGCTTGTTGTAGGAGATATGAAGATATTAGCTGCAGTATTGAAATCTAATTGAATTTTTAGATCTTATTTATTATATTAGGCTTTTTGAAACTTGGATGATTCAATTTAATAGTTTGTATTTACAGACGTTGGTGGAGGGCCTGGAGGCTGTTATTTTGAATTTGTGGTCAGAATAATTAGATCATATTTGAGAACTTGATATTATAAATCTATATTAGTGCCCAAAAAATTAATGCTTATGTTGTCTCCAATATTATAAGTTTTTGCATAAGTTTGAATACCTTTTGTATTTCATGGGATTATGATTTGCAGCCATTTCACATGTCCAAAAATGTGCGCGACACGTTAGAATACATTAAAGTGGAAGTAAACGGCATTTCTTTTTAAAATTATGCCATCAGTTTATATCCATAAATTTTGACATGAAAAAGAATTTCCTGATGTCATCTATTTTACGTTCAATGTCATTCTTTTCCTGTGTAGATGGGTGATGCGGTGAAAACAAAGTCTGATAACAAAAGAAGTGCTAAAGAGAGATCACAACGAGGTGGTAAGCGAGCCATGCAAGCAAATGAGTTCACTATATATGTCATGTCATGGACCTCAAAGATATTGGAGCTTCAGGTGATGGATTCTAATAGCATCGACTATATCAAGGAAATGATGTGGTCCAAGGAGAAAACACCAAAGGACCGACAAATTCTCATGTTTAAAGAGCAAGAGCTGGCAAACCACCAAACTTTGGAGCACTACGGTATTAAGAACGGCTCCTGGTTAGATCAGCGCGTGAAGCGTTATGTGTTAGATATTATGCACTAGAAAAATGAAGCATCAATTTTTTTGTTCCGTGAAGTTTTTTCCTTCTTCTTTGGAGAGGAAAAAAGTGCAAATTTTCTATATTAACTATTTAAGTGTTGCATTGACTTATTTAAGGGCTGCATTGATTTTTTTTTTCTTTTTTTTTTTTTAATCATTTATGGTGTTGCTTGGAGGAATTTTTTGCTATGTTTTAAAGGTTTAATTAAAGGCAATTTTTTTGTTAGAAAAGGAGGGAGAATGAGCCATCCCCTTGTAGACTGGAACTGAATCCCTCAGAAATGTAGACAGAGGTATCCTCTTTGATAGACCTACAAGAAGAGCTCATTGGAAATTTGATCATCTCCTCTCTAATGAGAGGAAAACTTTGGAAATCGATTTTTAAAAATGGCTTATTACAAGCATACCACGTCACATCATATTGGAGCTTCGCAAATTCAAAACAATAGTACGATGTATCACATCATATTTGCTTGTTTGTGATTTTTATTGGATGCGTGCTCTGGCAAAGATGTAAGACTGAATCTTGCAATCCGTCAATCTTGGGAAGGTTTAGCAGTTTCGGACCTGGTCTATTACCTTTCTATAATCCAAAATTGAGCGCACGAGCCTCTACTGCCAAACCAACCTCGTAGATTCTTCCTTTACCTGTAAAGATAATTAGCAGGAAAGCAGAAGTGAAAGGAGATTATGGTAAAAATCCACTAAGATGATGTGGCTGGAAGTCCTGAGACAAGTGGTCAAAAAAGCTAGCTAATCCCAGTCAATGCTAAGCAATTGAAGTATGGCTTCTTCTTTACTACCTTATGAGTGACTGTGTATATGTAAAGACAAATAGTACTGTCGATTGGACGGTGACATGTATGATTACACGTATAAAAATAATTTTTTGGATTACTGCATTGGAAATTTCTTTAGATTTTTTGTAGATTTTATTTTCTGATTCATACAGATGTATTTTTATTATATTGGTTTAATATATCCAATTTTATTCTAAAAAAATAAGTAAAAGGGCTTCTTTTGGTCAATTTTAGAACATCTTGCAAAAGATCAAGTCACATATGATCTAATATTCAGGTGGAAGAATAAAGAAGAGGGAAAACGAAAAAAGAAAAGACCAAGATGATCCATAGGCCCAGGTACAAGCAGGCATGCTGACTGCAGCTAGGTTTCAAGGGAAAGAGAGAAAAGGCGACACGAAATGAACTCTCTTGAAACGTGAATAGAACAAATATTGATCAGATAGGATAAACCTTCATTGTTGATGAAATTGACCCGAAGGAAGAATTTAACATCAGTCCTTTGGCAGTGCACAAGAATATTCTTTCCAAATCTTGAATTGGATCCTTAATATGACCTGGATTGGTATAGAATCCATAACGCTGATGTCGATTTATTAGGCTTTTAGAACAGCCCCAGAATGGTTTATTATGATGCACATATCAATACAAATATTTCAATAACAACTACCATTTGATCATTATTCCAATTATAATATTTATTTGTTCGCTGATGTTTGTGATTGTTTTTAAAAAAATATTTATTTCAAAATTCAAATTTTATATCAATTTTTTATCCAAAATATTCACACCTCCCGAAACAATCATAGGGTAATTTTCTCAACAATGCATATATTTTTTCATTATTTTCTGTTATTTCTTGCTACCGCACATTGTAACAACAGTCATTTTAATACAATGATTCAAAATTGCTGAAGTAAATAATAATGTTATAACTGGTTTCTAATGAGTTCCATTATAATAGAATGATGATTTTATCTGGGACACATAACTCAATGGATGATAAGATATGATGTGATCTATTATTTCGACTTATAAACAATCTGTTTTAAATAAATTTAGATTAGATATAAATAGATCTAGATCATAAATAAATCAATCCATCTAAATTTATTTATTATATCCGACAAGTATAGATTTCGACTTTTGACCCATTTAATGTGTTTTATCTTATTTAATAATTGGATCAGATCATGATCCAATCTATTTAATCTATTTAAAATATATTTAATTTATTTAAATTATTAAATATTTATTTAATCTGTGTAAAAAATAAATTATATAAATTTAATTAAATTACTTATTTAATAAATAAATCAAAATGATGAAGTTTTGATTCAGTCTGTATGCCAATTCCACCAAAGGTACCGTTGGCATCCCAACTTTTCCTTTAAATAAATTAAATAAATATGTTAAACAGGATGGATGACATCATTCAGTTCAGAATTCATCATGTAGTTCATTTGGGGATGATACCATGTTATTGACCTTCTGTCTTATGGTTGTGGAGTTTTGGCTTTTTTTATTACATGGTTAGAGATTGTTTTCCAACAGGGTTGGTTGATATGGCAGCCTACCAGGCAGAACGGTTCAGTAGTCAAAAAGTGCTCAGCTCGCATGGTCAGATGCTACCATGTACAACGCCCTCAACTCCTCGTACCCGACAAATTATTGCCTGCATCAGAACCAAGTGGACCAGCACAGATCTCGGAGCACACGCACGGCGCGTCATCCACCGTGGGATTTGGCGCGGCCCATTGGAGCTGCTCCAAGTAATAATTAGACCTCTGACCCACAAGGCTAAATTATACCTGTAGCAACTTGGACTCGGAGGTTAACTACTACTTCAAGGACGTTGCAGTGTCATCATTGCCCCGGTAAAATCTTGCAGACCAGTGCAGGCTCTCCGGCAAAGCAATGTACCGGCACGCCAAATACCGAACAGCAGAATAGTTCGATGCATCTCGAATTTATAATAGATTTAGCTCATTTGTTTGACTGTACCGTTATAACTTTTTGGAAATAAAAATACAGCCACGATTCTCCCGTCATGCAGCTTAAGCTAAATTTCATCGGCGTTAAAATTTCCGTCCAAAATCAGCTCTCCACCGTCCATGCCGGCAGCAGATTGGAACATGTTGCAGTCTTACAATGCAGTAATTATTACCTGACGAACATAAAGATCCCACGGAACGTTATTTCCCTCCTCTGTTATAACAAACCCTTCAAACTACGCCTCCGTAGTGCATGCACCAGGACCGCATCAAATCCGACGGTGGATAGCCTGCCACGATACCCCTTGTATGTCCCAGATTCCCCATCGAGCACCATCCACCGTGCATATATGCTCCGGGATTGGTCCGTCCTGGGTGATGCATGCAATAATTTCTCTCAAACTACCGACCGGACTACTGACACATGCCATTTAATTTCCCTGTGGGATCAATACCTTCAGGCTTGGTAAAAAAGATTTCGGTCAAACACAAGATCCAACCTCTTAGGGATTACGGACCAGACGACCGCAGAAAAATGATGGCTTCGATGATTCATAAAAGGATTTAACGTATCCAAGATAAACCTATAATGGATCCAGCACATTTGAGATCTACCATCCAATAGCTCACCAAGAACAATAACATCATAATTTAAATATTTTATATAAAAAAAAAAGTTTCCAATCTCTGCCTTGCTTTTTCAGAATGTCTGGTTACCTGTAATTTCCCGCAATGACATTTTCTACTCAGCCAATTGAAGAGGATATAGGCAGAATGAAGGGACCAAATCCTTTCTCCGGACTAATTCCTCGGATACTCATCAAAATGTTTGAAACAAAGTGATGGACCACAGACCGTGTCTGCTCCGAGGTCTCTGATCTATGAAAAGGAACGATAGGCTGATGCTGGACCGGTGAGCATCCGTAATTGATAGACCAGGCGGATCAATATGGCTTGTACCTACGTCCACGGTTACCATCATTGCTTTGCCAACTCCCACTGGATCCACTGCTCTGACCGCCCCCTAGCTGCATTGCGACTGCAGGTGATCCAGGCTGTTGACTGCACAATGTTTAAATCTAGTGTCATTAAAGCCAACCAAGATGCTGACATTTACTAACATCAGAAAGGCAACCAATTACTACATCAATGCGCAAAGAGAATTTGATCAATTATGTTGCCGCACTTATAGATCGGTCAAATCATGCAGAAATATTATTGCTCATCCGCTTGAAGTAACTTCTAGAGCAATGGTAAGCTTGCGAAACATGGAAACGAGGCCTGATACTTTAACTTACAGGACATATCCAAGACGCCCATCAGGTAAGATCATTGGCACCATCGCCATGCCAGGAACTGCTCCCCTTCCATAGATTAAAGGCTGGAAGAAAGACACAATAAGCTCTCAATCAGAAGCAGAACAGTGACAACAATTTGAGCAACAAAAAAAAAAAAAAAAAACGAAACTCAAAATGCATGTGAGCATGCATAGGCTGCATGGAGAATTTATCTGAACTTAAGATTACTGAAAAACAAACATACCTGACCAAAACCAGGTAGAGTACCATAGGGACTCCCCATCGCACCATATCCAACAGGATAATTTGGTAATAGAGCACTTTTTTTTGCATTAGAACTTGTTTCACCTTTATTATCAGCTGGAGGCTTCGCAAGGGAACACTCCAGAACTTGACCTGTTAATATAAAAAAGAATGACCCCAATAAGCTACATTAGAACTAAACAACAAACAATGCATATGGTAAGATATTGCAAAACTTCTTAGAATAAAAACCACCATCAATTTCATATCTCTCAGTGTTCTGGAGTGCTTTCATGGCCATTGATCTCTCTGCAAAATGTACAAAACCAAATCTATTCTCATGACCAGACTTGGCAGGAGGCAGAACTACTTTTGTAATTTCTTCATGGTGTTCAAAGACCTTTTTCAACTGATCTTGGGTCACAGTCTTGGGCAAGCTTTTCACATAAAGTGCCTTAACCTGTAGAAAAATCAACAGAGCATGTATCAGAGGAAATGCAAAACAAATTAGCTGGAGCATTTATAAACGAAGGAATGGCTCACTAAAAACAAAGAAAATTCACAATAAACCTGAGAAGTGGAAGTGGAATCGCCACTCTTTGGATCAGCCCAGCTCACAGTAGGAGCATTTGAGTCTTTAACTTAAATTTTGGAGTCGACATCTTCTTTCTCGAGTATTCTGCACATGCATGATTGTAGTACTCAATAAATGCAAATCCACGATTGCGGCTTGAGTTTTGTGGATCCTGTGACAGCAGGGAAAAAAAAAAAATACAACTCAAAACCCACAGGTCAATCAGCCAAATAGATGACAAAACGACAGGCACATGTAATTCCACTTTAATGACTCCAGGACCAATCTGTGTCACTGCCTTCTTCATATCATCCTCCACCCAATTTCGAGGAACATTGCCAATAAACAACCTATTCCTTGCTTGAGATGTTGAACACTTGATCTTCTTTCCCTGAGACACAATGCATGCAAACAATGGCATCAATAGTGTATCATAGAAGAACAGGCCAATGCCAACTAAATCCAGTATAATGGCCACATCATGTAAATTTAAATTTCTGAACATCTGCTCCACTTTATTCTTTTACTTAGATTAAAAACCATCAGTTATATCGGACTACACCAGCAATGGCAGTCCTCAAAAAAATGAGCACAGCATACATGCATACATATATACTGAGACATGACGCATGCAAACAATGGCATCAATAGTGTATAGTAGAAAAACAGAAATGCCAACTAAATCCAGTATAATGGCCACACTAGTTAAATTGGACTACACCAGCAATGACATACTAATAATAGAAGATTAAAGGCAATGGTTGTAATATGTCATATATTTACTATAATTTCGTTTGTGTCCCCATGTTCAAGGTCAACCTGTGGGATACGACCTTTATGTGGATCCTTTGCAATCATCTTAAAGAAAAAAAAAAAGAAGAAAGAAAGATAAAAGCTTGTGTATGATAACTTGTCATGTATTCATATAAAATGGGTCCCAGCTAGCAAGATAGATGTCACAGCCAATAAAAGTTAAGAAGGACCTACCTTAAAATCAGTATTATTTAGATCTTTAATGGCCATTGAAGCTAACTCCTTTGTTCTGAAGGCAACAAAGGCATAATTCTTATTCTCATCTTTCCCCTTCATCATCCTAACCTGTCATCACCATAAGACAATATGAGTATACAAGTAAAAAAACTGTGAATATACGCTGGCACTAATAGGAGACAAAAACACACCTCTGTGACCTCCCCAACTGATTCACAAAAGTTCTTCAGATCCTCTCCAGATGCATCATTAGGGATACCACCAACATATACTTCAGATCCATGAGGAGGGAGATCAAGAAGCTCTGCATGCTTCTCACTTTCACCCTCATCCTCCTCCTTCTGTTCACCAAGGTTTGCATCAGCATCTGCTTCATTAGCAGCAGCAGTTGCTTCTTCTTCTTCTTCAGCCTCTTCCTCCTCTACTATTTCCTCTTCCACTTCCTCCTCAACTTCTTCATATTCAACCTCTTCTTCCATTGCCTCCTCAGCTTCATCAAGATCCACCTGTTCTCCGGGTTTGACTGGTTCAAAAAGTTCTGCTTGCCTTACCAATTCATCAGGTTTGGCAGACGCATGGGCTCTTGGCCTTGGCATCTTCTGTATCTCAAAGAAGCTTGCAAGGCAACTGTGAAGGAAGTGATAGAATATGTAATGGTGGTGGAACATACAACAATAGTATGAGAAACTATATAAAACAATGGAGAATACAACTTTTTCTCACAAACCCTTCTCCTTTTTTTTCTATTCTGGATACCACTTCACCACACCGTCAATTCTACAACAACCACCTATTTATAGGTATAAGAAATGACCTTTTGACTCCCCTAATAAATTTATCATTTAGACTTCCCAAGTGACTCTTGGATTTTCCATGTGACTCTTGGCTTTTCCATGTGACTTTTGGTTTTTCCATGTGACTCTTGGTTTTTCCCACTTCAATTAAGTTTACAAAATGACCTTTGGATTTCTTCAAATATATTTAATATTTGCTTTTTCCAACACCCCCGCTTAAACTTAATTGTTCTTTCTTCATCATGCCAAGAGAACTTTTAAACTTGGTGAAGAGCTCTGCTCCTAATGGTTTAGTGAATATGTCGGCAACTTGATCTTGTGTCTTCACATACAGTAGCTCTACTTCTTTGTTCTTCACATGTTCCCGGATTGAATGAAAACGCACATCAATATGCTTGCTTCTTTGATAATACACCGGGTTCTTTCCTAGTGCAATAGCCGACTTGCTGTCAATGCTTATCTTGGTAGGTTCCTTTTGCTCAAAATGAACTTCCTTCAGCAAGCTTCTTAGCCATATAGCATGTGATACACATGCGGATGCAGCAACATATTCGGCTTCACATGTAGAAAGAGTAACAATAGGTTGCTTCTTTGACATCCATGAAAAAGCTGCATCTCCCATAGAAAATACAAATCCGGAAGTACTCTTCCGATCATCCATGTCTCCAGCCCAATCACTATCCGAATAGCCCACAAGTTCAAAGTTACTATGATGAGAATAAAATAGTCCATCAGTAATAGTACCTTGGATATAACGAAGAATTCTCTTTGCTGCCTTCCAGTGCATTAATTTGGGCTCCTCCATGAATCTGCTGACTAGGCCGACTGCATATAGAATATCCGGCCTAGTACATGTCATGTACCTCAGACATCCTACCAAGCTTCTAAAGAGAGTAGGGTCCACAATCTCTCCTTCATCTTCTTTTGACAGCTTTGCTCCACAATCAACGGGGGTGCTTATAGGGTTACAATCTTTCATCTTGAATTTCTTCAAGATTTCTTTGGCATAACCTTCTTGAGATAAGAAAATTCCTTTTTGATATTGTTTGACCTCCAAACCCAGAAAATATGTCATTAACCCCATGTCTGTCATCTCAAACTCCTTCATCATGGCATGCTTGAACTCCTCAAACATTTGTAGATTATTACCTGTAAAAATAAGATCATCCACATACAAACACACAAGTAGAATGTTAGAATTTTTCTCCTTTACATACACAGCATGCTCATAGGGACATTGCTTGAAGCCATTTGCTTTGAAGTAGCCATCAATTCTTGAGTTCCATGCTCTTGGAGCTTGTTTTAAACCATAAAGTGCCTTCCTTAGCTTTAAAACCTTCTCTTCATGTCCCTTCTTCACATACCCTTTGGGTTGTTCAACATATACTTCTTCTTCTAGAAAGCCATTTAGAAATGCCGACTTCACATCTAACTGGTAGATGTTCCAATTACTCTGTGCAGCCAAAGAAATCACCAGACGAATGGTCTCCATGCGTGCTACGGGAGCAAATACCTCCTCGTAGTCAATTCCGGCTTGCTGCTTGTAGCCTTTAGCTACTAATCGAGCCTTATATTTCTCCACCTTTCCTTCTGCATTCTTCTTTACCTTATATACCCATTTCACTCCAATGGGTTCATGACCTTCTGGAAGAGTAATAAGTTTCCATGTGTTATTCTTCTGGATTGCCTTCATCTCTTCATTCATGGCCATCCTCCAGTTTTCATTCTTCACTGCTTCTTCAAAAGAGATTACATCCTCATTAGCATATAAACAAATGAGATTAAGGGGACTCGTCACCTCATAGAGATCTTGAATGCTTCTTGTCTTTCTGGATTCTTCATTTGAAGATGGAGATCTCGTGCTAGGTGATGAAGGTGATATGGGATCTTCAACTTGAGCCTTCACTTGTTCTTCTTCTTCTTGCACCTCTATCATGTTGGTGCCCCAATTCCAGATTCCTTCTTCATTGAATTTCACATCACGGCTTATGAGGATCTTCTTCGCCTTTGGATCATAAAGTTTGTATGCCTTGGATCTCTGATCATATCCTATAAAGATGCAAGGATAACTTTTGTCATCAAGCTTGCTTCTCCTTTGATCTGGGATGTGTGCATAGGCAATGCAACCAAATACTCTCAGATGAGATACATCTGGCCTATATCCATTCCATGCTTCTTGAGGGGTCCTTCCTTCAAGATTCTTTGTTGGGCAGCGGTTGAGAATGTATACCGCACAATTCACAGCTTCCGCCCAAAACTCTTTTGGCATTTCTTTCGTCTTCAACATGCTTCTCACCATGTCAAGAATGGTCCGATTCTTCCTTTCTGCTATGCCGTTTTGCTGGGGTGAGTATGGTGCAGTCAAAGTCCTCCAAATACCTTGAGATTTGCAGAACTCCTCAAATGCCTTCGAGGTGAACTCTCCTCCTCGATCTGATCTCAAAGCTTTGATTTTGCACCCAGTTTGGTTCTCCACAAGAGCTTTGAACCTTTTGAATGTCTCCAGGACCTCACGTTTCTCCTTCAAGAGATACACCCAAGTTTTTCTGCTAAAATCATCAATAAATGTTAGAAAATAATGACGACCTCCAAATGAGGCCGGTGTGATGGGACCACAAATATCCGTATGGATGAGTTGCAAAGGCCTTCGGGCTTGATGAAATGACTCTTTTGGAAAGCTAGCTCTTGAGTGTTTTCCAATAATACATCCTTCACATATTCCTTCAGGGGTATCCTCAATGAGAGGTAATCCTTTCACCATTGCCTTCGAAGATAAGAGTTTCAAGGAACCAAAGTTCACATGCCCGAACCTCAAGTGCCATAGCCATGTGTCATCCTTCATGCATGCACTCAAGCACTTTGTCATAACATACTTGATGTTCAATATAAACATTCGGTTCTTGGTCATAGGTACTTTTGCAATCAGCTGATCATGTTTTCTTAAGTAAAGATATCTACCTTCCATAACAACATCAAATTCTTTTTCTAATAATTGACCAAGACTTAAGATATTTGTTTTCATATTAGGCACATAGTAAACATTAGAAATGAACTGTTGAGAACCATTCTTGAGTTGAATTAGGATTTTACCTATCCCCTTCACTTGAACTTTTGAGGTATCACCGAAAGAAACATTGCCTTCCACTGTCTCATCTAACTCTTTGAACATGTGTTTGTACCCGCACATATGATTGCTTGCACCGGTATCCAAGTACCAAATATTTTCATTGGAACCTTCTTCTCCCTTCTCTGCTAGTAGCAAGATACCATCTTCTCCTTCCTCCTTCTTTGCATAGTTGACCTTCTCATGCACTTGGTTATTCTCATTATGGTAACATTCTGAGGAGTAATGACCATATTTACCACAAGTATAACATTTAATTTTACTTTTGTCATACCTTCGTCCTCCTCTTGAGAAACCTCGTTGCCTTCTTCCGCCAGAGGGACCTTGTGTGCTTTCTTCATTAGGTAAGACTCCTGTGCCTCCTCTTCCTCTGCCATGTCCAAAGGAACCTCGTCCTCGTCCACGGCCTCGTCCATGACCGTATCCGCGGGTATAACTATGACCGCGATTTATTTGACTGCTTTCACTAGTTGGGCCATCCTTCTTCTCATTGATGGTGAGCTTGCACTTCAAGGCTTGCTCCAAGGATTCTTCTTTCCGCATCAAGATCCTTTGCTCATGGACTTGTAGAGAACCCATGAGTTCATCAACTGTCATAGTGTCCACATCTTTGGACTCTTCAATTGCAGCTACAACATAGTCAAACTTCTGATCCAAGGATCTTAGGATCTTCTCCACCACACGCTTGTCCTCTACATTCTCACCATTTCTTTTCATTTGGTTTACATTAGAAAGAACCTTTGTGAAGTAATCCGAGATGGATTCTCCTTCCTTCATCTTCAAAGTCTCGAACTCGCCTCTCAACATTTGGAGGCGCACCTTCTTCACTTTCTCAACGCCCTTATGAGCGTTCTCAAGGATCTCCCAAGCTTGTTTTGAGTTGGTGGCACAAGCAACCTTCTCGAATCCGGCTTCATCTAGCCCTTGATAGATGAAATAAAGGGCCTTCTTGTCTTTTTTTCTTTGATCGACAAGCGCCGTTCTTTGTGCCGCCGTTTGTGCGCGGTCATCTTGGGGTTCTTCATATCCCTTTTCAACAACCTCCCAAATATCTTGAGAGCCTAGCAATGCCTTCATTTGGATGCTCCAATTCTCATAATTGGTGGTGGTGAGTCGTGGAATGGGGAATTGCATGCTGTTGGACATATTTCCAACCTCCGAGCTCTGATACCACTTTGATAGAATATGTAATGGTGGTGGAACATACAACAATAGTATGAGAAACTATATAAAACAATGGAGAATACAACTTTTTCTCACAAACCCTTCTCCTTTTTTTTCTATTCTGGATACCACTTCACCACACCGTCAATTCTACAACAACCACCTATTTATAGGTATAAGAAATGACCTTTTGACTCCCCTAATAAATTTATCATTTAGACTTCCCATGTGACTCTTGGATTTTCCATGTGACTCTTGGCTTTTCCATGTGACTTTTGATTTTTCCATGTGACTCTTGGTTTTTCCCACTTCAATTAAGTTTACAAAATGATCTTTGGATTTCTTCAAATATATTTAATATTTGCTTTTTCCAACAGGAAGCACAGAAGCCAAAAACATTTGGAGGGCGAAGTATAGATATATGGAAAGGAGGGAAAAAGTAGAAATGCCAACAAAAGTCGCAGAGTAAGAATCTCAATTCAAATCCAGCCATGGAGTATGGCTCAAATGGAATTTCAATATGAAAGATTTTCATCATGGGTGATAACAATAGTGATAATAGAGACAAGCAGGATAGAATTCCAAATGATAATCAAGAAGTTGATGTGAAACTGGTGCAAAAAAAAAAGGATTTCTTGGAATATAGATATCAGGCTGAAGCCAAAATACAATTGCTCGTCTAATTGCATGTCTATCCAAATTCCAGAGAAATAAATAATAAGAAAAAGAAGGGGGAAAAAAAAAGAAGTATGAGAAATAAGCAACGAGGCAATTCTCATACAGAAAAAAACATAAACAAAAAACATGATGGTGACAGGTCCAAAATGAAGCAACACACAAACTTCCAGCAAAACAAATAGGAGTTCCAATAAAATTAACAGCAAACACCTATCGTACAAAGCAATTCAAAATAACACAGAATAGGGATGTGAAGCATAAAATAATACATAACAAAGGCATTAAGAAGGATCCTGCAGCAAATCATAGATCAGAAAAACATGACTAACCAACATAGCATTGAATACAAACATCTTTAGCCATCATGATGGACATACCCACCAAATATTCCCGAAATAATATGAACTAAAATATATGAATAATTAGGACTTCAGGTGAATGCATATAATCTGTTATGATTTAATACATATGACAAATCCCAGACAACTTTCTCATGATGAATGTTTTTGGCATTTCTTGAAATAAGTATTTTTAAAAAATTTAAAGTAAAACTGATATAAAAATAATCCTTGGTAGGGCCGAGCAAATAACCGAAATCCGTAGAAACCCATCCAATCTGACCCGTATGAAACCGAACTTGAATCGGGTTGTGATTCGTAAAAAATTTGATTAATTACGGTCGGATTCGGTTTCTGCATTTTTAATCCATATAAAATCGAACCCGACCGACCGATATAATATTTTCAATACTTAGGCTATTTGGAGAATTGAAAATTGATAATTATGACATATTATATACTAACTTATGGATATTATAAAACTATTATATTCTAGTTTCTATATGACTTGAATTGTGATAACCCGGCCCGATGGGCCAAAAGCCCACTAAGCCCACTTAGGGGGAAAAAAAAAACAAACAGGAAAGAAGACTTCCGATCGGAGTCTTCCCCTTCTCCGGTTCTGATCAGGAATCGGAGTCCTAGGGCCATTAAAAGATCCTAGGACGAGCCCTATAAGAACCTCCCTCCTCTCCTCTAAGAGAGGACACGACAGTCACCGATGATCGTCGGAGTTCTTCTCCGATTTTTTCGATTGAAGCCACGGCCCCTCGACTCGTGCTCGCTACGATTTCACGCCAGTGGGGGTCATCGAAAACTGTGGTAAGTCCTTCCTCCTCTTCCTCCCTTCTCTCTCTTCTTTCCCGTGCCGGTGGGCATGACTGCCGGTGACAAGAGTCGCCGGATTTCGTCAGAAAAGGGAAGCCCTGTTCGGCCTCTCCCTTTTCCTGGTTTTTAAGGCACCGACGGTCACGCTGACCGCCGGCTCTGACCTCTCCGAACTCGGGAGAGTCACCCTTTGCCGCCGGCCACCATCGGGCAAAGTACGGCCATGAATGGCCGATCTAAGGTACGGGGACCTCTAGGTCCCCTGTTTCGGCCAAAGAAGGCCACGGGAAAAAGAAAAGAAAAAAAAAAGAAAAGAAAAGGAAAAAGAAAAGAAAATAAAAGAAAATAAAAATATAAATTATAATAATTATAATAATAAATAATACACATGAGAGAAAATTTCTCTCATCCCTCTCTAAAGTCTTTCTCTCTCTAGAATTGGACTTTCTCTCTCTAAAAAAAAATTTTCTCTAAGAAGTCCTATGGATCCCCTATTAGGCCATCTTCTCCACTCCTAGGGACCTATGACCTTAAATCGGTTTAGAGCCGAAGGGAGAGATTTATTGGACTGATCATCAAATCGGTCATCTCCTTATATTATGTAATTTTGTTAAATATATGAAATAAAATTTATTGATGATTTAATATTTTAAATAGGACTGTTCGATTCTTTTAAGAAAGATTAAAAGGTCCAAGACGATCGAGGTAAGTAGATCTTATGCTCCTTATTTATTTTTAAATGATCATGTTTTTATGTAAAGAATTGCTATTGATGAAATCATAATTTTTTATAAAATAAGGATCGACATATGTGATATAAAAAAGTATATTTTTTTTTTATGAGCATTGACTTCATGAATATGTCTTATGAAAATAGCATGATTATGAAGCATGAATTTTATTATTTTTCCATCTATGTATATGTATGCTTTAAGAAAAAGATATAATGATTTCAAAGGCTCTCAGATGGCTATGAATGAATCCCTTCGGGAAGGTCGACATCTGGAGCTAGCATCCATACGAAACATGGCCCTGCCAGTGGGTATAAAGTTGGCACATGAATTAAAAATTCTATCGATTAAGAAACATGGCCCTGTCACAGGTATAATAGTGATCTTAGCATGAATATCTGTGAGCAATATTTTGAAACATGACATGAATACATGATGAAAATGATTTACGATTCATAATTGTGAAATATACAAGATTTATGCATGCATGATGAGCTTATAACTTATTTTATTATATGTTCTATGAAATATTTATTTTTACAATAATTGTTATTTGCTAAATGATGCATTATTATAGAAAACTTATACTTGATCCGGTAAGGAAGCGGAAGTCTACTTACTGAGCTGGTGTAGCTCATATTCTTTTTATTTTTTTTTTCATGTACAGAGAAATAAGGCTAGGACTGATGGAAAGGGAATCCAGACTTGGGGATCAGCAAAGCAAGCTTGAAAATTTTGCACTAGGAATTCAGTTTATATTTATGGATTGTAGTCATTATAAATTTTAAGGCTTGAATTATTTCATCTTTGGATTTAGATGCTCTGAACCAGTTTTGATTTAATTAAATATTTGAATTAAACTTTATTATTACACTTATTTATGATACACCTGTTATTATATTTAAGAAGATGAATTTTGGCTTCGTGTTATCGTAGGTCCATCTCTCGGTAGCATGGCCGTGTTATGTCCTGAATTTGGGGCGTGATATTTTATGGTATCAAAGCCAGGTTTAATCAAGGGTAGAACTTAAAACCTAACAGTGGATAGTTAGGTTACGCATAGTGAGACTCTGACTTAAATTATTAACTGTACTGCAACTCTGTTATAAAATAATGTAATAATGTTGGTATTTGAATAGGAAGCAATGAGCGATAGGGAGGGCGAGACCTTGGCAAATATGGCTGCTAGGACAAGAGAAGCAAGATTGACGTCGCGGAGAGCTGCCAATCAACCAGTTGAGCGGGCTCCTGACGCACCGGCCACTCAGGCGGACATTGCTGGTGTATGTCAAGTGGTGGCTCAGCTTATCCAGCAGCAGGCACAAGCTGCTCCTCGACCGACATTATCTATGGAGTCATACTATGAGAGATTCAGAAGGCTCAACCCACCTCTATTTTAGGGTGGATCCGATCCTATGTCTGCAGAGACATGGATTCGAGAGATGGAAAAGATGTTTGATGCCCTGCAATACCCTGAGAATGTGAAGGTCCGATTAGCCGTTCCTATGTTAAAAAGGAATGCCGAGTTTTGGTGGACTGCAATAAAAGCTGCCTATGAAAATAATGATGATCAACTCACTTGGAAAGAATTCAAAGAGATATTTTATGATCAGTACTTCTCGGGGACAATGAGATTGGTAAAAGAAAATGAGTTTCTAGCTTTAAAGCAAAAGGATAATATGACGGTGTTAGAATATGCTAACAAATTTAATGAGCTAGGCTGCTTCTGCCCCCAGCTTATGGAGTTCGAAAGGAGTAAAGCTAACAGATTAGAACAAGGTCTAAGATATGAAATTTGATTCTGTCTGTCTTCTCATATTTTCAATAACTACAAGGATGTACTGGAGCGAGCTTTGAAAGTGGAGTCTGAATTGAAAAGAATAGATCTAGAAACAAAAGATAAGAAGAGACCGAGATCAGTAGAAAATCTAAAGGATCAGCAAAAAAATTTTAAAAATAATAACTCTGATAAGAAAAAAAAATCTACATCCTGCTCCTATTGTGAAAAAAAATCACAATGGATCTTGTCTCAAGAAGATAGGAGCATGCTTCTTATGTAGTGAGAAAGGACATATGGCTCGTGATTGCCCAAATAAGAAAAGAGATGACTCTAGACCTAACAAACCAGTTGATCAAAAACAGAAAAGAAATGCACGAGTGTTTACTTTAAACCAGCAGGAGGCCAATGCAAATTATCAAGTGGTGATAGGTATTATCCCAGTCAATTCTATTCATGCTCATGTGTTATTCGATTCCGGCTCTTCACACTCTTTTATATCTCTCAAGTTTGCTACTTCTTTGAATTGTGTGCCTGAAAAACTAAATGAACCATTATATATTAGCACACCTTTTAAAAATATTATTGTTGCTAACATTATTTTTAAGAATTGCATAATCCAAATAGAAGAAAAAGAATTAGCAGCAGATTTGATTCAGCAAAACATGTATGATTTTGATGTTATTCTTGGGATGAACTGGTTATCTTCGTACCATGCACATATTGATTGTTTTAGAAAAAGAGTGGTATTTCAAATTTCGGATGAACCGCAATTCTTCTTTCAAGGCGAAGTTCATAATACGGAACCCAAACAATCTTTGGGTATTATCTCAATCATGAACGCAAGAAAAGCTTTGAGAAAAGGATGCAAAGTATTTTTGGCCCATTTAGTAGACGTCGAGAAGGAAAAAATAAAGTTGGATGATATCCCAATTGTCAAAAAATTTTCTGATATTTTTTCAGATGAACTACCTGGACTGCCCCCAGAGCGTGAGGTTGAATTTAAAATTGATATCACCCCAGGAACCGGACCTATTTCAAAATCTCCTTATCGGATGGCTCCCGTAGAATTACGAGAATTAAAGGATCAACTGCAAGAACTTTTGAATAAAAAGTTTGTCCGACCAAGTACATCACCCTGGGGAGCTCCTGTGTTATTTGTGAAAAAGAAAGATGGGAGCATGCGTTTATGCATTAACTATCGGGAGTTGAACAAGGTAATCATAAAGAATAAATATCCTCTTCCTCGAATAGATGACTTATTTGATCAACTTCAAGGTGCACAAGTTTTCTCCAAAATTGACTTACGATCAGGCTATCATCAACTAAGAATTAGAGATGAAGATGTACCTAAAACTGCATTTAGAACCAGGTATGGCCATTATGAATTTTTAGTAATGCCTTTTGGACTAACCAATGCACCGACTGCTTTTATGGATATGATGAACAGGATTGTCAAACCGTATCTGGATCAATTCATTGTTATTTTTATTGATGATATCCAAGTTTATTCTAAAAATATAGAGGAACATGAGAGATATTTGAGGATCGTGTTTCCGACCTTGAAAGAAGAGAAGCTCTTCGTCAAGCTTAACAAGTGTGAGTTCTGGTTGGATAGTGTTGTTTTCCTCGACCATGTAATATCTAAGGAAGGAATCTCAGTCGATCCAAAGAAGATAGAAGCCGTGGTGAATTGGCCTCGTCCGACTAATGTGACGGAAGTTAGAAGCTTCTTAGACTTGGCTGGTTATTATAGAAGATTCGTCGAGGAATTTTCTCAAATTGCAATTCTTCTAACTTGCTTAACTCAGAAATGAATAAAATTTGAATGGAGCAGTGAATGTGAGCAGAATTTTCAAGATCTGAAGCAATGATTGATATCTGCCTCAGTTCTTACTTTATCATCTAATAAGGGAGGATTTGTCATTTATAGTGATGCTTTCAAGAAGGGATTAGATTGTGTGTTGATGCAGAACGATAAGGTCATAGCTTATGCTTCTCGACAACTAAAAGCCTATGAGCAGAATTATCCGACATATGATTTGGAGTTAGCAGCTATTATTTTTGCTTTAAAGATTTGGCGACACTATTTATATGGAGAATCATGTGAAATCTTTACTGATCATAAAAGCTTGAAATACTAATTTACTCAAAAAAAGCTGAACATGAGGCAAAGAAGGTGGCTTGAACTATTAAAAGATTATGATCTAAATATTAAATATCATCCTGGAAAAGCTAATGTGGTGGCAGATGCACTTAATAGGAAGTCTTCAGCGAATGTGATGACTCTGCTATCCTTTCAGCAATAAATTCTGAGGGATCTTGAAGATTTATAAATTGAAGTGACTTGTACTGATGTTAAGAATGTGTTAGCAAATTTAATGGTACAACCAATATTGATCGAACAGATAAAAATGGCCCAACAAAGTGATATTCATTTATGTCAGTTTAAGAAGGATATGGAGAAAGGGCTACGAACTGAGTTTAGGCTACATATAGATGAAACTCTTTATTTTGAAAACAGATTATGTATACCAGGAGATCCTGAACTAAGAAAGAAAATTTTAGAAGAAGCCCATAAATCTCGTTTCTCCTTTCATCCTGGTAGTACAAAGATGTATAGAGATTTAAAACAACTCTTCTGGTGGAATGGAATGAAGCAAGAGATAGCTCGGTTTGTATCTCAATGCTTGGTATGCTAGCAAGTGAAAGCCGAACATCAAAGACCTGCTGGTTTGCTAAGACCATTAGAGATACCAGAATGAAAATGGGAGCATATCACGATGGATTTCGTTACTGAACTTTCAAGGACAACAAGAAAAAATGATGCAGTGTGGGTGATTGTTGATCGGCTTACTAAATCAGCTCACTTTCTACCTTTTCGAGTTGGCACTCCACTTGATAAGTTAGCTCAGATGTATATTGATGGAATTGTACGCCTGCATGGTGTTTCAATAAGTATTGTGTCTGATCGAGATCCATGATTCGTATCTAAATTTTGAAAAAGTTTTCAAGATGCTTTGGGGACAGAATTGAGGCTTAGTACTGCATTCCATCCCCAGACCGATGGCCAATCTGAAAGGACAATTCAAACTCTTGAGGATATGTTAAGAGCTTGTGTTTTTTATTTCGGAGGACATTGGGATAATCATGTGATATTGATTGAATTTGCATATAACAACAGTTTTCATTCTAGTATCCGGATGGCACCCTATGAAGCCCTATATGGAAGAAAGTGTAGATCCCCTTTGTATTGGGATGAAGTAGGTGAAAAAAAATCAATAGGTCCCGAGTTAGTTCAAGATGCTAGAGATAAAATTTATCTAATCAAGAGAAGACTCAAGGCAGCACAGGATAGACAGAAGAGTTGGGCAGATAGAAAATAAAGAGAATTAGAATTTCAGGTCGGTGATCATATTTTTCTAAAAGTATCACCTACTAAGGGTGTCATGAGGTTTGAGAGACATGACAAGTTGAGTCCGTGATATATTGGACCTTTTGAAATTTTAAATCGAGTAAGAGATGTTGCTTACGAACTAGCCTTACCATTAGATTTATCCAAAGTGCACAATGTCTTTCATGTTTCACTACTAAGAAAGTTTGTACCTGATCCAAATAGTGTGATAAAGTATGAGCCATTGCAAGCTCATGAAGATCTAACCTATAAAAAATTTTTTCTCCGAATTATTGATCGAAAAGAGCAAGTTCTAAGACGGCGTATCATTCCGTATATAAAGATTCATTGAAGTAATCATGAAGAGAGAGGCTACATGGGAGCTTAAAGATAATATGAAGATGAGATATCCATATTTATTTGAAAATGAAGGTATGTTAAATTTTGAGGATAAATTTTTTTTTAAGGGGGTAGAATGTGATAACCCGGTCCGATGGGCCAAAAGCCCACTAAGCCCACTTAGGAAAAAAAAATAGGAAAGAAGACTCCCGATCGGAGTCTTCCCCTTCCCCGGTTCAGATCACGAATCGGAGTCCTAGGGCCATTAAAAGACCCTAGGATGAGCCCTATAAGAACCCCCCTCCTCTCTTCTAAGAGAGGACACAACAGTCACCGACGATCGTCGGAGTTTTTCTCCGATTTTTTCGATTGAAGCCGCAGCCTCTCGACTCGTGCTCGCCGCGATTTCACGCCGGTGGGGGTCATCGGAGGCTGTGGTAAGTCCTTCCTCCTCTTCCTCCCTTCTCTCCCTTCTTTCCCGTGCCGGTGGGCATGACTGCCAGCGACAGGAGTCGCTGGATTTTGTCAAAAATGGGAAGCCCTGTTCGGCCTCTCCCTTTTCCTGATTTTTAAGGCGCCGACGGTCACGCCGACCGCCGGCTCTGGCCTCTCCGAACTCGGAAGAGTTGTCCTTTGCCACCGGCCACCGTCGGATAAGGTACGATCGTGAATGATCGGTCTAAGGTACGGGGACCTCTAGGTCCCCTGTTTCGGCCAAAGAAGGCCACGGGAAAAAGAAAAGAAAAGAAAAAAGAAAAGATAAGGAAAGAAAAAAAATAAAATAAAATATAAATAATAATAATAATAATAAATAATACACATGAGAGAAAATTTCTCTCATCCCTCTCTAAAATCTTTCTCTCTCTAGAATTGAACTTTCTCTCTACTTTCTCTCTCTAAAAATTTTCTTCCTCTAAGAAGCCCTATGGATCCCCTATTAGGCCATCTTCTCCACTCCTAGGGACCTATGATCTTAAATCGGTTTAGAGCCGAAGAGAGAGATTTATTGGACTGATCATCAAATCGATCATCTCCTTATATTATTAATTTTATTAAATATATGAAATAAAATTTATTAATGATTTAATATTTTAAATAGGACTGTTCGATTCTTTTAAAGAAGATTAAAAGGTCCAGGACGATCGAGGTAAGTAGATCTTATGCTCCTTATTTATTTTTAAATGATCATATTTTTATGCAAAAAATTGCTATTGATGAAATCATAATTTTTTATAAAATAAGGATCGGCATATGTGATATGAAAAAGCATGTTTTATTATGAGCATTGACTTCATGAATATGTCTTATGAAAATAGCATGATTATGAAGCATGAATTTTATTATTTTTTCATCTATGTATATGTATACTTTAAGAAAAAAATATAATGATTTCAAAGGCTCTCAGATGGCTATGAATGAATCCCTTCGGGAAGGTCGACATCCGGAGCTAGCATCCACATGAAACATGGCCCTGCCAGCAGGTATAAAGTTGGCACATGAATTAAGAACTCTGTCGATTAAGAAACATAGCCCTGTCACGGGTATAATAGTGACCTTAGCATGAATATCTATGAGCAATATTTTGAAACATGACATGAATACATGATAAAAATAATTTACGATTCATAATTATGAAATATACATAATTTATGCATGCATGATGAGCTTATAACTTGTTTTATTATATGTTCTATGAAATATTTATTTTTACAATAATTGTTATTTGCTAAATGATGCATTATCATAAAAAACTTATGCTTGATCCGGTAAGAAAGCGGAAGTTTACTTACTGAGCTGGTGTAGCTCATATTCTTTTTGTTTTCTTTTTTATATACAGAGAAATAAGGCTAGGACTGATGAAAAGGGAATCCAGGCTTGGGGATCAGCAAAGCAAGCTTGAAAATTTTGCACCAGAAATTCAATTTATGTTTATGGATTGTAGTCATTATGAATTTTAAGGCTTGGATTATTTCATCTTTGGATTTAGATGTCTGAACCAGTTTTAGTTTAATTAAATATTTGAATTGAACTTTATTATTCATTTATTTATGATACACCTGTTATTATATTTAAGAAGATGAATTTTGGCTTCGTGTTATCGTGGGTCCATCCCTCGGTAGTATGGCCGTGTTATGTCCCGGATTTGGGGCGTGACATGAATGATGTATTGGTTTATGATGTTTAAAATCAATATTGGATCAACATTGACGTCCAAACCGACACAACTCATCCGAACCCGCTACAGACAGTTAACTTTAGTTGCAAACAGTTTATATATGATAAATGGTCGACAGCTGGTTGGATTTTTTTCAACTCGATTGGGTTCGATCGGATCAAATTTTTCTCTCAATCCGACCCAACCCGACCCGTGCTCAGCCCTAATCCTTGGCAGTGCTAAAAAAAAAAAAAAAAGGCTTCTCAAAGAAAAATAGAGTAACCCCTAAAAGAGTTATCTCTGGATTCAATATGCGACTAATCTAAGTCTAAATGATTTTCTTTTTCTTTTTTTCTGTGGCTTTAGGGGAAAACATGGTTGCAAGCAGATCAGATAGTTTTGGATCTGACCAAAACACAACTTTGTCTGAAACCACCCCAAGCTAGAAATCTAGACTATGTTCCATGTTGCTCTCTTAAATGAAGACAAAAGACATGTTTCCCAGCTGAATTTTGGATTTCCAGGTATAAGAAAAATGCACTCCACCAGATTCGACCTAAAATGATCCAAAATGGAATTGATTAGACACATCAACCCTTCATTTAGACCACAGCAAACTAAAGCCAATATATACAGGTCAATTCAATGTGAACAGCATATAACTGGAATTGATCATGTCGAGTTTGGGTCCATATGTAAACCCACATCGAGGATGAGTTGTGTTGGTGGTCCAAGTCCAAATTCTGGAGCTGAAACCAATTCCAGTCTTAAAAAACCGGCCAGCACAAATGTTGTGATCAAGTGCCTTTTGGACACACCTATAGAATGCTTCCACCAATGAAATTGTCGAAAAGTGTTATCAAATGTAAAAGCAACATAGTGATAACAAAGGAAACTACCATACAAATGGTAACATGTACCTCCATACACCATCAAACACAGCTTTGAGTTTTGGCATCTCATAAGGAATGATTTTAACCAAGAAAATCCATGTCTCTGAAACAGAACTACCAAACACACCTTCATATGGTGGTAGGGTGAACAACACAACTGATAGGCACCACCAATAGCCAAATCATGCAAGGCATTAAGCAAATTTTGGGGCAAAAATTTCACATATATATAAAGCAACAATATATATATTAGGATGATGTGGTTTCTCCAGTAGCAATACCACTAGCTAGGTATTAATCAATGAATGAATGACTTTCTTCACTAAATTTATTGACAAAAAATTCCTGATGGTAAAAGATTAACTTAAAAAAATGAATATTAAGTTTCAGCTACAACAAATCATATAACAAATATATGCATATCTTCTTGGTATAACAACCCATCTTGACCTCTTGTAACAAACTCCAGATTGTACCAAGCTTGTGCATATCATACAATATTGTCTCTTATCAATATCTCCATAACTTAGATGTATGTGCTGTATCATATCTTTTATGTTGATAATTAAAGAAAAAATAGCTAGAGCACCAATAAAGAAACCACTCCTTAAGAAAAACAAAAGAATCTTGAGCTAAGATGAAGAGATTTTCCAGTAAATTTTATATTCTCAAGAAGTTCTGCATGAATCACGTAGCTGAATTCCAATCATCAAAGAAATAGTCTCCTCATCAGCAAAACTTGAATGAAGGTAAGATGACCGCTTCCAATTTTTAGATTGCTACTTCCTGGCCAAATAAAGTATGGATCCTTTGAGGTGCTCATATGGCGCTATAGAGTGTGATACAACCGTGGATAGCTACCGTCAGAAGATGAATGCTCAGCAAATAATGAACCAATTAATGCAAGCTATATCATATATAGTGTATGTTGTTTGATGGCCATTCATCTTCTGATAATGGCCCTCCATAATTGCACCGCACACTATGATGCTACATATAACGATTTTAATCGAGCCCAGTAGCCTTACAAAATATTTTTGATAGACCATAATGAAATGTTCTTACTATAAGATCCAGAAAGAATAATCCTTTTGTTGTGATAATGCATTTAAAGGAGCAGTTCAAGACTCTCAAGAACATGGACCAAAGAGCTAAAGCTATAGAAACCACCAATGTTTTTCAACTGATGTTGAAGTATAGCCCTAACTTTTATTTAAATACCCCACTAAGAGCTTCGCAAGAACGGTGTCAGATAGCTCGACTAAAAGCACAGACAGATGAGAAATACTCTAACCATCCGACAAACTGGAACTAAAATCTAGAATAGCCAATCAACAAAATAGCAGGGGAACACGTTGCCAACGATAGATTTCACCAAAAATATTGATAACCCAAGATTCTTTTATTAAATTCATATCCCTAGATATGCGTCAAGAAAAAAAAATATTCTCCATCAAATCATCTAAACCCATCTGAATCGAAAAAATCCCCAAAGAAATCGCTCTTTTAATACCAAATATTGACGCTCAAGCAAACGCAAATGAGCAAAGATTCCATAATGAGGTAAAACAAACCGATGAATTAAAGAAACAAATTAAAAGAGAGGTGGAGAGATAGAGATGGAATCAAAGAACGTACCAGAGATTGGAAGTCGAGGGATTCCAAGATGATAGAGGGTCTTTTGAGCAAAGAAATCCCCGCCACTCTATAGCGAGAGAACACTTAAAAACAAAATTAGGGTTTCTAAGATAGGAAAGCCCGACGGGTCATTGGATTTACGGCGCGTTCTCTTTGGTCGGTCTAGTTTTGCTGGCAACGTGGCAGACAGGAGAGGTTTATCATGAACCCGAAGTCCACCATCATCGCCTAGCTCAGCCTAAATTGATAACAGGGCTCGATGTCGGCAAGTTTTGTTGGATACGGGTCCAGTCCACGGCCCTCATCCTATTATTGTTATTTTTTTTAAGATAGATTGTATACATCTTATACGAATACATCCAAAAAAAAAATAGAAAGTAAAATCCTCATCCTATTTTGAGTATAAAGCAACAATATATATATTAGGATGATGTGGTTTCTCCGGTAGCAATACCACTAGCTAGGTATTAATCAATGAATGAATGACTTTCTTCACTAAATTTATTGACAAAAAATTCATGATGGTAAAAGATTAACTTAAAAAAATGAATATTAAGTTTCAGCTACAACAGATCATATAACAAATATATGCATATCTTCTTGGTATAACAACCCATCTTGACCTCTTGTAACAACTCCAGATTGTACCAAGCTTGTGCATATCATACAATATTGTCTCTTATCAATATCTCCATAACTTGGATGTATGTGCTGTATCATATCTTTTATGTTGATAATTAAAGAAAAAATAGCTAGAGCACCAATAAAGAAACCACTCCTTAAGAAAAACAAAGGAATCTTGAGCTAAGATGAAGAGATTTCCCAGTAAATTTTATATTCTCAAGAAGTTCTGCATGAATCACGTAGCTGAATTCCAATCATCAAAGGAATAGTCTCCTCATCAGCAAAACTTGAATGAAGGTAAGATGACCGCTTCCAATTTTTAGATTGCTATTTCCTGGCCAAATAAAGTATGGATCCTTTGAGGTGCTCATATGGCGCTATAGAGTGTGATACAACCGTGGATAGCTACCGTCAGAAGATGAATGCTCAGCAAATAATGAGCCAATTAATGCAAGCTATATCATATATAGTGTATGTTGTTTGATGGCCGTTCATCTTCTGATAATGGCCCTCCATAATTGCACCGCACACTATGATGCTACATATAAGGATTTTAGTCGAGCCCAGTAGCCTTACAAAATATTTTTGATAGACCATAATGAAATGCTCTTACTATAAGATCCAGAAAGAATAATCCTTTTGTTGTGATAATGCATTTAAAGGAGCGGTTCAAGACTCTCAAGAACATGGATCAAAGAGCTAAAGCTGTAGAAACCACCAATGTTTTTCAACTGATGTTGAAGTATAGCCCTAACTTTTATTTAAATACCCCACTAAGAACTTCGCAAGAACGGTGTCAGATAGCTCGACTAAAAGCACAGACAGATGAGAAATACTCTAACCATCCGACGAACTGGAACTAAAGTCTAGAACAGCCAATCAACAAAATAGCAGGGGAATGCGTTGCCAACGATAGATTTCACCAAAAATATTGATAACCCAAGATTCTTTTATTAAATCCATATCTCTAGATATTCATCAAGAAAAAAAAAATATTCTCCATCAAATCATCTAAACCCATCTGAATCGGGAAAATCCGCAAAGAAATCGCTCTTTTAATACCAAATATTGACGCTCAAGCAAACGCGAATGAGCAAAGATTCCATAATGAGGTAAAACAAATCGATGAATTAAAGAAACAGATTAAAAGATAGGTGGGGAGATAGAGATGAAATCAAAGAATGTACCAGAGACTCGAAGTCGAGGGATTGCAAGATGATAGAGGGTCTTTTGAGCAAAGAAATCCCCGCCACTCTATAGCGAGAGAACATTTAAAAACAAAATTAGGGTTTCCAAGATAGGAAAGCCCAACGGGTCATTGGATTTACGGCGCGTTCTCTTCGGTCGGTCTAGTTTTGCTCGCAACGTTGCAGACAGGAGAGGTTTATCATGAACCCGAAGTCCACCATCATCGCCTAGCTCAGCCTAAATCGATAACAGGGCTCGATGTCGGCAAGTTTTGTTGGATACGGGTCCAGTCCACAGCCCTCATCCTATTATTGTTATTTTTTTTAAGATGGATTGTATACATCTTATACGAATACATCCAAAAAATAACCGAAAGTAAAATCCTCATCCTATTTTGAGTATAAAGCAACAATATATATATTAGGATGATGTGGTTTCTCCCGTAACAATACCACTAGCTAGATATTAATCAATGAATGAATGACTTTCTTCACTAAATTTATTGATTACTTCCAAACTCGAGCTCTATTGATGATGATATCAAAGCATGATTCCAAAAACTTTTGCAACATGCCGTTGTAATGGTGCCAGTTTAGTGATAGTCTGCATCGCAAATGCATTGTATAATGCTGACCGCTTCTCCGAGGATTCTGCTCTTGGAGTATACATTGAGAAGTCCATTTCTTACCTCAACCAATGATCCATTAGGCCTTCGATAGTATGGCCATAAAGTTCTGTAGGCCTAGAATTGAACCAGCCTAAAGCCCATCGGGCTTTGCCAACTTTACATGAGAATATGGGCTAGGCCTGAAAGATTGTGAATCGAGTTTGATCTTAAAGATAAAGCCTACATTTTGGACCTCCGGCCCGGATCCAGATAAAGCCGAAACGAACAGGCCTGGATCTAGCCCAAACTCAAGGCCGAGGTGAGGATCAAACTTAAGTACTTATTTATAAACTGCTTAGAAAATAGAAATGCCTTTTCTAATTATGTTACCAATTTGCTTTCTGGTAAGCATGTTTCTGATCAGATGGTTGCTAATGTGAAGCTACAATATTTCATCAAAAACAATATAAAACTACAACATTAAAAATTGAAAAATTAAGCTTCCATGGGCCTCGGGCGAGCCCAAACACATAATTCAGACTGGACCACATTGGGTTAAGGTTAAGCCTGGGCTTGAGCTCAGGCCAGGATTTTCTAAAAAGTTTCACGGAGCCCCAAAAATATTTTTGACCAGGCTTGGGTAGAAGAGTAGCCTGACCTGTTTCAGCCCTAACCCTGACGATAACTCTGCACACGCTGATAGAATAGTGGCAATTGTGGCCGAAAGGGTTAAAAACTAGATTGCCGCATCACACTTAAGAGGTCCATCATCCCGCACTCCAACTTGCGACGTTAACTGTGAAAGTTCCCGTTTTCTCCATTCGTCAAAAGTTCCAGCCTCATCGATTTGCCAGGTTTGTGCAGCTTGCTAGTACTCATCATCCCCGTAGGACACCTTGCACGATAGTAACCGGGGCTTTGAACTTCCCCGGTCTGGGTGATTCACTTCTGACAACTGAACGGGCTTAATTGAAAATTTCATCCAGCTCAAACCGAAGACTTTGGGAAGTTGAAAGCTCTAAACCTTTTATTAACACTCTGAAATAGAACATCTCCATCTCATGACAGAAACAAGTCTTCCTATTTGCCATGAGAATTAGAAGCAAAGAATAAGATGGTTATAAACAAACATCATACAAAATGCTGCATAAATTGCACTGTATCTTGCCAGAGAGTCATATCTCCGGCATAAGCAAAACGATACTTCAAATTAGCATCGTCTCCTTTCCAACAAATATCCGCAAACAACATCAAGATGCAACAGCCCACAATCTCCCTCGTTGCTACTCTCAAAGTTCAGAGAAAAGAACAACGAAGCAGCTCCTATCAATTGATTGTTCCGAATCACTTCATTTTTGGAATCAGTTTTAGTACATTTGTCAAATTGTCTCTTCGTTGGCTATTCAAAAACAAGAAATTGTATAGTGTTCCAGCAGGATATTCTCTCCGCCTGCACCTGCTTCACCAATGAATGATTCTAACGTCATTTTAATTAACTTCTTAAAGCCTTGACCTGCTTCAAGAGTCCCTGCAAGAAAAAGCAGATGCCACCTGAGCCAGTCATCAAGTCCAAGACCAATCCCAAAAAGAGAGTCAATGCTATAACTAGCAACTAAAGACCACCAGGAGACTAATCAAAGAAAGACCACCACTAAAAGTCCTGAAGTATAATAAGATAACACATCTTATGGAAAAAAATAACATCGCTTGACAAAATTCAGATATATATTATAAGATGGATTATTTATATTATATTACATCATAATATGGTTCATCACGTCATGACTATAACTTAGACAATAGATTCAGCCATATGAATATCCAAATTTACACGGCAGGAAGTAGCCTATCATCTAAAAGTTCAGCAACAATCGCTTTTTACTTATCAAGTATCAATTATGCCAGCTCACACAACATTGTTTCACTGTTTTGCTATAACAACAAACAGATTTCTAAACCCACAAACTTGTGAAAGATTTACAAGTTTGGATCATAAAAAAAAACGAGAACAAATATAAAAAAGAGTTGGTTTATCTCTCAATTAAATGCAATTAACATAAATTTTCACATTACTCACTTTTGTATTGACAAAGTGATTAATCAACTTTAACATTGCCATGCCTCCATTACTCCAATCCCAGCCTGATCAGTGAACTGACATCATATTATGACCTTATACTTTCCCTTCTGCCCTAGAAAACAAAAACCATGCCAGCCACAGCTTTATAAATCAGACTCAACCACCACCATATATTAGATCATCAATTTGCTTAGCAACTGCTTCAACTAACAATATCGCATATAAATGGAACCTCAAGGATATAAATACGTATCTACTTTCACAGGAAAAGTAGCAAACAATGTTCTTGCAAGTAAAGAAAACCACTCCTATTTGCTTCGTTTACACAGGCAGAGTGATTGTTACTGTATTACTTCCAGATGCACACATATTTAGGTAAATGATGTTAAATATTTTTGAAAAAAATTATACATCCTTCAAATTTCCAATCTGAAAGAACCATCAAAGTGATCTCATCTTTCAGCTATATCTACCCCTATAGCATGCTTGTTATCTTCCTGTCCCTCATTTATACCAATTTAGGCCCCTCGTTCGAAAAGACGCAAAGGGCACTTAAAAGTTAGAACAATGGAAGACCAGAGACATATACCTTAATTACGTCAGCTTCTTCATAGCCGTACTTCATATTATATATATATATATATCATATGTTCCATAGTTCTAAGGATCTTTTAGAGAGAAACACTTGAGCACAGACTAAATATGATCAAAGTAAAAGAAAAAGGCTAATTCAAGCACTCCATGTCTATGGGACAGAAACCTTTCATTGCTTTTGAAAAGAGGTTCTGAGATGGCATTAAGCATGGATTTATAGATAAGGGCCCATAAGTTTGGAATGGAGTTAAGAAATTGAGCATATGCAAGTACTGCCTATCATTGGTTGGGACCAGGCAGCAGAACATACTCCATCCTTCAACTTGCAAGAGTTTCAAGACCGATGTCAAGAAAGCTTTCAGTCAAGGGAATATCTAGATTGGTTAAGGACCACTGGCTCACTTTTCCCTGGGATTGTTTTGATCCTGGTCTATAACATAGCGGTACTGCAGTGGTGGCTGAATCCTTTACAGAGAGGAGAGTACTGTTGCAGGATGCAATCTTCCAGAAAAATATAATCAAGATAAAATTACTGATGCACCCCTTAACTTCTACTTGCCTCTTATGGGCTTTGACCGGTCGTGCACGGTTATCCAAAATATTACTCTTAAAGACTTGGACAGCCCCAAATACTAATTTATATGGAATGGAGTTATTTGTTTGACAATGTTAAAAGAACAGATGAAATAGCTTAGAATTGCTTGAGCAGAGCGTGTTTACAAAGAATCAGAAATTGAACATCTTTTCAGGGAAACACATTTACCATCATACGTGATTACTATATATGTATTTGGGAAACAAATTCGTGTTGGTTGCCCAAATAGAGGGAAACAGTTGGGGAACATTTTATGGAGATGCTTCTCCATATCTGGAGCAATCACAAGGCCTGAAGGCCTAGGATTGGACATGGCAGAAATAGGCATGGATTTAGTATTTTAAGTTTTTAGTAATAGGAAAATTAAAATCCTTTAGAGTAAGGCTTTATGTATATTCAATAGATTATTTTTTCTTCTAGTAAACTAAAACTGAAGGAATATTTGGATCTCTTCTGCTTCTTAAGATGATATATTTCCGGAACTGGAAGTTAAGGAATGTTAGACCACAATGGGAACAACATCACAAAGGCTCACAAGACTCAAAGGCTGGAGACATCTTCCAATCTCAGAGATATTAGTTACTTGAGGAGAAAGAGAGACTAACTTAATCATGTCTCAAAGTAAAGATACTTCCTGATTCATATATTGCTATCCATATACCTTATTCCTTTCATATTTTGATAACCGAAATTTGTTACCGATGTGATGGAGATCATTTCCTCCAATATTATGTTCTCCAGATATTTTCTCATCACCATTATTATGGGAGATCACTTCAGCTTTTCATTATTTGCTACCAAGTACCAAATGGCGAGTTTATAGCGAAATAGTCATTAGAAAATTGGGCTGGGACTGGGAATCTAACTGGAATATCGGAATGCATATATCTGTATTTTCTTATTCATGCACACATATGATTGCGCATATATGCATGCATTTCCGTTGTATATTTTTAAAAGGGAAAACTCCACTCATGTTATTTAGCATCAGTAGTTCCATATTTTATTTAACACTGGCATGATAATCAACTAAAATAACATGTTTTTGACTGTGAAGATTGGGAAACAGGAAAGATATCACCTCATCAGGCATCTGGCTAGCATACTAAATACCCAAAAGACACCAGCTTGTATGCCATGAGCTCTATAAGGACAGTGTCATGCATTTCAAAAGAGTTGAAAAATAAAATATTCATTCAGCCATTGAGTCCCTGATTCAGGAGTTTTTTGTAGGACATACCTCGCAATCTTAATATTTCTGAACCAGAGCATCAGAGTAAGCATCATAGGAACCATTGCTAAACAAAGGTGCTCCAACGAGTGGCCACTGATAGCATATCTTGTTACACTGTAAACCCTTTTATCTGCAATGGCCACAAATCTCGCCAGAAGGTAAAACCCTGCATCAATTGACAGCACCACAACTGTAAGTTAAAAAGGGACATCAAGTATACAAGGTGCAGTGGTGCACATATTTGATATCCCATCTACAACACAAGCAATATGATGTTCAACAAGAATATAATCATGTGCAGTGATGCATCAGATATAAGCACATAACAGTATAACATGACAGAAAACCATCATTACAAAAGAAAGCGAAAGGCAGTATTTGTAACAGAAGTCATTCAATACTACCAGTCAACTGCAGATTCATATAATAATCAAGAGGGTGGCTTGTCACAAAGTCCTTGTCTAAAACCTTTAAATAGAATGCCCTTGAATTTAAAAATGGCCTTTTTGGACATATTTTAATCAGATACCGACAATGCCATACTGAATAAAAGGCAATTATTTAAGCAAGCAACATTTGGATATTTAAACATGAATAACATGCTTTACCCAATCAACATCGGCAGCATCACAAGGATGTACTTCAATATTTGTTCCTTTCCAAGACCAGCACTTCTGGAATATCGTGTCTTCAGATAATTTTCACGACTTCCATCCAATTCTTTTCTAGACTTTCTTTTATTTACTCCAACCTACCAACCTCTGTTTGAAATTTATGCCTCAAAATCTATCTTTAGACTATAATTTAGTAGTTAAAACCATGGTCTGCCATACCACCCCATATCACCCGCTATGGGGCATAACATACCATACTGTATCGTACCAATCTCGTACCGTACCGATACTCAATACATTGTCTCGTACCGTACCCACACTCGGTACACTATCTCGTATCACACCTTACCACATACTGATACTATAATAGGATGGTATTGGTACGAGATCCGATACTGAGATGGCGGGCCTTGGTCAAAAACCATCTCAAATAGTTGCTCTCAATTAAAATTTTATCAGGGTCATGCCCCAAAAATACCTACAACAAATTCTTCACCTCCTTGTACCACAATCAACACCATCCAACAATACAATTTAGATACAGATTTCAATGGTATTTGACAGTTGTATGCCAATCCAGAGGTACCTTCCATTAAATCCACCCAGCTTTTTTATTGTTAGAGAAAGTCTCACATGTCTCCCCATCTGTATACAAAGTAGATCCAAGCCTCCAATGTAGGGGAAAGCAACAACAAGCCCTCCAGGAAAAGGTTCACAATATATTTCCACATTAAGGTAATTACACAAAGAAAGATGTGTCGTGACTGTTAATAGCACTAAATCAAGGCATACTCCAAAATATGGTATTCCTACATGACATATTCCTTTCACAACAAGGTGCCAATCTGAGTTAGGTCAATACCTCCAATATGTACAGACTAGATCATTCCATGTGCCTAAGTGCACTGATTGTTTCATTCTTCAATATTGTAAAAGCCATGGTAATTTTGAAAGAAAAGAATGAGCAAAGTTCAATAGAAAGTGTATAAAAGTGTATATACACATACATATAGACACACGGACATTAAATCTTAAAGTATTACAAATTCAATATTGACATGTGCACATACAGCACTGTAGCATTGCACATCATAATATCATATAGAAAAACCAACAGATATACATAAATTGCTTGAAGATTGGACAATGAAACTTGTCTCAAAAATGAACCATCCGACAGAAGCAAAATAGAAAATCATTATGTAATTGAAAAGAAATTCAAGTTTACAAGAAGATGATTTAAAAAGCTTGGCAGTGGAAAGCAGGACCACATGTTATTTACAATAGCAAGGTTCCAAGACAATATATGCCGTATGTTATGGATGCATAACAATGGAAAAAGAAGGCATAGGGTCTCCAGAAATAAGTTGGTGGAATCTAAGAAGAGAAAAGGCAGCACTTTTTTAAGATAAATTGTTGAACAAGATAAGTGGAAGCATGGGACTTGAAATCATACCAAATATAATGAGGGATTGGATGGTTGACTGCATTACTTGTTTACTCATGAGTTCTTGGATGGTCTGGAAGCAGACAGGAGATGCTATGGAAGTACCGATGTGCCCGACAATGCATTGTTACGTCTAATATAAGCTTATTAGGTGTTCTCACTATTCAAATTTCATAAGACCTCCCACCTTCAAATGGCTTTCTATTTCATGTATTAGTTGATTCATTCCAACATAAAAATTAAATCTAGAATAAGAAACCAACCACCAAGAAAGGTAATCATCAAGATGCCCAACAATTTGTTATGACTACACACAGTCTTCTTAGGTGCTCTCACTTTCCAAATTTTGTAGGACCACACTATCCCATGTCACACACCACTTTCCATAGCACTCCTTTGCTGTAGAATGTATGCAGCACCTAGTACGAAGGATTCAGCATACTACGGAACCAAGAAAACCACATGCAGATTTGAACTTTAGTACTTATGGTATAACAATATCCTTCTCTAGCAATATTAAATCATGTACAGTCTTGTCTTTCTTACTATGATCCCTTGAGAAACATGGTAATCTCCTTCAAAAATTCATCAGATACCTCCTATATGTTCTCTCAATCCTATCAGAGCTTTTTCTCCAAAAACCATTTAAAAGATTCATTCTGAAGTTTAATGTTAGTTTCTTGGAGAAGATAATTTGGTTGCTAACTCCTGCACCAGGTGACAGCAACTCAACATGTGAACAACAAAGCACGCACAGATACAAAATTACATCATAATTTACCGAGCATGGGGAAATTTCCCAATGAAGCCAAGTCAATGAAAATAAAAGATAAAAGCAACGCACATTTTTAGGCCTATAAAGCACAGAACTGATTTACAGAGGCAGAACCATGGTCAGCATTAGCAGATGGGAAAGGAAATTGACATTTCAAAATTTTCAATAAAACAAGACAATTTATTAATTTAATGGAACTAATATCGGACAAATTTACTTGATGATGACAGCACAGACATGTCTCAAGTTGACTGAGAGGTTAATTTGTAAATCTTAGCTGTAAAAAAACAAAATATGACAATTTTATACAGAGAGAGATCAGCAATTTCAAGCTTCACCACCAAGCCCAGTAATTTCACCTCTTTTGGTGAACCATGAAACTAACCCTCTAACTAAGTATAAGTTTGTTACTGAATGATTCTTCCTTCTTTAGCATTAGAGACTTCTGGGTGAAAATCATGGTGTCTTCATTAAGCCTGGATTACCAGGGCATCACATGAATAAACGTAGGAGGAAAGCAAGGATTTTTTTTCTTTATTCTGTTATGCAACAAACAAATTTCTTTTTTTTTTTATATATGATATACACAAACTTTATGGAGGAAAAGATAAACCAGCAATGCAGTTAAAGGTATAGAATTCAACCTGTTGCCCAGAACCAATATTTTGAATGGGTGTACTTTGGTGGGAACAAGAATACCATTGCAGGAATTGCAACACATGGAACAAAATAGAACATCATGCAGAGACGAAGATCATCAAAGGTCCTGCAACCAGCTAAGATAGCACATCCAACAGAAATCTTTGTTAGATATTCCTTGAGCATTTTTTAATTCACACAAGAACTAGAATTCAAACTAAGAGTAAAATTTAATCACCTTTCGCATGCAATGCTAACCAAAACAAGCATTAGGAGGGAAAACAAACATGTAATCCCCATCCGCTCATCATATCGCTCTATGAGTAAGTTAGATAGGACTGAAGAGGCTGAAATCATCATCTACATCACATAATTTCAAAAAATATAGCTAGTTAAAAAGTTTTGAACTCACAAGGTTGAAGTTAATGAATCAGCGACAAAAGCTTAAGCATCTAAATTCCTATGATATCCTTGTGTTCCCAATCATCACATGAATTTATAAAATTTGTTACTTTTTATTTTTATTAATGAATTGTTTACTTTAATAGTCTTAATCTTGCTAGAATTGCATGGTGTGTTACCAAGTAAATAAAAGCAAAGGCATAGAGAATAAGAGGTATCTTAAAATGTCTTAAGAAACAAATAATAGAAATCAAAATCTGCGTCTAAGAGGCATAAAGAGATGCAGGGGTTGGGACATATTGAAACATGGGAAGAATATACGATAGGATACACAAGAGAAGGTGGGCTCTCAACAATAATCAGTACGATACATCCTCAAAGAGATTGAATGACTAAGAATTAAGGAACACGGTGATAGGTGTGCAAACCCAAGTCACATGAATTCAAAGCATGGTTCGTGGTTTCAGTACCAAACCCTATATGCTAGTACTATTATAGTGTCGGTACATGGTATGGTATGAGATGGTAAAACGTACCAAGCGCCGGTATAGTATGAGATTATGTACCGGTACAATATGTCAGGTATAGTATGGTACTAAATGGTATGGCAAACCTTGATTCAAATTGCATGACCCAAAAGCCCAAACAATCTAGATACTCGAGATGCAGATCACGAAGTGACAAAAATTTTAAATTTTCAGCACAAAATATAATGACGCAATGGGAAGTCAACATGTCATGAGATATGTATAAGAAAAGGTGGGATCTTTATAATGATAAATATGATACCAGGTTAAGAGGACAGAATGATTTAGAATCAAGCAAGTTGCTGAAGGTCATCTACAAGAAATCACATTAAACATAAACTATTGGCATTGGCAAAGCCTAAAAGGTCAAAAGATCCGGAGATGAAGACTTAAGATACACATGGAAGTATAAGGGGTACGATTCCAAGACTTGTCGGGTTCTTTTGCTTCACGTTCCAAATGCATCAGGTCAAATTTCCTCGACCAATTGGCTAAAACACAGGCAATCCAAAGACAAATCCGATTCCTTAAATCATCTCATAAACAAACACAAGATAAACAGCAACCCAAGCAAAAAGACATCCATTGCCTAAGAAAGAATCCAGTTTTCAATCCAAAATCTCACAATCCAATTGAAAAGAGAAAACATACGATGCAGAACAAAGAAAGCAATGAATGAAGAAATACCGGTAATCGGTCCCAAATAACCCGTTCGTCGTCCGGCTTCAGATGATAATAAGCAGATCCAAAAGCAGCCGCCGCTGCCCCAGCATAATACAATGCCCAGCCCCAGACCTCCCCTTTTAAGCTACCAACTCAAAGACCCCATCCATCAAAACAACAAAAAAAAAAAAAATTATAAATCTATGAGAGAGAGAAGAAAAGAGCAAACCTGATGCCGAAACAGCTGCCGGAGAGGCAGAGGACGAGGCCAGGCACGCCGATCAGCAAGAAGGGAAAGCTCGTCAGCACGTTCAGAGTATTGGGAACTCCTGATACGATCATTAAATGGGCAAAGAAAAAAAAAATGGGGGAAAGAAATTAAGAATGAAGAAATCAAGAAAGAGAGGTATAGAAAGGAGGTCCGGGGAAGTTGGGGGAGCGAGCGGAGCGGACCCAAGAAGTTGCGCATGTCGGCGAAGAGGTGGAGGGCGGGGGAGTGGGGGATTCTCGGGGTGGCGACCATGACGAAGACGAACAGCAAGAGGGCCCCGCCCCACACACGGACCCGGTTCTCTCTCTTCACCAACTCGAACTGCATCATCGCCCTCCTCGGCCTTTCTCTCTCCTTCCTCTCCGATCCTTCTTTCCTTTTCTGGTTTCCGGGCACGAGCCGAAGGATAAAAGGGCAAATCGCTATTTGGATTGTGGAATGTGAGACGGCAAACAAAATTTGCCGTTATAACATGAAAGAATACATATGCATCATGTGGGCATGTGCACACATTTTACGGAATTAATCAGACGACCAATCCACTTAAAAGACGAAGAATACGTGTGCTCATATTGTGGGCCCAACCGCCAACGTTGCTACACTTGGGCTTTGTCTGTATAAATAGCCTTAGCCTTTCAACTGAAAAAGAGAATTAATTATGCTTTTTTTTAATGAGTCCTTGAATTTCAAAAAACTCAAATTTGGTTCCTGTAATTTTGCAACTTTCCTCTCAATTTCAATTTTTATCACGAATCAAATACTTTGAGAGATTTGAATCCTGATTCAGATTCCAATTGTGAATCAAACATTCCCTTAAGATTTGACTAATGTTATCACCGAGTAGATTTGGGAAACATTTGAGTAACATCTTGTCACTATTGCTAAGCCAAATAAAAAGTGATGACGGGACATAAGGTAGCCATTCATTTTCGGACACTGTTGCATGCGAAGTATGATGCCAGTTATACTGGTCAGAGAGAATTTATTAGCTCATCTCTGGATAAATTTGCCGGTACTTCTTATGTTAGCTGACCGAATCTCTTTTCTGTCATGCCAATGGCCTGTGTGGATATTGGTTACCAGGAGAGCAAATTAGCGTGGTATGAAACACCCAGTTGCTGAAATCTTCAGTCTCATGGCAATCACCATTGAAATGCTTCCCTGCTTGAGTACTGCCAGCGTGATGAATCTTGCTAACGTAGAGAGGCATCTGGGATGTTGATGTAAGTATAGTTACGAGTGATTCCAGGACATGTTCTTCTTTATCTTAGCTCGAGTTCTCCTCTATCGTGGAACAGCGTTACAAGCACTATGATTGAAATCATGAAGATTACTTCCGGACTTTCTGTCCCCTGGCACTCTTGAATTGATCTACCATTTACGTTGCTTTTCCCATACCAAATTGTGCCCCCTACCCCACCTCAAATTTTTTTTTTAAAAAAAAAAAGGTGCTTTAAAGGGAACAATGGAATCCTTCCACTCAAATCAAATCATATGAAATCCTAAAATGAAAACCAGAAGGCCTCCATTCATGTTCATGCTGGCATCGTATTCCCCACGTCAATACTTTTCATTCCTTTGCCACTGCAATTAATAAAGTAAGCGCGAACGAAACAGAGAACCGCAGGACAACTTTACATACCACATACATAACTACAGGGTTATATAACTCATTCACAAACAGAGCAACAAGAAGTTCCAGTGCCAGAGGTCGAACAGACCAATCGTAATCGCTCGCCGTTGCATCTGCGCATGAAATCAGCGAATCGGACTAAGCGAATCCCTGCTTGTAGCGGCGGAAGAGTTCCTCGGTCTGGGCGTTCTTGAAGGCGCTGCAGCCGATGATGTAGACCCAGATGAGAGCGACGGCGGTGACGATGAGGACGATATTCGCCTTCCTCCACTCCTGCCGGAGGTTGCCCAGCAGGCCCGCCTTGCAGGAGGTGCACGCGTAGCACAGCTGGCTCTGCTCGTTGCTCCAGATCGAGCAATCCGTGTCCGCCATCGCGTTGCTCGGGTTTATCCACACCGTCGGATTCACGTACGCGTACCCACACACCGTCGGTGGCTTGCAGCACCCGGACTGCAAACACGATAACAAAAGAAAAAATAAAAAAATAAAGGATATTAGTGAAAGCTAGGCAACAAGGAAACGAACAACCTTTGTTTCGACAATGGTATTCCCCTCCACCAACCGCCAGCTAACCACCACCAACCATGGCAGTCCATGTAATTTACTCAGAAACGAAGCCCTTTTCCTTACTTAACTAGCCCGCAATGCTGTTTCGAAAGGGAAAGTGGAAAGGGATCTAGGTCAGAATTACTACTTGCCTGGAGAGGGGAGAGATGGGTTTGGAAGTACTGGTCGGCGGTCAGGTAGGGCTGGTCATGGCCCAGCTTCTGGCACACGTCGGAGGCGCTGAGGCAGGAGCGGATCTGGTCCCAGTGGTCGGAATCGGTGACGTGGTCGCGGAGCCAGGAGGAGAAGCCGGAGAGGCGGTACTCGCTGTAGGCGCGGCCGGGGACGGGGTAGGAGCCGTCGGGGCGGGTGACGACGAAGGCGAAGACGAGGAAGATGAGGAGGAGGACGATGAGGACGGCCATGCAGAAGAGGTAGGCGGCGAGGAGGCCCTGGCGGTTCCAGTAGGCACCCACGAAGCCGGCGAGGGAGACCAGGAGGATGAGGACCCCCAGGATGATGATCGGCCACCGGGCCAACTGGACGCACTCGTTGTCCTGCTTCGAGGCCAGCCAGATCCCCGCGCCGATGATCGGCACCGAGCACAGCAGCCCCACGAAGTTGAGCACCGCCGTTATGTTGTTGCTCACCCCCATCTCTGCTCCCTGTCGCAAGAGTGGCTTGGAGTTCTATGGAGAAGAACCGAGTTAGCGATGCCCTGGAGCAGTGGGAGAGGAACCTTGGGTGGGTGGGAATGTGGGAATCTGGGACTCTCTGGGAGGGGCTTATCTCTCTCTGTCTCTCTCTCTCTCTCTCCCCCCTATTATTGTTTTGTTCTTTTTTTAGGATTCCTCTTGCTGGGTTAGTCTGATCTCAACTTAGGGTGCAATCGAATGAGCCAGGTCGAGTGGCCAAAAATTTAAAGGTGGCTCGGTTCAAAATATTTGAATTTAAAGTTTGACTCAAGATTGATTAAATTTTAATATTTCAAATTCAAATCTGATTTGATGAATAAGAAAAATAAATCTTGAGATCGATTCAAATTGACTCAAATATCAATCGTGTCATCTTCAAATTCAAATTTGAGCTTTAACCTAATAATAACGTAAATATTAATATATATATTATAAATAAAAATAATATTATTAAAAATATATATAAATTCGTATAGATTTGTGAGCTTTTGAGTTAAATTTATATCAATAAAGTTCAATTCGAAAAATTATTCGAGTTACTCGAGCTCGATAATAAAAGAGTCAATTTGAACTCAAGTAGCTCAGAAACAAATCACCCCATTCACACATCGAATAATTTAATAATTTTTTAAATTTATTTATTTAACAAATAATAAAAAAAAATTATCATATTTGAATGGTGAAAAAATTATTCCCATAAGGCATTAGAAAAAATACTACGTTGGGTATAGAAGGTAATCTTATATAAAAATATTATTAAAGTTTCAACAATATTCTTGAATAGATAATTTAAATAATAATTTTTTTCTCCATCTATTTATTGGTTATTTATGGCCCACTTACATAAATAGTGTCAATATTGGATATTTTAGATATTGAAATATATATTCACATAAATTAATAAATATTTTTACATTTATCATATATATTAGAAAATATTTTTCATTATAAATAAATTTGAGCATAGTTTGGTATACAAATAAATATATTAATGAATAAATAATTTATTGATAATTAATAAATATTTGTAAATTATTAATATTTATTAATACATATACTAAATATATATTATTATTTATAAACAACATCCATCAATCAATAAATATAATGATATAATATATATTAGTATAATAATTATTATTAATTATATAATATAATTAATATAATAGAAATTATAGTATTTCATCATAAAATAATAATTTTAAATTACATCCATTTGGTGATCCCATATAGAAAAATAAATATCATATCTTTAATATTTATTTTATCTTCTCTTAGAAAATAAAGCATACCACGTCTCTAACATGTGATGCCTCAGGAAACGGGCCATCAATGGCTTGAGATTGATCCTCTGCGGTACAACAAAAAGCACCGCAGAAAGCAGCAAATTAGTGGATGCATGCCATCTCATCTATTTGGACAGCTTCCAAATGAGTAAATTGATATTTGATACCATGAAACCAAGTGGAACATCTTCCGTTCTCTCTCTGAAAAATAAAAGGTTTCTCCTCTATTATTCTTTGGCCCCTTCCTTGCCCTCTGGAAAATAAAAGGCACAATTTTTTTTTTTTTGATAAATTCGGAGGCTGGAAAAGCAGCCACCTATCAATTTCGCGATATCAAGTTACTCTAGGTTACTTGCCATTTTAGAAACCGTTGGATTAAAAAATAGATTAGATGACACGCATTCACCGATGCACTCCAGGTTACTTGCGATTTTAGAAACCGTCCGATTAAAAATAGATGAGATGGTCCGCATTCACCAATGCACCGTCCACTGTGGTGCTTTCCGTGCAACCCCGGAGATCCGAACCCCAATGGTTTTTGGTTTCCCCCAAGGGGCCGTCTAAAGCTGCGGATTTCCACGGTATCTTTTGTTTACCTGTTGGCCTAGTAAAGTTAGATGAGGTGCTTCTTCTTGCATGACACCTTCGTTGAGCCTCCCCTAAAAAATAAAAATAAAAATAAAAATAAAAAAAAAGACACGTTCGTTGAGCCGCAGATAGATTCTGCCAGAGCTGGTTCCAGGATGTAAATAGGACTCAGCAGCCCCTTCAATTGAATTTCGATCAGGTCACCAGAAGAATTAAGATGTACTGGGTTTGGTCCCAAGAAGGTGCAGCTGCGGCTCTGAAATCATCATAACCCCTCGTTCTGTACTTCCTGAGACCAAACCACTTCGCCTCCAGTAGCACTGGCGGTGTCTCACGAAATCTGCTTCTTGGGTCAGTGGTTTATTATAATCAATCACATGCAGTGCCTGGACCGAGAGGTTTTGTTTATTTTTGACTGAACGGCGGTGGTTGAGATGCTGAATTCTTCGCCAATTGAACGCCGTGGTGGTGTGCCGCGATTTTTATTTTTTATTTTTGAAGTGAAAGTTAATGTTGACAGCGGTATGGTGGGCCCCAATTTCAAACATCACTGGTGGAAAGTTGTGGTTCATTTGGTTGGAATAACTTTATGTTGCAAATATTGCCAAATTTTTAGTAAAATATTGAATAAATAATTCGAAGGCTATCATAGGGTACATGGGTATGCATAGCCCAAAAGACTTGATAAGAACATGGAACACTTTTCAATAATAGACCGCTGTAGTTGCTCTCCGTGTGCATAGATCATAAATCTATATCTCTACTGTTGGGTGCATGTCTGACCAAGACACCACCTCCCAAGATTCTTTCAGTACCACACGATGCAGCAGGAAGAAAGAAGAAATAAAACAAAAGAAAAACAATCAAAATACGTGGATCAGCCACAAAAGAGCTCATCTCCACGGGGCATGCAAACTTCACTATGAAAAGAAAATTTTACAAGAGGAGATCTCACCCTCAACCCTTGTACACCCAATTCTCTCTCATCTGAAGTTTCCTCACAAAAGCTCTCTCTCTCTTGGAGACCCCCCTGAAGAGCCTGGCGACTACTGTCCAGGAGCTTCCTGCTCCTTCTCTCTTAGCGCTCTCGCCTCTCTCTCTTCTCGGATTCGTACGGCTCCGTACGGTGCGAAACCCGAACCGCTGCCTTCTCTGTTCGTCTCAGGCCCTTTTAAAGGGTTAAACAGAGCTTAAAACCTAATTAGATTAGGTTTAAGAGTCCTAAACAAGCCAAATCAGCGTCCCAAACCGTCGGATCAAGACCGGGAGCCCCCTGGGCCTTAGATCGCGCTCCGGTCCACGGAATAGTGCCGTGGACCGCGAGAAACGCATGGGAAACGCCCACGCGGTCCACAGGCCCCGCCGTGGACCGCCCGGTCCACGGTGGATCGGGGCAAGGGGGCCAGCAGGCGGCTGGCCTGGGCCAGCCCGCGCGCGTGGGCCTGGGCGCGCCTGGGTTGCGCGTCCTGCGCGGGCCTGGGTCGCGCGTCCCGCGCGCTGCCGCCGGTCGCCAGCGGTCCTCCGCCGCCTCGATTCTCGTGCCGACTTCAAAAGCTCGTATCTCCTCCATCCGAGCTCCGATTCAGGTGATCTTGATCTCGTTGGACTCCGTTTTTCGCCGCGAACCTCGCTGTGGGCTCAATATGAGCTGAATCTCGAGGCGTCAAATTCTAACATCTACGAGACCAAAAAAAAAAGAGGCAAAGGCATCGATTATTGAACCATGCAACCAACATTTCCAATTCCAATAGGGCGAGTGAAAATGAAAAAGATAGGAAGAATCAAGACGCCTTATGGTTTTAAATGGATGCTGTAAGGAGGAAAAAAAAAATTATGATGCACATGACCGGCACATAAGATGGTCGATTGAACCAATAACGATTGTTTCCGAAGTTCCTACTAAATATATTCGGTGATATGTGTCCATACGGAATTTGATAATTCCAAGGATTTATTTCCATGGCAGGTTTGATCACAAGGCCATCTGTTTGTCCGACATCGTCTTTATTTTGTATTTCTATCATTCCTCCTGCCATGTAATGGATGGACCTATGCCGCTCGTTCTTTTTTTTTAGCTACTCTTTTTTTTTTTTTTTTTTTGATAAGCCGGTTTATTGAAAATAGTATGTGTATGAATATAATTAAGAGAATTAAAGAATAAAATATTTCGAAGTTGCCCAAGAATAACCTCCATCCCATCCCAAAGGGCTTCTCGCTTTTAGCTATTCTTTGCCAGGGCTTTGCGCGCACCCGCATTTGTCTCGAATTCAAAGGATGTGCCTAGGCCCAAAAGACGGGCGAGTTGAGATTGTCACTCGTTTGTATCCTGTATTGCTCAAAATCCACACTACTTGTTTGTATCCCGGAGCTTTTCATTGTTAGTGTGCTCCCCGCTCGTTGCCTGTGAGCTTGTGCTTGGACTTGAGATATTATCCAATGACTCAAAACCCATATCCTAAGTTAAGATATTACTCAATGACTCAAAACCCATGTCCTAAGTTAACAAAAAAATAATTCACTAGAAGTCTGTGCCGATGATTAGACCAAAAATCTTATGAGATTTGTAGCTCAACAAAAAAAAATATAGAATTATAGATCAAATTTGATCTATTTTATAACTATCAGGATCAGCTTCCAAGTGGATTGATCCAAATCTTATAGAGAGAAAAAAAAGGTCTATTAGACCATTGTAATCTTTTTTTTTTTTCTTCTTAATGAATTTGGACCAGTTCACTCAGAAAATGATCCTGCACAGTAATAAAATAAGTTAAGTTCAATCTATAATTCAGTATTTATCTAGTTGAATTACGAATCCTATAAAATTTTGGATACAGCTATCCAAACAAATTCTAGGTTAATAAGCTAATCTGAAGTAAAAAGGTTAATTACGTCTATTTTTTTTTACTCCGAATTAAATTACGTTATGCTACGTAGAAGAATAACATATGTTGCGTCAAGTGGAATAAAAAATTAAAAAAAAAATCAACATCTCAAAATATCTATCTTATCTTTATTAAAATTAATTTAAATATTTTAACAAATATTTAGTTGGGGGAGGATGAATGACCACATTGAATAACTTCCAAGCCCTTCGTACGTTTAATTATTACTTGGACCGGGTCCAACGGACCACGGCACAACACGCCACATTGCCCCCAATATGTCACCAATTCCGGATTTGGCGTTATCCACCATGCCATGCTCCCAGATTTGCCCTGGTCCATGCAACAATTTGTCCTTTTGTATCCTTTCCAAAGGCTGCCTAATAACCCGGTTTTTCTTGAAAGGAATTCATTCGCGATCTACGCACAGTGGCGAATACTTTATCAATTTGATGTAAATAAATTTTTTTTTATCAAAATAATATATTTTTAAATTTATTTATCTGGCTGATGTAAAAGATAAAAATATTATTTAAAATAATATTTTTTATATAAAAAATATTATTTTAAATGGTGCTTTTTGTCCGCCAGCTTACTCCTCCGCAGTCTATGTGAAATCGAAAAAAAATTGAAAACACCGTTTTAAGTGATGCTTTTGAAAACGTCATTCCGAATAGCGCTTTTAGGTCGGTCCTTGATTATCCAGCATACCACATCTCAGTTAAATTTTTAATCAATTTTTGACTTCAAAAAATCTAAAATTTTTTTCAAATGATCCAAAATCTTCTCTAATGTTCTTGAGGAAAGGATGACGAGAGGTGGAGGAAATATGACAAATTTCAGAGATATTTGAAGATGTTTGGTGAATATAGGATAAAATAATTATAAAAACTTTATAGATATTTTTTTTGTTGGAGCATGTTCTCTCAACTGGCATCTTAACGTGATATATTTCTCCTATATATTAGAGAAGTAGAGCTAATTTATGTAAACTTGTTGCTTGCTATTTCAAAAGATGTAATTGAATTACTCGACATATTATTATAATTTATATTTTGATTTATATGTCCTTTTTAGAATGATATTTCCTCTTCCAATCTCCTGAGACACATTGAAGACCTGTATCCATATCCAAAAATTTCATAGCATCATAACATTTGAAATTAATAAGTAAAATATCTAAACTAATCTATCATAGAAACAACAATTAATAATATAAGATAAAATAAAAAAATCTACAAAAAAAAATCTCACATTACTATAAATTTAAAAAATACTAAGTACCACAAGAGCGTCATAGTGTCCGTGGTCGCTTAGATCTTCTCAGAAAGATCCTCAACGATCGTTCCTGCTCCTGTGTCATCTATGATGGCCCCTCCCCTATATCAATGGACATCTCGTGGTCATGCATATAAGAAATAACAGGTGCTATTGGAGCATCTGCGAGCTGAATGACCCCCTCAACCCCCTCATTTGAATCCAATAATGGGCCTATAATAAAAGAGTCACACTGACAGGGAATTGAAATAATCCCCAACTGCTCAGACCACTCAGATGAAGACTCATGATGCCAACTGGGATGCGATGCTGCTATCTGGGGCACGTAAGAAGATGAAAATTCTGGCATCTGTGGATCATAAGGTGGTTGCATATGTGGAGCATGCGGTGATGATATATGCGGAATATATGGTGGTGGTATATCTAGAACATATGGTGACGGTGAATATCTCATATCTGACGCATTAGATGCTCCATGCCAAGGCATGGTAATATGCTCATAGCCAATCGATATCAATGTCCTTAAATATGATTTCTTCATCTCCCGCGGTATCTGGATCCGCTCGTCTTTAGCAGTCGTAGACAAAACACGACGAGTGTCCAATATAAGGTTCGAAAAATATTCAGTCTATACAACAAAAATAAAATTAGCAATACATTATAGAACATAAAATAAAAAAATAACAAAACTATATAAGATATTTTGCATTAAAGATGGGCTTACCACCATCTGTATCGTCTCTCCTTGTCCCTGATATCTAAGCTTTACATAATTTAATTTTTCCATCACTAAATGGATAATCTGTCGATACCACTCCATGTACTCTCGATCGTATGGAATATCCCCAAGAATTGGCTCATCAGAAATAATAAAATATCGACGATCGTGCCATCTGTCGATATAGGTAGCATGTGTAGTATCTTAAACAGTGTTGGACCTGCCTCATCGGTTTATACCATGAAAAGTAAGTCCTATGTCGCACATCTATGGTATTGACTGACGTAGGCCAAATTATCTGAGTACACAGTCTAAAAAATGCCACTCCATGATATCAAAGCAAATAAGAGACACCCGTGCCATCCAAATATCATGCCCATCAGTGCACATGTGTGGCAAACACGCCATGACATCTAGTGTGTAAGGCTCCCAAACGAACTGATAAAAAAATAAATATATCTTCATTAATAATTATAAGTTGAATATTACTTCAAAAAATTTTAAAATTATAGTCATAAATGTGAAATAAATTATCTATCTTTCAGTATCATCCAAGCAGTCTAACTAATCTCTATAAGCATGTATAATATGGATGAAGCGAAAATTTAGTGCAGGGGCAAAATGGTAATTTTAAAACTTTTTCAAAATTACTATTTTACAGCAGAATTATTAATTAATCTCATTAATTAATACTAATTAACCCTACACTAGGATCTAAATATGATACAACAGCATGCATTTAAATTTGAAATTCAAATTTGAATCAGTAAACGTTTTACAGTACTGTGTTCAGAACACATCACCTTTTGCGGGTAGTCGATCACCGCAATCTGATCACCGTCGGAGGGCTCTGATCATCACGTCGCAGCCACCCAACTGTCTGGCCTCTGCGGATCGTCCACACGAAGCTCCCGTCTGATCAGCTCCTCACGAATGCTAGTTCGTGATTTCACCCTTTTGATGGCAGATGTTGATCGAACTCCTTCGATCGATGTGTGCTGACTTCTTGGATACTCCGAATCATCTGCACAGTTACTTGAGAGGCTGATGGATCTCTCTCTAAAATTTGGTGGACTCACGACACTCATGGCACACCAATCTCACTTCCCGAACCCTAGGTAGAAACCCTAGGGTACACACCAAAAACCCTGCGCCCAATTTTCTCTCTTTTCTTTCTTTTTCTCTCGAAAGGTTTTGGACCTTCACCTTATGCAGAAGCCTTCCTCACGCCCCAAAATTTCTCTCCTAATTTTTCTACGCATGTCCCACCTTTCTCCTCTTTTTAAAACAACGTCGAACGTGTCTTATCCGCGTGAGAGGATAAAGACAAGAGGTTACACATTTGAATTCAAATCAAATTTGAATTCAAATGAAAACCAACTTATCCCTATCCTTTTGGGCGTGAGAAGAGAAGGGGTGTGGCTCTTTGTGCGTGGAAAAGTTTCACGAGAAACCTTTTCTCGTGTAAGTAATGTGGCGCACAAAATGGATAAGGATGAAAGGGCAAGTGATAAGTTATCCATTCAAATTCAAACATGCTTTGAATTTGAATGGCTAACTAATTAATTTATCCATCCATATGGCGCACAAATGAGGACGTGGGGAAGGGTTTTACGTGAGAAAAATTTCACGAGAAGTTTCTTCTCGTGAATTCAAATGGGTGCAAGGAAGTTGGGTGACGCAGGGAATTTAAAACAAGGTGGTTTGATTCAAATTGAGCCAACCTAGTTTAAAATAGGTTGAGCACAATTAGACCAAATTAAACCCAACATAATTAGGCTTAATTAGGCTTAATAAAATCTTAATCAAATCAGAAATTAACTAAACGTAACCCCTGATCAAATCAGGGACTAAACCACCTTAGCGATTAGGTCAACATTTAACCTAATCGGGTCAATCCAAACTGAATCCAATTCAATTGGACTTGATCCAAAAATAATTACTCAATCAAATTGAGTTAATTAGTGATTAAATCACTAATTAAACCTCTCATAAATGTTGAGTCCAAATCCGATGGGCAATCAGGCATCAGAGACCATCGATATGAAACCCTGATTAAAGAGTTCAAATTTCAAATTCAAAATTCGAAATTCAAAATTTTGACCCCGGTACCCAAAATATGTGGAACTCATGATTAGAGAATCCTAATTCTCAATCATAGAGTCCCAGATAGATAAGACTCATAATCAGCCATCAGATCAGAAAGGAACCTCTAATGTGTGTGACCCCGCAGGTTCGAACCTAAGCCGGTAGCACAGGAACCAATTTCTGTACTAATCGAAGTGACCATCTAGCAATGGTACCCGACGACCGGATAGGTCGAATAATCGCAATCACAACATTCAGAACCTACGTGAATATGGTTACCGTATAATTCATCCCTTTTGACCCCTGTGTTTAGGATGACTCAGGGTTAAACTGTCAACCCTGATGATATCATCCGAATCGTGCTCAACTCAATTAGTCATGTGACTCCTCACTAGGACTACCCTGACCAAGGTTTTGCTAAATTGAAATACGACTGTACACAGCTCCTAAACTGGAGTGGTCAATCCCATCTTGACACACGCACCGACAAGTCAAGTACTTGACTACACCCAGCAACCTTCCGTCACTGAATTAGAAATTCAGGTAGTCCAGTGCTTAAGTGCAGTGAGTTGCTTGCAAGTCACCATGGCGGTCTCAGGTCGGAGGGACATTTATACCCATATCCCATCGGAGCAAATCTTGACAGCAGAAATAGCTCCGGAGTTGGTCACGTTCAGTGCAGATGTACCATTACATCTCACCTGTATGCCATACCAGTGTCTCCACACTCTTTGGTTATGAGGACAACCAACCCATATGGCACACAATGACCTATGCTCGATAAATATTGTCGTCCTTGGTAACAACGTATCATTTGGTCGCGAACATGTTTAAGGACTAAACGACAAATCCTCCTTTGTCGAGTCTAAATAGTCCTAAGGACTTCACCACAACACAGGAGTTCATTAGAAGATGAAACATTTGTGATGAAAAAATACCAAAATAATTTTTATTTATTTATAATTCATGTACTAATACAAAAGGAGCACAACCGTCAACAGGCTGACGATTGGCTTTGGGACACTATTCCCAACAATCTCCCACTTGGCCTAAAGCCTATCGGTGCAGTATCTAATACCCATCTTCGACTTGTAGTCGTTGAACTCCTTCACCGCAATGGCTTTAGTGAATGGGTCGGCCAGGTTCTCCTTCCCGTTGATCTTCTGAAGGTCGACGTCACCTCGATCCACGATCTCCCGGATGAGATGGTAGCGGCGCAGAATATGCTTCGTCCGCTGGTGTGCCTTTGGTTCCTTCGCCTGAGCAATGGCTCCAGAGCTGTCGCAGTAGAGCAGAACTGGACCAACAAGGGAGGGTGCTACTCCGAGCTCGGTGATGAATTTCCTCAGCCACACCGCTTCTTTGGCAGCATCTGATGCAGCAATATACTCCGCCTCGCATACTGAATCAGCCACAGTGTGCTGCTTGGAACTCTTCCAGCAGACAGCCCCACCATTAAGGGTAAAAATAAATCCTGACACACTCTTGCTATCATCTCGATCAGACTGAACACTAGAGTCTGTAAACCCTATAAGTCTTAAGTCCGATTCACCATATATAAGCCACTGGTCCTTAGTATTTCTCAAATACTTCAGGATGGTTTTAACAACCTTCCAGTGATTCTCTCCTGGATCAGATTGGTATCTACTCACTACCCCTAGTGAGTATGCCACATCTGGTCGTGTACATGTCATGGCGTACATGATAGATCCCACTGCCGAAGCATATGGAATCCTACCCATACGCTCTCTCTCTTGAGGTGTTGTCGGACAATCCCTCTTCGAGAGAGAAATTCCATGGCCTATCGGTAGATAGCCTTTCTTGAAATTTTTCATGCTGAACCTTTTCAGCATAGTATCAATGTACGTGGACTGGGATAAGCCAAGCAACTTTTTGGATCTATCCCTATAGATCCTCATCCCTAGGATGTAGGAAGCTTCTCCCAGATCCTTCATGGAGAACTGTGACGATAGCCAAATCTTTATTCCCTGTAATGCAGGGACATCATTCCCGATTAAGAGAATGTCATCCACATACAATACAAGAAATACTACTGCTGGACCATTAGCCCACTTATAAATGCAGGGTTCTTCTCCGTTCTTAACGAAGCCATACATTTTGATCGTCCTATCAAAACGTATGTTCCAACTCCGAGATGCCTGCTTAAGTCCATAAATGGACCTCTGTAGCTTGCACACCTTAGACTCATCTATGGATGTGAACCCTTCAGGTTGTATCATATACAACTCTTCGTCCAGCTCTCCGTTTAGGAAAGCTCTCTTCACATCCATCTGCCAGATTTCATAGTCCAGATGGGCAGCTATCGCAAGCATAATCCGAATGGATTTGAGCATTGCCACAGGAGAAAACGTCTCGTCATAGTCTATACCATAACGTTGACGATATCCCTTGGCAACCAGACGGGCTTTATAGGTCTCCACCTTTCCGTCTGCGCCCCTCTTCCTTTTGAAGACCCACTTACACCCTATGGGTTTTACTCCTTCGGGTGGGTCAACCAATGTCCACACATCGTTGACCTTCATGGACTCCATTTCGGATTTCATGGCCTCTAGCCATTTCTCAGAGTCAGGTCTCTGCATTGCATCCATGTAGGTGATCGGATCCTCATCATTTTCATCAAGTTCGATAGGATCACCATCCCGGACCAAGAAACCATAATATCTGTCCGGTTGATGTGGTACTCTACCAGACCGTCTTAAGGGTGCATAATCAATGGGCTCCGGATCTGATCTAATCAAATCCGATTCAGGTTCAGTAACATGTGTCAGTTTTTTCACCTGTCGAACTTCGTCAAGTTCGACTTTAGAGGCAACAGTTCCTTCACTAAGGAACTCCTTTTCTAAAAAGATTGCCTTAAGGCTGACAAACACCTTTTGCTCATCAGCAAGGTAGAAATAATACCCTTTGGTCTCTTTTGGGTACCCTATAAAATTACACTTGTCAGACCTAGGTCCAAGCTTGTCTGTAATTAAACGTTTAACATAAGCCGGACACCCCCAAACCCTAAGGTGCGAGAGTACTGGCTTACGTCCTATCCATATCTCATATGGCGTTTTGGCTACAGACTTACTCGGAACTCTATTTAGAAGGTAACAAGCCGATTCGAGCGCATATCCCCAGAGGGAGATCGGCAGACCAGCAAACCCCATCATGGATCGAACCATGTCTAACAGGGTTCGATTCCTCCTTTCAGACACACCATTATGCTGTGGTGTTTCAGGAGGAGTCCACTGAGAGAGAATCCCATTCTCCCCTAGATACGTCAGAAACTCATTGGAAAGGTATTCACCTCCTCGATCAGATCGAAGAGTTTTAATACACTTCCCAGTTTATTTTTCTACCTCATTTCGGAATAGTTTGAACATTTCAAATGATTCCGACTTATGCTTCATTAAATAGACATACCCATACCTAGATAGGTCGTCTGTGAAGGTTATGAAGTAGAAAAATCTACCTCTTGCACTTGAGCTCATGGGTCCACATACATCAGAATGTACCAGACCAAAGAGTTCACTGGCTCACTCACCTTTTCCAGTAAAAGGTGACTTGGTCATCTTTCCAAGAAGACAGGACTCACAGGTTGGAAGTGATTCACAATCACTAACTTCAAGAATTCCTTCTTGAGCCAACCTGTTTATCCTGTTCTTATTGATATGACCTAGCCTACAGTGCCAAAGGTAGACTTCTGACACATTATCTATTCTAGAGCGTTTACCGAATTTTTGAACCACATTAACAGGCTGTGATAGTAAGTAAATTCCATTATTTAATTGTCCAACAAATATTGTAACACCATTCAAAATGATATTGTAAATATTTCTTTTTATTAAAAAATCATAACCGTACATGGCCAAAAGGCCTACAGAAATAATATTTAATAAAAAACTTGGACAATAGTGACATTCACTCAGAATTACATTACGAGAATTGATTACAAGACTCATGATTCCTAAAGCTAGAACTGGAACTTTGCTTCCATCTCCAACATTAAGGAACCTCTCGCCTTCATCAAATCTCCTACTGACCTGCAGACCCTGCATCGAATTACAAATATGATAAGGGCTTCCGGTATCCAATACCCAGGCAGTAGTATCACAAATCGAAAAGTTGCAAGGAGTTATCATATAATTACCTTGCTTCTTCTTTGGCCTGTTCGGGTCCAGTGAGGCAATGTATTGAGGACAGTTCTTCTTCCAATGTCCGTGTTTCTTGCAAAAGAAGCACTCCGCCTGGCTCTGGTCATGCTTGCGCTTCTTGGTCTGACCCCGTGCTACTGTCCCAGCATGAGATTGCACCTTCTTATTTTTCTTCTTCTTGTTCTTCTTCCCCTTCCCAAAGGGTTGACGACGAGAAGAAGACCCTCCCACTACATTCACCGACTCCTTATGGAGTTGGTGATCCTTCTCAAAGTTCTGCAGCAACCCCAACAATCCGTGGTAGTTTACTGCAGGCTTTGTCATTCGAAAATGAGTAAGGAATGGGAGGAAGGACTTGGGCAAGGAATTAAGGATCGCATCCTTACCGAGCTGCTCGTGCAGAGGAAAGCCCAATTTGCTTAGGCACTCAATCATCTCGATCATATACAGTACATGATCAGTGACTGAGGCTCCATCCCTCATCCGAGCATTGAAAATAGCACAACTAGTTTTGTGCCTTTCAACGTCGTCAGGCGTGCCAAAGGAGTCGTTCAACATTTGAAGCATCTCCTGTGGCTGGCGTTCTCAAACCTTCGGCTGAACTCATCATTCATTGCTGCCAGCATAATACATCGAACGGTGGTGCAGTCATTGAGCCACTTCAAGTAAGTGTCTCGGATCGCTTTACTAGCGTTCGGAGCTGGCTCCTCAGGTGCTGGATCCGTTACTACATAAAGGATCCGCTCATGCTCAAGACGATTTTCAATTTTCGATACCAGCTATCGAAATTGGGTCCCATGAGCTTGTCATTATCTAATAATGACCGGAGCGACAGGGTAGTGGCCATAACTGCTTAAAGAAAACGAGACCTCTATTAGTACATAAATTAATACTAAAGACTTGGACTTTAGTCTAAAGTTTTTCCCAATATTTTTACGAACTGGTAGCCTCATCCTCCAATTCGAGAAATTACTTTAATTCCTTAATGGGTACTAGAATCCACACAGACTACACACGAGCCCAACTTTGGTTGGTCAACCCATGTGCATCTATGGGTAGGTTCTTAACCAGTTGTTTCTCTAAACAACTTCTAGTAATTTATTTTGCCCCAGAACCTAATCAGTAGGCTTTGGCCTCCACTGAAAAGATCTGGTTAGGTCCAACCATTAACATGACTTAATTTAGTGAATCGGATCAATAAATGATCAGGCCCGACTTTGGCCGGCCAACCTAACCACCATCAGAAAGACTCAATCAAATTATCATATTATGAATAATAATTCCATTAGCCAATGAGCACCAGGCCTTTGGGCCTCCAATGATCATTGAACTAATGGACTCATTATCATTCACTTAATGGGAGGCTATGACTTAGTTATCATTATAACTTAATCATTTTAGGGACCTAATAATTTTGAGGATTTTATTAAAGAATAGTAGAGAAAAAATCATCCAGCCAATTTCAATCCTCCCACTGACTTCACCAAGTCAGATTAAAAAGGATTTAATTAAAGCTGGCATTAGGAGCACCTAAATCAGTCATACTGATTTACCTAATGACATGGGTGAGCTCTAATCACCAAGTGATCTAATCAAAATCTAACTTACCAGATTGGCTAGGTAAGTGAGATCAGTGGTGGGGATTTGCCATTAACTCGTCAATGATCGAATCAATGCGAGTAGCTCCCGCTCAAGAACCACTGGTCAAAACTGCCGAACTTACCTTAGACACCAACCGGTTCATTAGTTTTAATTTTGATCAACTTAGTAAATAGAGCTCCACCACGTAGCCATGAATTAAGTCCATCTTGGTCTAGTTAAAGACATGGACCCATTCAACTACAACTATTGAAGTTGAGTCTAGAGTATCCTTGACCTAATCTAATTCAACTTTTGATTAGATTTGACCAATTACTCCAATTCGTCCATTTTTTAAACTAACCTTAGGTCTAACCCAATTATGGACCTAATTCATCTAACCCATTGACCCAAAAGTTTATGCAATTGTCTTAGGTCTTAATTCACAATTCTAGACCTACTAGACAACACTTAATTCTTTTAATTAAGTACTTGGGCTGATGGGTCAGGGTTTGGCATTTCGAAAATAATTTTCAAATTTGAAAGATTTTATTTTTTGTTCACCAAATGTGTTAACTCATTTCACAAACGGGTCAGCACATTTCATAAACAGCAATTCTATTGCTCATTTCATAACAGAAAATAACTCAAAATAAATCATAAATTTTTTTTTAGATCTAATCTAATATATTCATGATAAATTTCTTAATTAAGTCCTTTCGCTGCTTCATCGGCATGGGATATAATTACATCGGCACCCCTACCGCCATAGGAGACCCCATCGAATGGGAAGAGAGGACCTTTAAACCCTACTTTTCTCCTATGACCGGACGGCCATGGCAACCAACCCAATTAGATTACTTGCTACTTGGATCAAGTATATCTAAATATACAAATTTCAAAATTTAAATTTTAAATTTCAAATTTCAAATTTCAAATTTCAAATTTTAAATTTCAAATTTGAGATTTCAACCAAATTTCAAATTTCAAATTTTCAATCTTTGAATTTTAAATTTTGAATTTTGAATTTCAAATTTCAAATTTCGAATTTCAAATTTCAAATTTCAAATTTGAGATTTCAACCAAATTTCAAATTTTAAATTTTGAATTTTGAATTTCAAATTTCGAATTTCAAATTTCAAATTTCAAATTTGAGATTTCAACCAAATTTCAAATTTCAAATTTTGAATTTCAAATTTGAAACTTCTAACAAATTTCAAATTTCAAATTTCAAATCTTTTTGAATTTCGAATTTTAAATTTTGAATTTCAAATTTAAACTTATAGATTACACCTTAATCTACGCATGCATATGTATATCATATTCTAGAACCTGCTCTGATACCAATTGAAGTGAAAATTTAGTGCAGGGGCAAAATGGTAATTTTAAAACTTTTTCAAAATTACTATTTTACAGCGGAATTATTAATTAATCTCATTAATTAATACTAATTAATCCTACACTAGGATCTAAATATGATACAACAGTATGCATTTAAATTTGAAATTCAAATTTGAATCAGTAAACATTTTACAGTACTGTGTTCAGAACACATCACCTTTTGCGGGTAGTCGATCACCGCAATCTGATCATCGTCGGAGGGCTCTGATCATCACGTCGCAGCCACCCAACTGTCTGGCCTCTGCAGATCGTCCACACGAAGCTCCCGTCTGATCAGCTCCTCACGAATGCTAGTTCGTGATTTCACCCTTTTGATGGCAGATGTTGATCGAACTCCTTCGATCGATGTGTGCCGACTTCTCGGATGCTCCGAATCGTCTGCAAAGTTACTTGAGAGGCTGATGGATCTCTCTCTAAAATTTGGTGGACTCACGACACTCGTGGCACACCAATCTCACTTCCCGAACCCTAGGTAGAAACCCTAGGGTACACACCAAAAACCCTGCGCCCAATTTTCTCTCTTTTCTTTCTTTTTCTCTCGGAAGGTTTTGGACCTTCACCTTGCGCAGAAGCCTTCCTCACACCCCAAAGTTTCTCTCCTAATTTTTTTACGCACGTCCCACCTTTCTCCTCTTTTTAAAACAACGTCGAACGTGTCTTATCCGCGTGAGAGGATAAAGACAAGAGGTTACACATTTGAATTCAAATCAAATTTGAATTCAAATGAAAACCAACTTATCCCTATCCTTTTGGGCATGAGAAGAGAAGGGGCGTGGCTCTTTGTGCGTGGAAAAGTTTCACGAGAAACCTTTTCTCATGTAAGTAATGTGGCGCACAAAATGGATAAGGATGAAAGGGCAAGTGATAAGTTATCCATTCAAATTCAAACATGCTTTGAATTTGAATGGCTAACTAATTAATTTATCCATCCATATGGTGCACAAATGAGGATGTGGGGAAGGGTTTTACGTGAGAAAAATTTCATGAGAAGTTTCTTCTCGTGAATTCAAATGGGTGCAAGGAAGTTGGGTGACGCAGGGAATTTAAAACAAGGTGGTTTGATTCAAATTGAGCCAACCTAATTTAAAATAGGTTGAGCACAATTAGACCAAATTAAACCCAATATAATTAAGCTTAATTAGGCTTAATAAAATCCTAATCAAATCAAAAATTAACTAAACTTAACCCCTGATCAAATCAGGGACTAAACCACCTTAGCGATTAGGTCAACATTTAACCTAATCGGGTCAATCCAAACTGAATCCAATTCAATTGGACTTGATCCAAAAATAATTACTCAATCAAATTAAGTTAATTAGTGATTAAATCACTAATTAAACCTCTCATAAATGTTGAGTCCAAATCCGATGGGCAATCAGGCATCAGAGACCATCGATATGAAACCCTGATTAAAGAGTTCAAATTTCAAATTCAAAATTCGAAATTCAAAATTTTGACCCCGGTACCCAAAATGTGTGGAACTCATGATTAGAGAATCCTAATTCTCAATCATAGAGTCCCAGATAGATAAGACTCATAATCAGCCATCAGATCAGAAAGGAACCTCTAATGTGTGTGACCCCGCAGGTTCGAACCTAAGCCGGTAGCACAGGAACAAATTTCTGTACTAATCGAAGTGACCATCTAGCAATGGTACCCGATGATCGGATAGGTCGAATAATCGCAATCGCAACATTCAGAACCTACGTGAATATGGTTACCGTATAATTCATCCCTTTTGACCCCTGTGTTTAGGATGACTCAGGGTTAAACTGTCAACCCTGATGATATCATCCGAATCGTGCTCAAATCAATTAGTCCTGTGACTCCTCACTAGGACTACCCTGGCCAAGGTTTTGCTAAATTGAAACACGACTGTACACAGCTCCTAAACTGGAGTGGTCAATCCCATCTTGACACACGCACCGACAAGTCAAGTACTTGACTACACCCAGCAACCTTCCGTCACTGAATTAGAAATTCAGGTAGTCCAGTGCCTAAGTGCAGTGAGTTGCTTGCAAGTCACCATGGCGGTCTCAGGTCGGAGGGACATTTATACCCATATCCCATCGGAGCAAATCTTGACAGCAGAAATAGCTTCAGAGTTGGTCACGTTCAGTGCAGATGTACCATTACATCTCACCTGTATGCCATACCAGTGTCTCCACACTCTTTGGTTATGAGGACAACCAATCCATATGGCACACAACGACCTATGCTCGATAAATATTGTCGTCCTTGGTAACAACGTATCATTTGGTCGCGAACATGTTTAAGGACTAAACGACAAATCCTCCTTTGTCGAGTCTAAATAGTCCTAAGGACTTCACCACAACACAGGAGTTCATTAGAAGATGAAATATTTGTGATGAAAAAATACCAAAATAATTTTTATTTATTTATAATTCATGTACTAATACAAAAGGAGCACAATCGTCAACAGGCTGACGATTGGCTTTGGGACACTATTCCCAACAATGGATAGACACATCCTTCATATGAAACGAAACATCATCCGATAACTGAAAGTCCGCATAATAATCCGACAGCCATCCAGCCTAAGTCTACTCTTCTCAAAAGCTTCAGTCGAAGGTGCAACCCTTAATAATCGCTTGCAAAGTGACTGCCACTGCGGTATCATAAATGCAGGATTATAATTGGTAACTGGCAAACCATCAACGTATAAACCAGTTAGGATGCTGACATCCTGTAATGTAATCGTAGTCTCCCTAAAAGGTAAATGAAATGTATGAGTCTCTATACACCACCTCTCAATCAATGCAGTAATCAAACCTACATCCATCTGTATCCGTCCAATACGATAAATGCCATAAAAATCTAACTGCTACAAAAGCTATAAGACTCTATCAGAAAAAGATGGGATGCGTATCTAAAAAGACCGATCTGACTGTCGACATCTGATTTGCTGCATCTCCTGAAACAACATCAAACAAAAATAATATGAAAAATGTAACATCATTAATATCAAATTAATCGGAATTACTTCAATGGAAAATTAATCACCTCCCCCTCATATATGTGCTCTGATCTATGCAATACTTGTAAAGTCAGAATGCTAGGATCTCGGGGCCTTGGATTCAAAATACAATGAGACTTGATGGCTAAAATAACCTGCAAAATACATTCAAAAGAATATGGTATACAAAGATGTTAGGAAATTCTCAAAAAGCAAAACAAAAAGAAAATATTAGCTCCACAATCAATGACATGGAATATATAGAATAATACACAACTCTGGATATACATAGAATAAGTATTTTCTCTGGATATATACTACACAACAGTTCAACTCCGAAAATATATAGAACAATATACAATTCTGGACATAGATTACATAATAGTTCAACTCTCAAAAATACATAGAACAATACATAACTCTGAAAATATATAGAGCAGTACACTCTGCTGTGTTTAATTTTTTTCACTACTTGAAGTTGATGTGTGTTGAAGTAATCTAAGACAGCGACGACGATCATGACCCTGTTCCTTACAAATGCCATAATAATTCTTGCTTCTTGTTTGCCTATCATCCATCTTATTTCGAAGCCTTATTGACTTTAGCCTACCTTTCTACTTAGGTCTCAACGATGATGATCAAGAATACATGTGAACATATATGTGCACCCCTACCAATCTTCATGTAGTAATAGATAAAACTCACCACTCCAAGCATTCATATATGCTACAACTGTGTATGCATCATCCATGAATCTACTAAAATGCATAGTAATTTTTTAGCACACAGCTAAAATATATGAACAAAGATATCTACAGATGCTCCACTTTTTATAAGAATATTTTTTTTAACTTAAAGTCACAGTATGGAAATTACCTCTACCTCTTAACCCTACGCTTGCTCTCCTGGTAAGCACTCATATATGCCTCTTTGGAGATTGAACATTATTACTATGTGCTGGTTAGTTTTAACTTGATCTTCGGCAATCTTAATTATAACATGATGAGTAAAAAAATTATTTGAGTTCTTCTGCACATATCTTAAGACTTGGACACGTCTCGTATTAAACTATTTCACAGGATGGCAAAATATCATTTGAACACAAGCTGTAACTGGCACATTTCTAGCTCCTCATAAGACACTGTTAAAAATCTTCGATAAGTTTGTAGTTAAAACATCATATCGTATGTCGACGTCATGTGCCAATATCCACTTCTCTTTTTTCAACTCAGATAGCCAACTCCAAGCCTCTGCATTCACTGTCCTGATCCTATCCATGATAAATTCGAGCTTGCGAACTTGATGAGTGCTCCCTGCTTGTCATACTGCTCTTTTGACGTATATAATTTTAAAGTGAGTGTTGAAATTACTGCAGACATGTCTTAAGCAATATCAATGATAAGTAAGTGGCGGACTTCATCTAATAGACTCATCTGTATTGGCATTTAATATATCTGGATGTCTGTCAGAAATTAAACATATTCCATTTCTATCTTATATGATATGTGTTCTGAGCCTTAAAAGAAACTAACTCTAACTAGCAGTTGTCTCCTCATCCATAATTACATATGCTAAGGAAAAAATCTCATTCTCTACATCAATTTCTGTTGTAATTAGCATCTTACTTTTAAACTTTCTATATAAGTGTGTGCCATCAATACTGATCACAAGACGGCAGTGTCTAAAATCTTGGATGGATGGTTGGAAAGCCCAAAATATATAATTTAAAATCTACACATTGAAATTCTCAGTTGAGAAGAAATCTCATGAAACAACAATGCAGGGATTTGCATTTTGGATTACAGCCATATAATAGGGTAAGTTTACATAAGACGGCTCTTATTCTGCATAAATATTAACTAATGCCTTCTGTTTTTCACACCATGCTTTTTTGTATGACACTCTGTATTGAAATTGCTAATTAACGATTGCCATAAGAGTTTCAACATTAACATCTAAATCTTTCTTAACAATATGTTGGACTAGTGCGCCAATCATCCTTCCACTGATATATTTGTGGTCTCGACTCAACTCATTAAACAAATAAGTGTGAGAACCCTCATATCTTATGATTTGAAAAGATCCATGCTTTTTCAACAATGCAGCACAAAGCCTCCATTTAAATCCTAATTTATTATCTGATGATGTACATTGTATGAACCACAACTTTGAATGTGTGTGAACTACATTGTATGTCCGATGCTTCCAAATGTGATTAAGATCAACAGCTCTCTTTAGCTTATCTTTATTCTCAAACATCAGATCTATAGAAAATTCAGTCATTGAGGAGTTTCAAAATTGATAATCAAAGTTAAATATTCGACCAGCACTAATACCACCACCATCAACTAAATTTAAGTTGCTAAAAAATTATGGAGGTTCATATAAACGAGGTTCAAGTTCTCCTACAGGTTGATCATCTTCATCATCATCTTCATCTTCTCTTCATCATTATCACTGTCTTTATCAAGCCATTCTTCTTCAGTCTTATTCTCATCTGACTCAAAACCTCGACTATCAGAATTTATTCCGATGTTGACCTAATTATTGTCCCCCATTTCAGTGTTGTATCCCACACTTATTTCAACCATAGGAGAAGCCACCATAGGATTTTTAATAATTGAACAACTAGAGCTAACAGCATTAGAATATTGTTCTGCAAACATGGCCTCAACACCAACAGTTCGCACTATAAGACTTGAGAAAGGCGAGGAAGGTCCATGAGTATTGTTTTCTTGGATTAAAAGCCCACTAAAATATCCAAACATCAGTACCATCATTTGAGTAGTATTTTCATTAGTAGATACATCTTTCTTTTCAATATATAATTCAATATATCGATATTCTGGATATTTTAAAAGAAATGTCAACATTTCTTAGACATCTTCATCGTCGTCAATTGAAACTAAGATATACTTGCTCTGCATTAACTCTCCCAATATATTAGGAGATCTCCATCTTAATTTGATTTTATATTTTTTTGTCTATAGAAATACCACTGTATAAATGGTCTAACAATTCTTGATGTGATAATGAAGAAGATAGCTCAACCATCCGGCTTACATGCTGATTGTACTGCACGTCATCTTTGCCATATTCTATTATGCCATCATAGTACAATAGTAGACGAATCTGAGCATTAGCCATTTTCTTAGAAAATTTTGTGACAGTATCAAAATTAAAATATTTAATATTAATAATTATTTTAATAAAAAAATAATAAATCTAGATTGTCATAAATTAATGTTGAGAAAATCATCAGCATTTAATATATTTATTTATGAATTTCATCGTCTAAATGTCACAGCAATATAGTAAATAATTATTCAATAACTAATTTTAATAATTTAATTATTCAAAAATATAGCAAATAACATTAATGGATAAATTAATTTAATAAATATATTAATTAGGTATTCTGTAAATCTATTTCCCTGCTAAAATATCTACATTAATAGAGTACACACAATCGAATGCTATATTTATAGATAAATTAGATAATTATAAGATCACCGTAGCGAGGTATGTCGCTGTGACGTTGGATAGCTGCATCGGTCGTCTGAAAATGGAAAAGGGCCTTTGGGGCGGGGGGAGGAGAAGGAGAAAAAAGTTAGAGGGGGGGGGTGGGGATGAGAGAGAAAAAAGAGGGGCAGGGGCGTTGGATGGGAAGAGGGCACCGGGGGGATTAGATGGGAAGAGGGGAGACGGTGGGGGGCAGGAAGAAGAAAGAAGTCTGGAGGGGCGGAGGGGGTGGGCGGGCATCGAATTTGGGAGGAGTGAGGGGTGGGCGTCGGTTGGGATAGAGATGGAAGAAGCTGGGGGGTGGGCGTCGAATGGGAAGGAGAAAGGCCTGAAGGATGTGGAGGGATGGGCCTTGGATCAAAAGAAGAAGAGGATGGTGGAGAGCGCAGTGGGAAGAAAGAAGAAGAAGATGCTAATGGTGTGGGATTTTGTAGGGGCTTATTTAAAAGCGCCATTAGAAATGATATTTTTAAAAGTGTCATTCTGAATGATGTTTTTATGGACCACATTATCTCATCATATATTCGAAGAAAATAAATTGACAGTGCAGAAAATATTATTTAAAATAATATTTTTTAAATAAAAAAATATTATTTTAAATAATATTTTTATCTTTTACGTCGCTACTATAAATAAATTTAAAGAAGCATCATTTTGATAAAATATTTTTTTTAACTGCATTAGATCGGTAAAGAACTCCACAGTGGCTCGTCTCTTCTTACCCATCCAAGAATCCCTTCCGGAGCAGAAGGGAGAAACCATGATGGTTTTCGAGGTCCGCAGGCCCCAGCTCGAGCGGCGGAACCCCGCGGCATTCCGTCGGATCCTCCTTCTGCTGCTATTCTTCTCCCTCTTGCTTTCGGTTCCGGTTTCCGTCCGCTGCTCTTCTTCTTCCACCATGCACAACAACAACTGGGCCGTCTTGGTTTGCACCTCCCGATTCTGGTAACCCACCTCTATCTATCTGGTGTTTCTTGATTATTTTCTCTTTTTTCATTTATTTTCCCTTTTTTTTTTCTGGATTGTTGTGTAGTTTTAGATTCCTGGTCTTTTGAATGCTTCCTTTATATACTAATGTCGAATTATTTGGCATGGGGCAGGCTACCAACGAAGGGGTGAGTCTTGATTTCAATAGACAGTCTTCTTAGATTTTGATGTCCTTTGAAGAAAGCTCTATACTAGTGAATTACAAGCGAGGGCACGGGTTGAATCTTGATTTCAACGGGTAGTCTTGTTAGGTCTTTTTATTCAGTGCCGTCTTTGGAGCTGCTCGATATTTGGCGGTTGAGAGAAGGCGGAATCTTGATCTCAGTAATGGGCAACCTCATTAGGTATCGATTCCAGTGGAGGCGATCTTGTCATCTCCATCCTTCATCTAGACAACTTTCAAATGTAGGGAGGTTCAGGCAGATTACTCCTTCTTTCGACGGGTTCACTGTGAAAAATAAGTTCCCAGTTTGCCAGCCATCATACTAGATTTTTGGTGGGTTTGTTCTTGCTCAAAATTTCTTTGGCGGTAAATGCATCGCAAATTCTTAGAGGGTCGACGTTGGTTAGACAGCTAGTTGTTAAAATATGCTTAATCTATCCATGGAACCTCTTTGATTTATAGTTACGCTCCATAATCAACCCATTTTAAATGAAAGAATCTGGAAAAACTGTAGTAACAATGATTTTTGGGGATCAAAGCGTATTAGCGGTTTTCACTTAACTGACAGGATATATATTTTTGCCAATGTCATTTACTCTTCATTGGTGACAACTAAGAACAAGAGGAATTTGTGGAAAGAGATGTGAGACAGTACAGGAGATGGTGGCAAAAGATAAACTTGGGACCACTGCTTTCCTGAGGGAGATATAACTTATTTAGGAAATTGCTGGTTTCTGCATATCAAGAAAGGATATTCCTAGGGTGTTAATTTTTTTATTAATCTTTTTTCTGCAAACAAGAGTAATAAGGAGGCGAGGTAGGCTTGTGGGGCCAGAATCAATAAGGGATCACTCAGTTCTCAGAAATTTATTCGAATGCAAAGGACAACTATAATATGAATGATTTAGGGTGGGAGTAATATGATTTCAGCGCTCAAGCCTCACTCAGGGAGTTGATGTTTGTTACTGTTCTATTTATTTTCTCAGTTTTTGTCTATATATCACCATGTGTTTACTATATTTTTCTGCTAGTCTTCAAACATTTCAATCTTTAATTTATTCTCTTTTAGGTAATTTTGTATATGATGCTCCTACTCTATCAGTTCCTGCAAGCGGTTTGTCTATAATTGACATCCATCAGCCCCTGCCTATTGGTTTGCAGATTCATAACTTTACATCATGTCATGCTGTAACATTATAAATAAAATAAAAAAATAAAAATAAAAACCCTACTATCATTACTACTCTCTACCAGAGACTAAAGTCATATATAAACATTACCTACTTTGAATCATCTTACTTTGGGTTTGGTGCCATTATTTGTGTTTTCCATTATGTCCTTATTGCTTTCTTATTTGGTATATGTTGTCTTCAATTTTGATGGTTACAACTGGCTTTCATGTATTGCCTTGTAAATTTTGCTTGAACGTCCTGCTCCTATCATGTAAGTTTAAAAGGTGTGCAGACAATATAACAACACTAAGTTGCTTGAGTCAGTGTTTCAGATAGTTGGACTGCATTTTCACAATGGATATGTGTTGATCATCCTCCACAGCTTACCATGTCATGTTTATGGCACACTCTTTTTGCTTTTGCTCTATCAGTTTTCTGTATAGATTTTTCTCATGAGGAGATGTGCAGTTATTACTGCCCTATCACACCTTTTTTTTTAGTAAACTGGAATTCATTAAACCATTCTAGTGTAAATACAACCGTGGAGATCAGAAACAAAACATCTAACGGTTGTGAAGGAAATCAGACATTGACATCCACAATGTAGAAGCCATATGTGCAGCAACATATGAAGCCATCTAATTTGTAGCACTATTAGCTTCTCGAAAAATATGTTTAGCTTCAAAAGATTGAAGAGATGCACCCATTCTTAAACACTCCTGCCTCAAGGGATACCCTATAACACCTTTGCTGCCACAACCATGCCATCCGAACTACAAACTTGGGTATCTTTAAGGTGGGCATGCATGGGCATCAGCCCTCATATTTTCAATTGGAGGTGTGTATAAAAAGCTCATTTTATTTTTATATTCCTCATCAACCTTGTATTGTTGGCTCGATCAATATATTTGAACATTATATGTTTTCAATCTAATCAGAATATGTATGCAGAATAAGCAGCGGCTACTTGTTAAGACATAAGATTATTTTTGCCATCAACATCTCAATTTCTCACATACGTCACCTTACCTGTTAATTAAAAATATTGTGCAATTTTCACCTTTCAGATTTTTTTTTTGATAGAATTTCTTCTCCATAGTTCAGTCAACAGATTTTGTTGTTTTTTCAAAATAATACCTTTCGCGCGAGTTTGTTGATTAGTTGTTGCATTCTTAACCAGGTTTAATTACAGACACATGGCCAATACTCTATCCTTGTATAGGTAAAGGGGGAGGATATCTTCTCTTGAACTCCTCTTATCTTTTCTTTTTGACTTCTCTATTTCTTGATGTTTTACAGCTTCTACAATTGAAGAAATATTTTCTCCCTTCATTCAGGACAGTGAAACGACTTGGAATCCCTGATGAGCGGATAATACTTATGTTGGCAGATGATATGGCCTGCAATGCGAGGAACAACTACCCTGCCCAAGTTTTCAACAATGAGAACCACCAACTTAATTTATATGGTGATAATGTTGAAGTACGTTTCTTAACCATATGGGTGATGTAGAAGGTCTTAGCTTTATACTGAGGGCAATATATGTGAATAATGCTTTTGGCAAAACCTGTCAACACAAAATCTACTTGTATTAACACTAATTAAGAATAAATTTCAAAAGCACTAGCTAATAATGAAACCATAAACAAGATTTAAATTCTTCTATGCTCTGTAAATTGATATAAAGAACTCATTTCTGTCAAGACTAATAAAAGTAAGCACGTTCCCCTTGCTTGCATTTTTTAGTACATGATTTTCTATGACAATCAAGTTCTAAGTGAGAGTGGGATGCTCTAGAATGCAGGTGGGGAATAGTCAAGATATTGTTCAGGGTGAATTTATGAGGCTTCAGTTGCGAATATTTAGAATTAGATGATAGATATTGTATAGAACTCATGCATGATGATATTGGTATCAGGTCATCAGCTAAGTTACATAATCAATCTTTAATCTTTCTCATGGAAATATTTAGACCAAAAAATGGTCACTTTTTAATCTTGGGAGATGCACAACAATTGAAAGCAATGGAATCCAAAATCAGTAGAATTACTCTGACAAGTATGTCTGCAGACTAGGTAAAGAAGTAACTGACTGATGTAACCAGAAAACTTTCACTGGATGCTTCTGACACAAGTTGGTGTATTCCATACTAATCCATAGGCTGTCTGCAAATGTTAACTAAATCCCTCTGTTCTTTGAGACAGGTATAATACTGAAACTACTATACTCAGTATATTTAGCCCAATTTCCAAGTATTTTTCCTTGTCCAAATATGAAATATTCCATGTATAGTGCAGCTGCCACAAAATACTCCCTAAAGATATCACATACTTAAACTTTGTTATTTATACATGGAATTCCTCATCATTCTTCTCTGGAGGCAGCAAGACATCAAGATTGTTGTATAAAGAAGCTTGCTCAGAGCGTTATACAGTCTTGCAAGTTGCATGTAGTTGACAAGTTCTCTTGCTTTGTAAGAAAGGAATTGAATCACAAACTGTTCTTGCCTACTTGTACAACCAATGCTTTAATTTCCTTTAACTTGTATTTTTTGCACATGTATTGTCTTACAATCATGGTTTCTACTGTTGCTGTGTGCTAGCCAATACCCAGCATTGGTCAGCATGACATTTTTAAATCCTTTTTACAGAAAAGCTAGGCAGCCACAGATAGTTTCCCATGCTGCACTTACCTGCTGCTTGAAGCCAGTGCATCCAGTTTTATTTGTTTAAACTCTAGACTTCCAAGAATACTTTAATGCAGTCCCATGCTCCATTTGCCCCTGTTCCTCTATTTCTTATCAGACTCCCTGTCCCTCCAGCTGGGCATGGGAATAACCCAATCCTGTCACTTGAAGTACCTATGTCCCACACCTCCTAGTACCCGAATCACTTATACCCACCTATCTCTTCTCCTTTACCCAGATAGGCATGGAAAAACCACTCCTCTTTCCTTGATTTAATTTTGATGCTATTCTTTTTGGCTTCATGTTTGTTCAAATTGTCTTTTCCTTCAGTCAATTTTATTTTAGAAAATGATGAAAGGACCATTCAGGCATCGGGCATTGCTTAATAAGGTAATGAAAATGATAAAAGTTGTCATCATCTGGGGGCATCACAATGGCGATGTTTCGGTTGTTAATTTTGTGTTTCTAGGGTCTTGAAAGAAGCCAAGAAGCAAGTGATCACCTTTTCCTTTTTCCCTCTAAACTTCTTCTAATCTGTTTGATGGACTTATGATAGCGGTTGCAGCACCTCTGTTTTGCCTTTTCTTTTTTCTGAATAATAGAAAAGCTACTGATGATAGTGGTAGTCTTTTGCTATTGATATGCATCTATTAGCCTAGTGAAAGGGACAAGAAAGGAGGAAGAAGATGACAAGAGAAAGGGAAGAGGAGGGATTGTGCTTTGACTGGTGCCGGTTGCCGGGAGGGTAGTTGAGGGGTGGGGTGTTTGGGTTAGAAGAGGAAAAATGAGAAGGAAAGAATAGAATGTTGGTTTAAAAGGGCAGTTCGGAATAGTATATTTTTTTACTTGACTCATTGGATAAACCTGATTTTCAAGGACTTAGCAATCAATCCTTGATTGTGGGAATCAGGCATGGAAAGCCTAGGCATGGCCTTCTAGCTTCCCTATATTTTTTTAATATTTTCAATGGAAAGGGATTTTAAAGTTTATTTATTTATTTATTTATTTGGCATAGAATGGCACTTCTATTGGCAATGCACATGGCATGTACTGTGCCAGCCAATCTTATGCAGCTGGCTCTGAAATCCTGGCATAACATAACATTGCACATGGCACTAGCATGATCTATTTGTTTTGCAGCCCTGGTTTGTCTGCTTCTGGGACATGTTATGCAAGTTTTTACTTTCCTTTCGTGCTATGATACCAAACCTTATCTCATTTATTTTGAGTTTTGTTTTGTTGGTCCTATATGATCTAGCAAAACATATGGTGACATTTTGCAAGTGGATCTCCATCTGAAATGCATCATTGAGTTGGTTTCTGATTTGTAACTTTGAACAGAAGGTGCCTACCGTTGGAACATGGTAGCCTAATTAACAAGAAAGGAGGACTATCTTTTTCATCATTGTTTAAGCTCACGTAAAAAACATTCATGCTTTGAAATAACGTAGGACAACATTATTCTAGATGAGTGTTGATATTAAAGAGAAGACTGAATAATAATGCAGGAATTATAATATGATAAGTAGGAAACTAAAAAGGAAAAAAACATAAGAAACTTTTTTTTTCCTTTTTTACAAATTAGTTAAGACTGTTCATTTTTTGCCCTGAACCTTCAGGTTGATTATCGAGGTTATGAAGTAACTGTTGAAAATTTTTTGCGAGTTTTGACTGGAAGACATGAGAGTGCTGTCCCAAGGTCAAAGCGTCTTTTAAGCGATGAAGGAAGCCACATTCTTTTGTACATGACTGGGCATGGAGGAGATGAATTTTTGAAATTTCAAGATTCAGAAGAACTTCAGAGCCATGATTTAGCTGATGCAGTGAAGCAAATGAAAGAGAAGCATAGGTGGGACATTTGACATGTGTTTTTACCTTTTTGTTGGTATTCATTTGTTCTTTGAACTCTAGTTGAGGTACTTGTAGCTTCGATAACTTCAGTTTCTTTTGAAAAATCAGAGGCCTATCTTAAATATTTAAAGATGGTATAGTGTTCATTGTCATTAATTTATTTTTTAAAATTTATTTGCAGATTCAAGGAGCTGCTGATAATGGTTGACACTTGCCAAGCTGCCACTCTCTTTTCCCAGGTTTGTGCTACATTTCAAATAATGTGGTCATTTATTATTGCATTTTCGTGATTTCTTAAAATAAATACTAAAGAGAACTCCATCTTCGACAAATTGCAACAACTCCATTTTTTGACCTTATGTAACATAAAGGAGAGGCTGATGTAATTCAGCGATTCTCAAAGAATAGATATTTTCCTGTGAAAGGCCAAGAAGTGTTGCAGTTTAGGGACTTAAATGATCCATTCTTTGATAGTGAATGAAGAAGTGTGATAACAAAAAGATTATAAACACTTGTGAAGTGTGAACACTATATATGCAAGACATTGATATGGGAGAGACGTTGGTTGTGAAATAACAAAAATAAAAGTCAGCCTTTTTCTATTCAATCTTATTTAGAAAAAAAACTATAATTTTCACATGTTTACTCCTAAACTTCATTTAATTATTTAATATCACCTTTGGTAGATGTGGCCAACAAAGTTACTGTAAAATATAGAAGATGACATAGGGGTGATATTTTTGGCATGAGATTCCCTCTGCCATCTAAGGTCCATATATTATCCAAAGTGTGCATCAACATGAATTTGCATATAACATTTGTAGTTAGGTAGAAAGGTTTGGAGTTATAAGGAATATATGAGAAGTAAATTTACACAAAGGCAACTGATATTACTGTTTAATTTTACAGACTCAAAAGGATTTTACTAGTAACTAAGGATTTTAAGTGGCATGGATATGAGCTGGTATGCCCTGTGCTGTGCTGTCTTATGATGAAATGGAGAATATTAAAATTAGAATTACAATTTAAATAAACCTTTTCGGTTAAAAAGCCAGAAAAGGGATTTAATACATGCCATGCTGACCTTGTGCTAATGCCAATATGGCATGTGCATTGGAATGCATCCCAAGTTGCTAGTTTGGTGAAATTTTTGCAGAATTTGAAGAACCCATGCTTCTGTCACATATCAACTTATCAGACTAAAGGTGCACAAGATTGGATCTAAAATCATTTTGAATGAGTAATGAGGAAGGCCAAGAGAACCAACTAGTTGATCTCAACTGCTACATGGTCAGATTGTGAAACTATCCCCTGTCTAAGGGAATTGTTCACCTGCCGTGATGGCCATTTGTCTATGGGGAGGACATGGATCTATGTCAGTTTAATAATTAAAAAGAATTTCTTCATTTTTAGGAGTCCTATTTGGAATAAGATCAGGAAATTAGCATCTAATGGTTTTATTTTAGGTACATTTATGGAAGTTACCTGTCACTTGAATTATGTTCTGAGAGTGCTAGCTGTCTTATGCATGGCGTTTCATCAGGATCGAAATTTTGTCAGTCCTATCTTTGTTGTCTTTTTGATCTCTTGGACTGTTCTCATTGTTACTTTCTGAATCTTGGAGATGATAGTAATTACTTATGGCAAACTCTGTTATCTGCTCTCTTTATTTAGACTTGTTCCAAAAGTCTTACAGAAATTTTGGAGCGGCGATCCCTGGTTGCATGATCTTAAATTGCGACAAATACGGTAGGTTCATATCCACAAACTCGTCTTCTAGGTTTCATGTCACTGTTCTCCTTCTTTCTTATGTTGCTAGGAGTTTGTATTAATTTGTTGAAGGTTGACATTAGATTGATAGTTGTAAAGTTCATCTCATTCGTTCCATGAAGCCTACTTGATCTATAAGCTTTGCTTGAAAGCAGAGCACATTTTAATGACATAATGAAAGAAGGCTTTAATGATAGTCTGTTTAGGAAAATTCTTAGTAAACTTTCCTGACTCCACTAGGACCCCTTAGTTGTGTACTTAGAAGATCCGTGTTCTTTCCTTTTTTTGTGTGTGCCTTTTTGGCATAATGTGCCAAGAAACTCATGAGGGCTTAAATAAGAGATGGTCTCCATTATAAAGAACCTCAGTTTATTTAATAAAGTGAGTAGCTTTGTACCCATCTTCTGTTTCTTCATACAGACTGTTAGTTGAACCTTCTCATGATGAGGAAGATTCTCCCCAAAAGTGATCATTTTTATTTATTTATTTTTAATGAAGTATTTGGGAAATCTCGACACACAAATATATTTACAGGCTTGGGCAAGTATAGGTGTATATCTCTAGTTCAAAGACCAAAAAGCTCCTGAAAGCTATTGTCTGCAACTAAAATAAGATGATATAACAGTCATCTTTCATATAGAGAACTGGAGGTGCAACAGGAAGGTGCCTTACCAAATGTTGAATTGAGAATTGGAGGTGTGCCAGGAAAGTGCCTTAGCAAATATTGACCCAATAACAGTGTGTTGTAAATAGGAGGTTCTTAATTATGGTTTCAATCCTATTTCTGCTTATTTCATGTCCATTTCCTATGCCCTTCAAAACTAAAGCAACATCATATGTACGATTGATTATCAGTTTACTCATGCTTTTGCTCTTGTTTGTTGCTTCTAGGAACCATGCAACAAAAGTTTTGAGAAAGATAAAGCCAGTATGGTCACTTGGACCTGAAGTAATAATTTATAAGAATTTATGAGAACTAAAGAAAACAAATGATGAAAATATGGAGGTAAACAAGTTATGAAGTTATAAATTGGATTTTTTATTTCACTAAGAGAGTTGCACTATTTTCTGTGAAGAGAGAATTTAAATGAAATTTATAGCCATTGTCATTCCATCTGTAATTTGTAAAATAGATACAATTCACAGCCAAAAGGCCCAAAACATATTTAGGCTATATTTTCTGAAAGTTTCCTTTTAAAGCTTGTTAACACTCCTAGTAAAGTTGTCTGAATTTTGAAGCTGACCTGCCCCTCGTACCTTTCACCCTTGCGACAATTCTTACCCAGAATCATCCTATCTTTACCTTAAACAAAGAAATACTTCGGTATGCGCTGTCTAAAACTCAGATTTTACCTTTTAGCTTATCATGCAACAGCCACTCACTGTGATATTTAACATTTTTGAGCAGTATACTAATTACGATATTCATGCTAACATTTTCTCTTCCATTTAATAGGCAAATCTATTAAGTTATACAATGATAACTAGTACCGGCCTAATTAGCATCCATACAAGTATTTCTCTCACCCTGGCCTCGTTGTTCCTCCACCATCATCACTGTATTAAATCTCTGCCGGTCCTCCATCCCCTCAACAAGGCATCTTCAATAGCTTGCATATTGCCATCCGATCTATATGAGATTTCATCCAGCCATTTCCGTATCCCCTATTGGTCCTCCATCAATGACATGCCAAAATGTCCACAATACCCATAACACAACTATGTTATCTACTAGTCTTCCATTATCACCATTAACATCCATCTCCACTCAATATTAGCTCCATCACTAGAACTGATGCCCATGTCACTTTGCTATCTCACCTCTATTTATGATGCCCTATCACCATTTTTGCTTGATTCCATGAGTAACCCAATTTGGCATGGCTTGAACACTATACTCATCTCAAAACTGTGCTGAAAAAGGAAAACCTTAGAATCCGAAAATAGTCTTTAATTACCATTTCTTTGTAATGTCTTTAGCTGGATTATATTTTAATTTAGGATATCTCTACATTTAGGTCCTGTTTTATCTAAGTGGGTAAATAAAATAATTTGGTGCAAGAATGGAGGGCTATACTTGAATAGTTTTATTCTTTCATTTACCAGAATAGTTTTTATATGGGTTTATTGAAATATTATTTATTAATGTATTTTTGAAATCCCTTTTGCCCCTCCAATTTCCTTTACTTTGGAGCAAAATTGTTAGGATAACATAGGATAAGGGGGATTTATTCTGGTGGAGATCGATGATAATAGTGGATGGAGACAGTGATCATTGGTTATGGTGGTGGGAATCATTGGAGGTGGTGGGCAGCAGTGGGATGATGGGTGGTGGGCTGTGGTGGGTGGTGAGAAAAATAATCATGAGTGATTCTCTTTCTCTCTCCATTTCTTGTCTTTATCTATTGTTTGTCATATCTTTTTTCATATATGCTGTATGTTTGGTTCCCACTCCTGTTCCTTCCTACCCATATTCTAAGATGATATTGTGAGGGGCATTTTTTGTCAAGACGAGTCCAGAACAGCTTGTTGCAAAATCAGAAAAAGGGCCATTCCTGTAAAAAATGAAAATGGAATGGTCATTTCTACAAAATGCCCCTACAAGATTCTTGAAATACTTGGGTGTCGATACGATTAATAAAGACAAGTGTTGGATGGCATTGTATACAAAATTTTAATGCTGGGAGCTTGACTGGTTTGTTGGTGGATAATACCTTATAATTGACCCTTGATTGGGAAATCTTGTACGAATTTTTTCTAGAACTAAGGCACATGAAAATGGGTATATTAATCCTCAAATGTTGAGTGGATGTCAGAAGAAATTTCAAACTATTTATTACATAATTTAATCTGTCTCAACTAAGTAAGTTGGGGTGAATCCATCCCATGTAAGGAATCGCACCTGCTGGCAAGCACAATAAAATTACACTAAAAAAAGTCTGCATTTATAAGACGAAAATATGTAATACATCATGGAAAAGTGGAGACAAGACATGCATATCTAGCTCACTGTGGAGATTTTACATGTCTATTATGGTTATATTATGAGCACAATCATTTAGAAATGTGTACTTATTTTTCCCTGAGAAAATTATGGAGTTCCATGCTAAAATTTGTGGCTGAATTTTCCTTACAATTGTTGAGTTGCTGGTTTGATTGATATTTGTGATTAAAAAAGGCTAGGGATTTAGTTGAGCATCATTGGTTTTTCCTTTGACAATCAAATGCATCAACATTTCTATCTTCTATAAAACTTAGGTTTGTTTTGTTAATCTGTTAAATGCGAATTAAGATTGCATCAACATCTCAGATTGCATTTTGGACCATATAATCTTGTCGGTTGGATTGGCATCAGGTAGTTTAAGACTTTCTGACACCACCCTTGCAATCTGCAGCTTCAGTCTCCTGGTGTTTTGGCAATTGGAAGTAGCATGAAAGGGGAAAATTCCTATTCTCACCATCTTGACTCAGATGTAAGAATAGATCTTCTAATGCCATTTATCTTTGCATGAGGATGCTATGCTAGTCTTATTACGGACCTTAGTTTGCTCTAGCAGTTAGTGCATACTAGTTATAGCCTTGCCACTTGAGTTTGATTAACTTATATTATGAACATTTCCTTTATACATGTAGGTTGGTGTTTCGGTTGTGGATAGGTTCACATTCTATACCCTTGCCTTTTTTGAGAAGCTGAACATGTACAGCAATGCCTCATTGAACAGGTAAAATAGAATTGTTTATTTTTTAAGATTTTCAAAATATAGAATTCTGATTTTATTATACATGTGGCAGAATGATCTATCCAGTCACTTCTTGAGATATTTATAATTTGCTGCTTCTAGTGTGGACTGGAAAGATGTCAAGGTGTCTACAATTTCTTTTGTAATCTTCAAAGAGAGAATGCTACCACTGGAGACTAGATCAGTGATGTTAGCTCAGATTACATAATCCCATAACATTACAGGATGCCTGTCATTTTTCTTCACCCTTACTCCCTTAGTCCATTATGGTTTGTTTTAATATCTGAAAGCTCTACATGAGCTTGTTTTAGCATTAATAGTTAACCTTGAGTTCTTGATACGACCAATTGGGAATTGGCTTAATCATTCACTACCTTATGAGTGATGTTTATGTGAAATAGTGAGAAAACCCATGCGTATTATTTGTGTTGGTTGTTCACACTTAAAGGTGTGCAGAAATCTGTATGTAGTTATAATGTTAATTCTTTGTTTTAGCTCGTAAGTTAGACCTTTAATGCTTTGAATAGATAAATATGCCTTGCAGTTAGAATGTGAATGAGAAATTAAGCAGTAATAAACCCCTTTTAGGACTATGTGGTAATAGTTACAAGGAAAAACATAACTGAAGAGACTAGAGAGTAAACAATAGAAGTAGAGGATGTAGAATAGGAAGAGAAGACTGTAAAGAGAAGTAGCAAGAAGGAGCAAACATAATGTTCTGTTTGCCGTACATCCCCTATTCTTTATCATGAAATTGGGAAAACCTCTAAGAGCCCATGCCATGTTTGTGTGGCATCATGCAAAGGGGCCAAAGTTGTGGAAACAGATAGAGGAAAATGGTGTGCGTGGGAGATGGGGATTGTGCAATCAAGCCCAAAAACTAGGGATGTTGGAATGGCCTTTTAGAAGGAATCTGATGGCCCTATTCCTTGCAGGATTGTGTGGTTCTGGCATTCATGATCTAAAAACATTACCTGCCTCTGGCCCTCTACGGCGACCTTTGGCTAATGTGAGGATCCCATGGACATGATATGTAGGTATTCAAACAAGTGCAAATGGATGCCCATATGAACCAATACTCTTTTACTTAAGGCACCAGCTGCTAAGTGCCGCTTACCACAATAATTGGCTAAAAATTTAGCCTGTAATCATAACTAGAGTCCTATTACTTTTGATTTCATCAATGAATTTCACTGACATATAAGTTGGTAGTAATTGTTCAACAACATTTTAATAAGAGTATAATTGGAACTTGGAAGGATAACAATGTAGAACCTTAAATTTTGCCCATTTTTTGTTCCTGAATTTACTAGACATGGAAAACCTTTTCTTTATAGAGATTCCAACATTTCTCAATGAACGTGTTGAAATCTGTCTCATGCATATCCCTGTTAAATTTTATCAAACCTGAACTTGCTCCCTTCCACTGTTTCTTCCTTAAAATTTCGTAATCAAGAGATGTGGCACCTAATCGACCATGTAGATCTAAGTGTTTGACTTTGATATGCATATTTTTATGTTTTGATCTTACCAATCAGCCCCACTTAACAATATATTATTTATTTGAGCTCAACATCATCTGTTATTAAATTTTGCATTTCTGTGCTCATTAAAGAACATCTTAATATTTGCAGTCTTTTTAATTCATACAATCCAAGTCTGCTGATGTCTACTGCATATTACCGAATGGATCTCTATCAGCGACCCCTGAGTGAGGTATTCGTTGACATGACAAGATATATGCATCCTATTTTAGTTTTTTTGTAAGTTAGAACAATAAACATGTAATGGGCTGGCTGAATGAGGGCATAATTTGGGATTTCACTACCTATATTTTAGTTCATCAGGTTAATCTATCATTGGATGTTATGACTGTGAACAGGTGCCTGTAACAAATTTTTTTGGGTCAGTCATGAAAACAATCCACACAGACTCTGCATACACTGGCTTCTCAGCTGAGCCTAAAATTAAAGTACCATATGTCTTGGAAGATAATGAGGCAGACCGTATGATGTTAGAAAGAGAAGCTGAGGTGGACAAAATATATAGTCAGGACAAGAAGGTGAGTTTCAAAATGTTTTATTGATGGAAGAATTTCAAAGAAGCTAATGGTTGACTTTGACATATATGTTTAGGTGGGGAGCTGTAGTTTCCATGCATGGTTGAGACATTTTCAAGAAAGACTGGAAGATGAGAATGCTGACACTTTAGTAAAATATGGCTTTGGAACCATGATTCTATTGCTGGCGGCTTCTACTTGGTTATCATTATAGGCATTCCAAATGACATGCATTTTTCATCATCTTTTGTGTCATAGCTATACATCTTCACGATATTAAGGGTTTGACATCCTTTCCATTCCATGATATTTCAGAGGTACACTTCTAGAATATGCCTAATACTTGTTGATATTTATTTAAATTCATTTTTTGATTTTGTAAACAAGTGATGTGTGTTCATCTTTTGAGATAATTCTTCCTGATCTTTCCAGAATGGTTACTCCCTTGTTCTTTGAGGGATATTCAAATTTGGGTATGAGGTTTGTCAGGGAAGTCATGTATATGGCAGCAAATGGTCCAAGATGTTCATGAACAGCTTGTGACCGGCTTGGTGATAGGCTTAATTGCTCTCAGCTCAACTAGGAAATGAGCCAATCTCAAGCTCCAAGTTCTTGAGTGGTACGTGGACATAGAATGCTTCCAAAATTTAACAGAATCTCAGCCCATAGCTCATACAAGTCAAGGTTGGCCGTGCCCATTATATCATAAGCCAAGCCAGAGCGCCTAGTACTTGGCCTGGCTTGGCTTTTTTGCAACCCTTATATATGTGACAGTTTTGACACTCTAATTTGTAGCAATGATAATGCCATTCTTGCGTCAGATGCAAGATAATACTTGTCTTCGTTTGTAAGCCAAAATGGTTAAATAGCTCATCATAGGAACTCCTTTGTCTTATGTTAAATTTTTTTTTGATAATATAGATTTTATTACTTTCTTCATGTTAATATCTTTTATAAGCATCTTGAATATGTCCACATTTGAAGCTTATTAGAAAGACAAGTCATTAATTAACTTGGTTAAAGAGATTGTTACTGTTTTGCCCTTTAAGTTTCTGATAATGATAGTTTTAGTAGTGGAACAATTTTTTTTTGCTTTTCTCGTTTTACATGACGCCTTTAGATAGAAAATTAATAGAAGTGGCATAAATGGTTGTTCTTGAGCTTACACTACACAAATCACTTCCATATGGATTAAAATGTTTAAATTTTCTAAACCAGTGCCACCTATCTATGTCTGTTAATAATGTATTGTACCAGAAGAAAGTTCTAAAAATTGGATACCTAGCTGAAGTAAATTTGTGTAGGGAAAGAATCAAAAATTATAAATTTTATTCTTCTTCTATGAATCTTTTTGTCTGGTAACGTCGAGAAAGATGAGAAAAGAAGCATAAAACTCTGTTTCATTGGTTGAACAACTCACATATTGAGAAAATAAGGGGTACAGCAATGCCATTTTCTACTATAAAAAGGGGACCATGCCGCTGTCTGCTCCATTAATGGTGGGATCATGCCGCATTCTACTATAAAAAAGGGTAAGGCAACAGTCTTGGTAAGCTTTCTGATGCTCCCTCCAGCTCTCAAGTTTTTCCTAGCCCTTTCGAGTTGAGCCTCTGATTTTTCGCTGTTGCCTAGTCTCTCTGACTTGACCGTCGGAGGGTCTTCGTCGGAGACATCTCCGGTCTGTGAGGACTTCTCTTGCAGGTGTGCACCCTCGGCGATCGGGCGATGGGGGATTGGCCATAACAGATTTGGCATGCCAGGAAGGGGAACGCTCGACAGAGGTAAGACAGCAAGCTCCCTGGAGCTTCAGAGACCTCTCGAGATGATAAAAATCAGAACTCAGCGATCGAAAGCTATCGGGTCGGCGAGGCGCTCTTCCCATTGGGAAAAGCCCTCTCCTTCACTCTCCATGGCGGAGCCCAGCTTTCCGCACCCGACGGTGACCACGGAGGCACAGATTGCGGCGATCGTGCGGTAAATGATCGTTCTGACGGATGCGGTCAAAAATCTCCAGCAGCAACCAACTCAGTTGCCGCGACCAATGGCAGAACAACCGGTGGCGCATCCCATGCCGTCCAGAAGCAGCCGTCGACGCCCGCGTCCACTTCCATCTCCTCCTCAAGAGCAGTCGTCTCACCACTCCCATCGAAAAGGGGGGAGGCGGTCACGACGTGACGTCCGCCGGTCTCGACGTCCCTCTCCTTTCCAGTTGGAGCGAGCGAGGAGGGAGAAGCGACCGCGGACGCCGTCCGCCTCACTCTCAAACTCATCAGGAGGATCGACTCCTGGAGTTTCTCAACACCGACAGTTAAACGACTACGAGCGCAAGTTCGAAGAAATTGACCGTCGGCTTGTCCAACTCCAGGCGGATGGACAGAAGTCGTCGAATGATGTTGACTTCCGGATCACCCAATCTCTCTCCCAATTCATCCTCGACGAACCGATCCCTAGTCGGTTCAAGATGCCCCACGTGGCTCCATGACAATCCAAGGGGCAACCGATGCCCTCCTCTGCGTCGGCTTCTCCGCCACACTCCACAGAGCTGCCAGGGCCTGGTACTCCGACCTTCGCTCGAAAAGTATTCACTCTTTCGGGCAGTTTGAGCATTCTTTCGTGGTCCATTTCAGCACCAGCCGGAAGCCGCCGCGAATCTCAAACAGTCTTTTCTCCCTCAAGCAGGGGAAAAATGAGACTCTACGACACTTTGTGGTCCGATTCAACGCGGCCACGCTTGAGGTCCGGGACCTCAACGAAGACATGGCTATTTCGGCCATGAAGAGGGGGCTAAGGGGGTCCCGCTTCACATACTCCCTGGACAAGACTCTCCTCCGGACATACGTCGAATTGCGGGAGCGCGCATATAAATACATGCACGCATACAAAGGAGCTTCCGATCGGTGTCTGACTGAGAGCACGGGCCAAAAGGAGAAGCGCAAGAAAGGTCGGGCTCCTGTCGAACCCAGCAGGCCCCCGATCGACAAACGGATCTCATCCTGATGACGGAGCCCATCCGAAGCCGGTACATCGCAGGTATGACTCCTACACCCCCCTCTCTACTCCTCGTGCGCAGATCTTGATGGAGATTGAAGGAGCGGAATATCTGTGACGGCCTCCGCCTCTGAAGGCAAAAGGCCTCGACCGGAGAAGGTACTGTCGGTTCCATCGGAGCCACGATCATACTACCGAGCAATGCATCCAACTCAAGGATGAGATAGAGGACCTCATCCGACGAGGCTATCTCGGGAAGTATTGAAGGGATCCGCCGGCTCGGCCCCTTAACGACCGACAACCCCAACCAACTGAAGAGGCGGCGAATAATCGACCTACGGCTGGGGTCATCAACATGATCTCCAAACGACTGGATCGGGGGACGACTGTTGGAGAAGAGTCGACGAAGCGGCTGTGCCAGGACAATGTAATCATCTTCACAGATGAGGATGCTCCGGGAATCCAAACTCCCCATGATGACGCTGTTGTTGTCTCGGCAACAATCGCGAATTATGATGTAAAAAGGATTCTTGTCGATAATGGAAGCTCAACTAATGTTTTGTTTTACTCGATTTTTTTTCAAATGCGACTGTCGACCGACCGACTCAGGAAGATCTCTACGCCCCTCGTGTGTTTCGCCGGACAAGCCATCGCGGTGGAAGGAGAAGTTACTCTTCCCGTGATGGCTGGGATCGAACCACGACAAAGCACCGTCCATATGACATTCGCAGTCGTCTAAGTACCTTCGGCCTACAATGCCATACTTGGAAGGCCCGGACTAAATGCCCTTAGAGCGATAGTCTCGACGTACCACCTGCTAGTTCGATTTCCGACCAAAAACAGAATCGGAGAGATGCGCGGGGATTAACAACTCGCTCGACGGTACTTCTAAATTCCTACTCAAAGCACTGAGTCGAAGGACTCCCTGACAGTCGACAAGCTGGACCAACGGGAAGAGGAGAAGTGGGATGAACCGGCTGAACAGCTAATCTCCATCCCGATGATAAGGAATCCTGAGCAGATCGTCTGCGTCGGGTCACAGTTGACCGACTCGGAGCGACGGCAGCTGATAGAACTATTGGAGGATAACGCCGACGTATTGGCTTGGTCGGCAGCAGATATGTCCGGCATACCTCCGGAGATGATGACTCACTGACTTAACATCGCCCCTGGCGCGAAGCCGGTGAGACAAAAGAAACGGGCATTCGCTCCCGAAAGACAGAGGGCCAGCGACGAGGAAGTGGACAAGCTGCTCGAGGCCGGTTTCATCAGAGAAACCACCTACCCTGATTGGCTCGCGAATGTCATCATGGTGAAGAAAGCCAACGGAAAGTGGAGGATTTGTATCGACTACACCGACTTGAATCGGGCCTGCCTGAAGGACAGCTTCCCACTGCCGAAGATCGACCAACTAGTGGATGCGATGTCCGGACATCGACTGCTCAGCTTCATGGATGCCTTCATCGGATATAACCAGATCCGGATGGCGCTCGGAGACGAAGAGCATACGGCCTTCGTGACCGTCAAGGGTCTTTACTGCTACAATGTTATGCCCTTCGATCTGAAGAATGCCGGAGCCACCTACCAACGCCTCATCAACAAAGTCTTCAAGAATCAGATCGGGCACCATATGGAGGTCTATGTGGACGACATGCTGGTGAAGAGCGCACAGGCTTCAGACCATGTCCAAGACTTGGAAGAAACCTTCCGCACCCTTCGGCAACATCGGATGAAGTTAAATCCGACCAAGTGTACCTTTGGGGTAGCTTCGGGGAAGTTCCTCGGATTCCTCATTTCTCAACGTGGAATCGAGGCCAACCCGAGAAGATAAGGGCGATTATGGACATGCGGCACCCGAACAGCAAAAAGGAGGTACAGCAGCTCAATGGGAAGGTCATCGCACTCAGTCGATTCATCTCTCGGTCGGCTGAGAGGTGCCTCCCGTTCTTCAAAACCCTGAGGCAGACGAAGGACTTTTCCTGGCTGAATGAGTGCCGGCAAGTCTTTGAAGATTTAAAGAAGTACTTGGCCTCTCCGCCCCTGCTTGTGAAGCCAGAAGTCGGAGAAACATTGTATCTTTATTTGGCTACCTCCCCAGAGGCTGTTAGTTTGATACTCGTTCGAGAGAGCGAGAGCCGAATTCACCAGCCCATATACTACACCAGCAAGGTGCTCCATGGGGCCGAAACTTGATACTCAAGGGTGGAAAAGATGATATTTGCCCTGGTCATATCCGCGCAACGACTCTGTCCGTATTTTCAAGCACACGCCATTGTGGTCCTGACCGACCAGCCCCTGAGGGTGATCCTTCGTTGCCCCGACACATCGGGATGACTGGCGAAATGGACAGTGAAGTTGAGCGAGTTCGACATTCAGTACCGACCGCGTCCTGCTTTGAAAGCCCAAGTCCTGGCCGACTTTGTTGCGGAATGTCCGACAGCCGACCAAATGTCGGAAGACGGGAGCTCCAAAGAAGCTGCGACCTCTGAATGTGACCTCGGGTCAACCTGGGTGTTACACATAGATGGAGCTTCCAATGCCCAAGGGAGCGGCGTCGGGTTCCTGCTCACCAACTCAGAGGGGGTGGTTACCGAGTACGCCCTCCGATTCAACTTCAAATCTTCCAATAATCAAGCCGAGTATGAAGTGCTTCTTGCTGGCTTGAGAATGGTGTGGGAGCTCGGGATCGACAGCCTCAGAGTCTTCTTCGACTCCCAACTGATCGTGGGATAAGTTAAAGGCGAATTCGAGGCGCGGGATCTGACCATGGCAAAATATTTTCAGAAGGTGAGAGATCTCGTGGCACATCTCAAGTATTTCGAGATCTCCCACATTTTCAGATCGGAGAATGCTCGGATCGATGCACTCTCCAGACTCGCAACGTCCGCCTATAGCACCCTGTGCCGGACACTCATGGAGAGCCTCGAGCAACCGAGCATCGACAGGGCCGAGGAGGCACTGCAACTGACGACCGAGCCAAGTTGGATGGACCCGATCGTCCGGTACCTGACCGACAGAACCAGCCCCGAAGACCCTGCAGAAGCCAAGCGACTCCGATGGGTGGCTTCCCAGTACGTAACGATGGACGGACGACTCTACAAAAGGTCGTTCTCCCTTCCCTTGCTACGGTGCCTCGGACCGACGGATGCGGACTACGCACTCAGGGAGGTGCATGAAGGGATCTGTGGGAGTCACCTGGGGGGCAAATCCTTGGCCTACAAAGTTCTGCGGTAGGGTTACTACTGGCCCACCATGAAGAAAGACGCGGCTGACCTGGTTCGGAGGTGCGAGCCATGCCAGAGGTACACTAATTTGCAACATCGGCCCGCCAACCAACTGACTACCATTGTCGCCCTGTGGCCTTTCATCCAATGGGGGATTGACATACTCGGCCCTTTTCCTCCGGCGTCTGGTCAAAGAAAGTTTATAGTTTTCGCAATCGACTACTTCACCAAGTGAGTGGAGGTCGAACCTCTGGCGCAAATTACCGAGCGTAAGCTAGAAGACTTTGTCCAGAAATCCATCATCTTTAGGTTCGGGCTGCCGCACACCATCATCACTGACAATGGGCGACAGTTCGACAACGACGACTTCAGAGAGTTCTGTGCGAGGTTTCATATCACACACAAGCTAACTTCAGTCGGACATCCACAGTCCAATGGAGAAGTCAAAGTGGCCAATCAGACCATTCTGCATGGACTGAAGACCCGACTGAACGCAACCAGAGGCCTCTGGGTCGAGGAATTGCACTCGATCCTCTGGGCGTATCGAATGACACCTCGTGTCCCGATCGGGGAAACTCCTTTTAACCTGACCTTCGGGATAGAGGCAATGATCCCACTGGAGATCAGGTTACCGTCAACTAGAGTCGAGCAATACAGTGAGCCGGACAACTCTGAGTGTCGGAGAGCTGACTTGGATCTCCTTTCCGAACTCCAATGCGAGGCTCAACTCCATATGGCTTCCTACCGACAGAGAGTGGCTCGATACTGCAACGCTAAAGTCAAATCGAAGTGCTTCAAATTCGGAGACCTGGTTTTGAGAAAGACGGAAGTTTCGAAGCCTTAGGATCAAGGGAAGCTGTCCCCGAACTGGGAAGGACCCTACAAGATAACCGACACTTGCAGGTCGGGTGCCTACCGACTTGAGACCTTGGAAGGGACGGCTATTCTCCGAACTTGGAATGCTGACAACCTGAAATTGTATTATCAATAAACTCCGTACGCCCTTCTTGCTTGGAATACAATACGATTTCAGAACTCCAGAGTCCGCGAAGCTTGGCCCTCCATCGAGGGTCGGCTCTCGCCTGAAGTACGAGCCTCGACCCCCTGACTTGAGCCCTGCGTCTCGTCGGAAACCTACGCTTCGATCGTCGAATCTGCGACTCGATCGCCGAATCTACGGCTCAATCTACGTCCCGATCACCGACGACGTATCGGATTCTACAACAGGGATCGGAGGAGTGGAATGTCTACGACGGCCCCCGCCTCTGAAGGCAAAAGGCTTCGACCAACACCGTTGGCTAATTTGCCAAACTTTCGACTAAGAAAGGGCAAAATGCCAAGACGACCGCAACGTACCCGCCCGATCAAGGTCTGGGCAACGGGTATTCGACTTGTGACAAATTGATTCGGTCACGATCGATCGAAGGATATTCGGCTTGCCATCGTTTATCATACGTCCCGGTGTACGCGCCCGATCAAGGGTCGGACGATGGGTATTCGACTTGCCATCGTTGTCCTATCCGAATGCATCGGACGCTACTCGACTATCGGACTCTACGGAACGGTCGTGTCGACGAGCCACGTTTGGGGATTGGCTGACACCCGACCCCATGTGCACACCCGACCAAGGTTCGGGCGACAGATGCTCAACCTACGATCTGTACGGCTCTCGACCATTGGATCCTAAGCAGCCTGCATGGCGGTTGGAATGCTGACCTGTGATCGGGACTTGTTCTACCCTTAGCGGGGCGCACGCCACTGATCACTTTGATCGGCTATGCTGGATCCTACCGAACGTCCTAATGGGACATGTCGGAACTACAACCTATGCACCCAGAGATGGTTCGGACGATCAAACACATTCAACTACATGCGGAAAAAAATGAGAAGTCTTTGATTTTTACTAAATCAAAATTGGGACGAAGCCCGATTACAGATATCAAAGACTAAATGGAAAGCAAAAAAGTACAAAGGTAATGGAGCGAACACTCTGACTATTCATCGGAGTCGGCTTCTTCCACCGGGTAGAGCTCGGGAGCAACTGGCGTGCCCGCTCGGGTCGGTGAAAGATCGGGGGTTGGAGCCGCCTCATCCTCGGCGACTCGTTCCATCGGCAGTAGGTCAGCCTCTCCCTCTGCCGCTTGGTCCTCCGACCCTGGAGGGACGATCCCGCTCAGGTCGAGCTCCGGGTGCAGATTCTGGATCGCTTCTCGGGCATCCTCATACCCCACCCGGTAGGAGGCAAAGCCGCTCTCGAGGAGATCCTCTTGGTACTCCTCCGAACCACAGAAGTCCTCCGTCGCCCGACCCAGTGCCTCCCTGGCCGACTCCGCCTCCGCCTTCAATATGTCGGCGTCGGCCTGGGTGGAGGACAGGTTCTCCTCAGCCTTGGCCAGGTTCTCCAGGCTAACGCGAAGCTGTTCGCACTCGGCCTCGAGTTCCCTAACGCAGCCATCCCTCTCGTGCCTCAGTCGGTGAACGGAGCGGGTCTTGCACCGAACCTGCTCGCGGGCCGACTGAAGTTCGGCCTCTGAGGCGGCTAGGCCGTTGGTAAGTCGAGAGATCTCCTCCTCGAGCCTAGCCTCACGGTCGACCGACGACTTCAGTTGGTCGACTAGCGTCGCCTTCTCAGCCTCGACGATCTCTGCCTTCTTCTTCCAGGCCGTCTGGATGTCGTCGAACCTCCGGTACCCGACCTCCAGCTCCGATATATTATAGATCAGCTGTGGACGGAAGGCCGACTGTCAGAAGACCGAATTGATGGAAAATAATAATGAAGAGGAGAAAGGAAGAGTAGGAGCTCACCTGAATCATAGTCGGGTAAAAGGAAGAAAGCATGTCGGACACTGGCCGACTCTTCATGATCTCCCGGTCGGTCAGGAGAATGGTTGCTTGGCACAACCTCGTAGCCAAATCATGATTGGCTAGGGCCAACGCTCCTTCGGAAAGCAGGACGCCGGATGGCGCAGTTCGACCGACCGACCTTGTGTCGTTGCCCGACGCCATCGGAGCCTTCCCTCGTCCGGCCGCCCAGGCCCAATAATCGGAGAGGGATGGGAAGCTTGAGCTCGACTGGGTCCCTCCCAAGGCCGCGACGGCGGCCGCTGCAGGTCGTTCGGACTCACATACTTTGGCCCGAACCTCTTCTGTCGGTGGGGGAGCCGATGCTTCTTCGACTACCCCCTCGATCGCCCCTTCCTCGAATGGCACCTCAGGTGGCACCACCGGCACCGACAGAGCAATGACAGGCTCGTAGCCCGACGCACATTCAGCGTCGGGCTGCGCTACCATCGCCGCAAGGTCGGTCGGCGATGCTATCTGAGGTCTCTTGGGAGGCCGTCATGGTTCGGCCCCGTGCGCCGGCCTCTTTCTCGCCGCATGTTGCCGAATGTCGGTGTCGGTCAGCCTCACTCTCGGTGGCATCCCTGCAATTTCAACGAAAAATTAGCGCAAGTCCAAAGATGGATAGAAAAGACAAAGAACGACCGACAGACCGAGATATACCTAAACAAGGAACCGAACTTAGGTCGGCGTCGTACAGAGCTTGCTCGGTGACAAGCTCCCTCTGCTTCAGCACCGACACATCCTTCAGTCGGTGAAAATCCTCTCGGTCTCCATCCTCTACCCGACTGTTCTCATTCAGCTGAGTCTGAGAGTCCCCCCAGCGGGAAGGAAACTCCCAAAGAAGCAGAGAGGAGGCAAAGAAAAATTGGTTCTTCCACCCATGAATCGACGATGGAAGACTGGTGATGAATGAAAGACCCTTCCGAGGATTGAAGAACCACCATCCTCGGGCCTTCGGGTGGGGTCAGAGGATGAAGAATATCCGGAAGAGAGATACGAGGATAGGTCAGCAAAAGCCGACACAACAACGCGAAGCTGATTATTAGTCGGACTAAGTTCGGCGCCAGTTGAGCCAGACAAAGCTCGTAATAATCCAGAATGTTCCGGATGAACTCCGAAATCGGGAAGCGAAGACCTGCCCGAAGGTCTTCGACATAGAAGGCCACCTGGCCCAGAGGCGGGTTGTTAACCCGACCCTCAACCCCAGGGGTGAAGAGCTCGAACTGCTCCGGGATACTGTATTGCTCCCTGAGCCGTTCGACGTTTACCCCCGAAAGTGAAGAAACCTTCACCTCCGGGGTTGACCGTGAGTCGTCGGTCGGGTTCTCCGACTGACTTCCTCATGGAGAGGTTCTAGCCATGACGTTAGCCCCAGAAAGGAGAACAATAGGAAATGGCGAAGAAGGAAGGGAGCGAGGAGACAGACAGACAAAACTCCAAGAAGAACTTTTCGAAGGGAGAGCACCAAGATAGCTATCTGGAACTGGGGGACAACTCGACAAAGCCTCAGCGCCAGGAGCAGATTTGCTGCAAAAGTGAAATTCTGGATGCAAGTGGCCGCATATATATAAAGTCCATCACGGTCGAGATGAAAGCACATCAGGCGAGGGCTTCCTGGATGCCGACACATGGCGGCACCTGGGCCCTTCCTCGGTCCGACGATTCGATGCACCCGCCACCAGATCAAGCCACGTCACCTCCATCTGCGTGAACGGGTTCGGCCCAATGGCCCCCTGCCACGTGGCAATAAATCGCGTCTCGGGATTCACTAACCGACAGCGGTTTGTGTTCCCGAGGAGAGGGAGGTTCAAGTTCCCGAGGAGACAGCGGAGACGGCGGTTCCTGTTCCTAATGGGATGGCAGTTCACGTTCCCAATGGGGCGTCTGATATCAGGCCATTTGTTGGTACGATCGTCAGAGTCGGAGCGTGACGTGATGGAATGCCAGAATCAGTGTACGACGCGATGGATATCCACTCTTTTCGCCCGAAGCCGTCGCCCACGCAGAGACGCTGGCCAGCACGGCATCCGACTCAGGAGTGGGGAGGCAACTGTTGGGATATACCGACCGACGTCCGACTCTACCGACCGCACCGACCAACGACTGCCGACAGTAGCTGCCGACATTATCTGACCGAAAGTGTGTCGACCGGGCAGACCCATTCTATTCCCGACCAGCCGAGCGACGGAGCCCAAATCACCGACTCACTGTCGGGGGTGGCAGCCGACGTCCGACTTCAGCGAGGCATTAAACCGGCCGACGGTGTCTCCGGATCATCATCCGACGTTCCGACAGTCGAATACCAACGTATGGTCGGCCAGCCTGCCCAAGGGCCGTACGACCGCTATGGGCTGTTGTCTTGTCAAGGACATGCTGTGCAATCATCCTGGGGCAGTCCTGTCGAGGACATGGGTTCGTTCTGACAACCCACGGTGATTTGACAGTCCACAGCGATTTGACAGCCTCCGGCGATTTGACAACTCTCCAGTTGTCTGCACCATTAATGGCGGGACCACGCCGCATTCTACTATAAAAAGAGGTAAGGCAACAGTCTTGGTAAGCTCTCTGACGCTCTCTCCAGCTCTCAAGCTTTCTCTAACCCTCTCGAGTTGAGCCTCTGATTTTTCGCTGTTGTCTAGTCTCTCTTATTTGACCGTCGGAGGGTCCCCGCTGGAGGCATCTTCGATCTGTGAGGATTTCTCTTGCAAGTGTGTACTCTCGGCGATCGGGCGATGGGAGATTGGCCGCAACAATCATGAATGATGAGGTGACGTGGATTCCGAAGAAATGTAGAAGAGTGCAAGAATCTCTTTGCGTTTGAGACATGGATTAGGCAAGTGTCTCATTGTATAACGGGAAAGAGAGGAACCATTTATTCGTTTTCTTTCTTTTGTTTTGTTTCCCCATGTCATGGGATAGAGCTAGAAGAGAGAGAGATGAAAGAGTAGGGTCTGATAGCCTACTTTTTTTTTTGGAATTCATGGGCAAAGCTTGAGGTTGATGGCCGCTGGTAGGAGTCATCTAATTGAGACCACGATACGAGGGGCAGAACTGCAGGGATGCCTCGACAGGCATTATTTTTGCAAGATTGGCATTAGAAGCTAACCATCTTGTTATCGAGGGCGATTCTGCAATTGTGGTCAGTTAGATCTAGGGGCATGTGTAGGCAGATGCTATACAACCACTCTTTCGAGACATCTCCAATTTATTGAGGAGACTATTTCGTTGATTACCAGGTATGTCTATTGGAAAACGAACAGTGTTGCTAATTGGATTGTCTCCTCTGTAGCAGAGCACTCTGAAGAGATACGTTGGACTTAGGTAGGGATCTTATCGGGGTCTCTTCTTGATCTGTTGTTTTCTGATTTTTTTTCGATTGTGTTCATTCAAAATTTATATGAATTTTATGTTTTTATAAAAAAAGAGAGAAGGAAAAAAAAGAAAAAAAGAAAGAAAAAAAAAAAAGAGCAGAGCAAGTCCTGGTAGCCCACTCTTTTTGGCAGTTCGTGCAGGCTCCACGCATCTCGTCTCTAAAGAAATACAGGCGCCAGCTCCAGAAAATGAAAGCGGAACAAGGTCAGTTACTCTTTGAGGTGGAGCAATGCTATTTAAGGGGGGTGAAATGAAATGGAATGCATACAAAATATAGCCTTTATGGATGCTCTTTATGGGTACTCTCACCTTTTGGCATCAGATATTGAATGATGAGGGAATCAACGGCGTAGGTACATGCTCTGGATTCTCCTTGGACTGTTGGTGGGTCATCTACCTATTCTGTATGGATTAGTGGATGCTGGGCGTTGAATGATTTTGATATGTTATGATGGATTAAAGTAGATGAAATGTGCGCTACTTATCTATTAACGTGAAAAGCAGCAATAGAAACTTTTCTGAAAAAAAAAAAGCAGCATGCACATTAAGATCGAGGAATTGATATAGGGTGGATTTGATGGAGGCTATGGATAGGGGAATTTTTTTATTAAAAAAAAAAATGGTAGAAGAAAACCCGAATGCTGCAAGGTGGATTTGATGGGGTTTATGGATAGGAAATAAAATACCAACATTACAAGGCTCCCATAATATGCAAACTAACAATTCTCTTACTATGTTACATGAGAGAGCTGACGATCAAGATTTTGGGCTACGAGGGCACATATTTGTATAGATCTTTATGATCTATAATCATAGAAGACCTTTTCTACCATTATGGGTGCATGAACTTTTCTATTTATATAGATATGGTAGAGGGGTGTCTCAATTTTTTTCTTAATTCATTCGTTTCCACTACTTCAATGCAGAGTACGACAGTTCGGTAGCTCGTAAGGCTCAAATTAATGTGCAACCAGTAGTGTTGTTGTCAAACATGAGAAGTTGGTGGAATATGAAATTGCCAAATCAATAGTTAATGGTCTGATGAACTTTTCATGTGTGCATAATTGGCAAGAATGCATTGCCAAATCTTCAGCAAATGAACTTTTGAGGAAGTTCCCACCACATCCCAGTAAATGTTCCTAATTTTTACTCTTGGGTTCAATTCTTTCTCCTTGAAGGAGACAACGACAAAAAATGCATCACTTAAAACTGCAATGCTTTGTCAGACAACATGCATCATATAAAATGTCATGTGATTTCTCAAAGCTAGTAAAAATTAGTTATGAGTATGACCACCAGCCTGCCGAGCTCACCCTTCCATCTTCAAAGCATCAATTGAGTTCCCTTCTCAATGAAACAAAAAGGATTGGGCGTCGGCCGGTGAGAAACATTTGGACCCAGGAACCCATGGAGGAATTAGAGTTGGGTGGAGGGAGAGCATCAGTCCCCACTCTTATTTAGAAAAGCAGGCTCCTCTTTGTTCCTATTGCTGCTCTACCTAACAAATCCTTCCGTCCAATACCAGTCGCTTATAATAGCTTGAGGTGCAAACTTAGCACGGCCGGATCTGCATGGGCCTGATTGATGTCATCAAAGTGTCATGATTGGGAGTATAAAAAATAGTAATCTAGAAGTGAATTTTAGATAGGTCCATATGTGATTAGGATGTTCTGAACTACCTGCCACAATTTAGGGCAGCTAAATCGTAATTTTGCTATAAAGGAGTCGGAGTATAAGAAAAAAATAATCCTGCATTGGTGATGGAAGTGACGTGGTTGAATCCCGATAAATTACTGAATTATTGTGGTTGGCAACATATAAAGCAACCCTGGAAACACTAATCTCTGCTAAACATGAAGATATTTTTAGAATAATGAATAAAGTCAGAAATAAAAGAGAAAAAAAATGTAAAGGATTGAAAATTATATGAGGTGTGGTATCTGGTCCACTATGTGCTGAGGTGGGATGGAGGGTGACGTACTTACCTGACTCAAGGTTGACTTTGGCTATACTCGTACATGGTGGGGAGGGGATATGTGCTTACTGCTCCCTGCATCGAACAGTCATTCCATGGAGTAGGGGCCCTCATGGTCACGTCTAGAGGAGGTTGCTACGAGGGATGCCCCCTTCACTCCATTTTTTTATACCAAAAAAAAAGTAACCTCAGCTCCATTTGAGGTTTCAATGAAAGTGATGCATGTAGGACGTTTTTTTTTTTTTGAATGTGAGAGTTGTTGAATGATTGTTCGGTTTTGAAACTTTGAAAAATGTTATAAACACCACCGTAGTGGTAGCCCACATGGAACGGGCCTTGGCATCTACTCCGTGCATCACAGGTTCGAATGGGGTTGGGGGTGACGTACTCATCCGACTTATTGTTCTCCACATCGAATATTTACTCAATGGGATGGAGGCCCTCATGGTCACACCTAGAACAAGTAGCTACGCCAGTTGCAGTTATGGAGTGTTTTCCCATGCTTTCCTGTCATCGTCTTGCATATATTGAATTACCTTATTGAAATCATCATGGTTTGGGGAGGAAAAAAATTCAAAAGTCTTGCTTCATGCTTTTGTTTCCTCTATCATTTGCCAACCTTTTCTTACAAATTAATATTTGTATAAAATATTTTAAAAATATAATGTATATATCATAGTAATAATGTTTGCATATCGTATTTGGTAGAGTGAATCAAGAAATTAATTTTAATTTTTGCTATTTTTATTAATACTTACGAGTTGTATAGCTCGGGGTATACATGGTGTGGTGGCTATTGATTTTTATTTGACAACTCATCTATTAATTTGAAGGTCGAGTTAGAGGAGGGAGCAACGGGGGATGATAGTTATGATATTAAAATAAATATGAAAGGTTTATCACCAAAACAAGAGCACGAGACTTTAATATTATTTGATAAGAAATAACAAATAACTAGGAAGGGAAGGATTTATAGTCCACCATGTAAGGCCGGACTCTAAAGCTTTTGCATTATAAAATTAATGATATATATATATATATATATGTGTGTGTGTGTTATATTTTCTGCACACTCAATTAAGAGGATGTTTGATTCGCAATCAGAATCAGAATGGATTGAAATAAAAATCAGAATAGCCATATCCTCGAAGGTTTGTTTCGTGATCAGAACTAGAATGAGATTCGAATCATTAGAAGAGAGTCAAGGTTAGTTTTAGGAGGACTGGGACATTCTCATTTCGTTCCGCAATCAGAATGGGACTCTCCTCCATCAAATGGGGGCATCATCCATTCTCATTTTTATTTCAAACCTCAACTTCCCTTAACCAAATATCCCCCGAATGATTATGAAAAAATAAATTATAATTTGATGGTATATTTGTTAAACATATTGCAAGTTATTTTTGATTGATGTGATCACAATCATCAATCAAATGCTTGGGATTGAATAAATCATGTGCCATGCATGCATTAAATCATTAGAATTCTTCCTCATTGCTGAGCAAATTGAAAGCCCATTTCTTAGCCACACTAATTACATGAATGATTAGCGTTGCTATTCGTATATAGATGTTCTTTCTAATCGAAGCTATGGGACATCGAGTTCTAATGTACTATAAAAATTGGCGTATAATTTGTTTATCATTTCGAGAACAGTCTTCTGACAGATCTTGATTATAAAGAAAGACTGCATGACATAATCTTAACATCCAAGACATGCAAGTCATTCTCAAAACAATCTGTAAATATATATGGGTTGTAGATAAACAAAAGTACTGATTGAAGGTTTGGAGGGAAAAAAAAATACGTTAGCAGAGTTGAAAAATGGGGACCAGAAAGCGTCAGCATTTGGAGTTGGTATTCATTGCAACGTGCTGCTGTTGATAATTGTCTGGTTTGGTATCATTGTTTTTGAAAAAAGGGCTTGCGATCATTGTAAGATGGTGGATATAATAGATCAGCTAGATTAGAAGCTCTAATGTAGACCAGCACTGGTCAGCTTGTGGAAAATTCAAGGGGAAGGGACTTTGCATCGATTGGAATATATTTGGCATAATACAATCTTTTTTGTGTACGTATGCATGCATGCATGCATGTATACTTATCTTTTTATTCTGACATTTTTTAGAGTGATCACAAATCAGTGTATTTATTGAAAATAGCATATTTGTAGCAGTATTTGTGGATAAACAATTTAAAGGCGAGTAAAGTAAAACAAGGCTCACTAATAAGTGCATCTTTGAATGAGTCAGGGCCCTTTTCATTTTGCAGCTTATTTATTTGTTATCTCTGTTAATTTTTTTCTTTTTCCATTTTTCAACCTCATGTTGACTATAATTCTTCGTATATGAATTTAAAATTGTATATTAACAGATTAATTTAATGCAGATTATAGGATAAAAAGCTTGCGTATCCATATCTGTCGCATAAGTTTTCAACTTGTTGGTATACATCTCCTGTAGTTATACTGTATGGGATACACCAATATTGGAGAAAAACTAATGCACTTCATGTGCCAAGGTTATCATATCAAAGTATAGTTGTTATATAATTTATTAATCTTCCCTTCAGTAGATTTATTTGGAAGAATGGCCCTCAAAAATCATCCGGAAAGATATTGTGTGGGGATGGATAAGGTTTCTTAGCAAAACCTTGCGTTGGAAAAGGGACATCAAAATGCATGCTTGCCTTTCTTGTGGATTAAAGCAAATATGAAATACCACCTCGCTATCCCTTTTGTTCTCTCCCTTTCTTTCCCCCACGCAACTGGTATCCATCAGTCCCTTTCTTTTATAACTATAACACCCAGCCCAATTGGGTCCAGAATCAGCCCACAGTCTATACAAAAAAAAAAAAAAAAAGGAGAAAAGACTTCTTAAGGGAGTCTTCTTCCTCCGTTCACCGACTCCCAATCAGAGTCGGAAAGAGCCCCCTCCGGCTTTATTTAAGAAGGAAAACCCTCCTCTCTCCCTCTCATTGGAGAATCTCGGGTCAATCGGCGGCGATCGTCGGGAAAAGTGCTGCGGATACCCTGTGCCCGTCCCAGTTTCTCGCCGAAAAGCCTCGCCGGCGTCGAAGGTGAGCCTCCTCCTCCTTCCTCTCTTCTCTCCTTTCCTTCCCGTGCCGGTGTACACGCTCGCCGGCGACCGGAGTCGTCGGATTTTATTGCGGAAGAACCTCTATTTTTGTCCGTTTTTCTTCGATTTTCTGATGCCGGTGGTCACCGCTGACCACCGATTTGGCCTCTCTAAACCCATGAGGATTACCCCCCTTGCCGCCGGCCTTCGCCGTGTCGGCCGTGGCCCGAATGACCAGTCAAAAGGAGGGGACTTACTGGTCCCCTGTTTCAGCCAGGAAAGAGCCCGAAGAAGAAAAGAAAAAGAGAAAAGAAAAAAAAAGAAAGAAAAGAAAAGAAAAAAAAAGAAAAAGAAAAAAAAAAGAAAAAAAAGAAAAGAAAAAGAAAAGAAAGAAAAAAAAATGAGAGAGAAGATTTTCTCTCTCCTCTCTCTCCGTTCTCTCTCTTTCCTCTCTCCTCTCTCTACATTCTCTCTACATTTTCTCTCTCTAGATTCTCTCTCTATTTTCTCTCTCTAGATTTTTTTCTCTTTTTATGGATTTTATCTCTCTAGAGTCTTTCTCTCTCTCTCTGATTTCATCATAGATCCTAGGATAAACTTGAGATGAAAATAAGATGATCTGAGATTGCTCCGAAATTCGTGCAGTAGATTAGATCCCGATCCGATCTTTATTCGAAATTGATAACATCAATCATGGTTAATCCATATTGAATTATCCTGATATGACCTCTGATGATCTCGATCATGATTGCCTCATCGGAAGGATACGAAGATTCTCTTTCTATTTTCTCTCTCTACTTTCTCTCTCTAAAATTTTCTCTCTCTTCATAAATTTTCTCTCTCTAAAAGTCTTATGGATCAGTGGAGGATCCAGATACTTAGATAAATCCTAATTTTGATTAATCCTAAGAGAGGTCCTCGATTTGTGTTATTAGGATCGATCATCGGTAATTTTTCTATATGTGATTTTTATATTGATCAGGGTCATGGGAGATGATTGTCTGTATATGATATCGAGTAGAATATTTTATTAAAAAAATTCATAAATCAAAGAAAAACATTAATTTCTGTGCTTGGATCAGTCACCGGTAAAGATAAGAATCCCTGTACATGATCATCATTATATATGTTATTTTACCGTTGATTTTATCTCATTGATTTTGCATCGTTGGATTTGAGATCGATGAATTTGTTATAACTAAGACACTGTTATTTATTTATGTGATTTTGAGCATGAGTATGTTATATCCATACATATGTATCAGCGATTGATGGCATGATTATATGGGTATGACATATTAATTACACTGCAAAATTTGAATTGATTAATGAAGTCAAATATTATAATTTTATGAAAATAAAAAGAAAGAGAAATATGGTTTGGACTGGCCTTGTCATATAGAATAGCTTGCCAGGAGCTTATGCCTGGGACAGTCCGCCAGGAGCTTATGCCTGGGACAGCCTCCACTAGCTTACAGGTGGATCAGCTGGTCAGGAGCTCATGTCTGGGACAGTCTGCCAGGAGCTTATACCTGGGACAGTCTCTCACGGACTTTCGTACGTGGGACAGCCGGCCAGGAGCTCATCCTGGGACAGCCTTGAAAGGCTTTTATGTGGAAATTGATTCAGATGATGACTGAGGTATAGACTTGGATAGTCCAGAGCCAGAAAGAAAAGGTTAAAAAATCATGTGATTATGAAAAGAGAAATGAAAGATAAGATATGAAATAATTATTGAATAAAAGTGTTTCACCTATTAACATATGATGATGCATCTATTTTAACAAGATAGAAAATTTATAATCGTTTGCCGTATTCTGAATATTCAACATGAGAATTTATGTTTTATTGCTTATCCTTATTTTCAGATTATATTATTATATCAGTGTGATATGAAAATTCTTACTGGACTGTAAAGCTCACACCCTTCATTTTTTTTCTTCTCAGAGTTACAGGACGCTTATGATTGGCTATGGCTTAGATTTACGGATGAGCAGAAGGATAAATAGAGTGTCATAGTATCTGATCAGAGAATTGAAAAAATTTAAATTGTAGTTATGCAAAGTTTTACGAATTATTGTTGAAATAAATTGTTATGGATGTTAAGGTTGTAACGATTTAATTTGGCCTTGCATATTCTTTAGGGTTTGCTCTAAAGAGTGTGCGGCCATCACATATCCGATCCGGGTGTTGGGTTCGGGGCGTGACAGAATGGTATCAGAGCTTAGGTTATGATCATTAGGGATTATGATATACGTGATAGGATATGACAGAATGGTATCAGAGCTTAGGTTATGATCATTGGAGATTATGATATACGTGATAGGATATGACAGAATAATATCAGAGCTTAGGTTATGATTATGTGAGATTTATGATTAGGATATGACAAAATGGTATCAGAGCTTAGATTTAAGATCACCAGAGATTATGAAGAGATATTAAAACTTTATGCATGATAAATAGGATGTGACAGAGTAATATCAGAGAATATGATAGAACAGTACTAGAGCTCAGGTTTAAGGTCACTAGGGATTGTCATATAAGTGATATCAAAATTTTGGGATTATAATCAATAGAGTATGATTGATAATATCAGAGTTTAAGATTATAATCATTAAAGGTATGATAGAATGATATTAGAGTTTAGGTTATGATCACTAGAAAATATGATTTAAGTGGTATTTGAGTTTAAGGTTATAATTATTCAGAATTATAATTTTAGTGATATCTGAACTTAGGTTATGATCATGAGGAATATGATAGATATAAAAGAGAAGATTCAATATTTAGATTTTGAATCAATAGATATTAAGATAAAATTTATGCATAAGTGGCATATGATATCTATAATAGAATTGACGAGTTATATCTTGGATTTCAATTAGTAGGGTGGCCTGAATATAAGAAGAGTTGATCCTGGAAGGAAGCGGGAGATATTGATATGTTATGTTGAGTATACTCGATGATTTTGGAATGCTAAACTTATATGGAAGGAAATCATGATAACTTTTCTGATTTTGATGTTAATTATCTGAGCATTATAAATTTTAAATTTATCAGAAGGAAGTTAGGATATGGTCTTAGAAGAAATTTCATCATATAAGAGAGGAATATTTTTGAGTATTGAACCTATAAGAGGATCATATATGAAACTCAATTTTAGATGAAAAATATACTTGAATTTTATTATGAGAATATGAGATACACATCTTGGTAAAATTTTTGGTTACTCAAAATATCATATTCTGAATATGATTACTTGATCTTTAAGTTGCATTGAATTTTAAGTCAAAAGTTTACTTTTCTAAGTGGATCAAAATTATTTTGATATTGTTGTTAAATTAAAGAAAAAAATTTATTTTGTCAGAGTATGATATACAGGTTATGATAAAATCTTTAATAATTCGTATTACTATCTTCGGATTAGATTTTTTTAAATTTTTTTTATGATTGTTGAAGATAGTGAAGTGTATTAATTATTTAAATCAAAGTTTGGATTTTTTTTTTTAAATTGAACTAAGACATCTTGCTAGTGTTAAATTTTAAATGACTTATACAAGGGACAAGATTTTGTATGGATTTATTGATTAATATTAAGGGTTGTGATGAAGGGAGCTCTATAAGAAATAATCAAGTTGATTCTACTTAAGGATATGGCTTCTAGTTTGTCAAGTTAGAATTAATTCTTTTAAAAAGAAAGATTGATTTAGAAATTATCTAAATGATTGTAAGGTAAATCTAAGATTAACTCCAATCGATTCTAGACATGTTTGATTCTTGAAGAGTGATAAAACTTATGCAATGATTTTAAACATAGGAAGTGGATTAAGATTTAATTTTTATATGCTATACCCAAAGGTAGTAAAGATAAAGAAACTTAAAATTTTGCTCTAAGTCTTATATGAAATTTAAAGGTTGGATCTATCCTGGATTGATCTAACATATAAGGATATTTTTATCTTTGATAGACTTATATAATTTGATAAATTAAGATCAGAGTGCGCAGTAAAAGCATGGTGATTAAATTGATTAGAAATATTAATCTTTTAAATCAAAAGATATTATGATGAAATACATTAGTTGCAAATAAAAAATAATTTTATTGATAATGAAAGGATGCTATAAATTTTGATCTAATCTGATCATAGCCGGATAATTTTTGTCAGTAGGTTGCTTCATTGTAGATAATACTAAAAAATTCTAGATATCTCGAGTTTATTAACAGCTTGATAGTTTTGATATTAGTTCAAACTTAAAATGTCCTGACATAGATCTCATATTTTTTTAAAAAATTTAATATTGTTACTTGGACTGATATAGAAGATTGAGGTTTTCTTAAGATGAGAGTCTACATATAAAATTTGTTGGAAAGTCAAGAGAAGAAAGAAATCGATGATTGTGAAGAGTGCCCGATGTTTGACCTTTATTTATTTTTCTATCAGGGGTAGTCTGAGATAATTATGAATTTCGAGTGGAATGTATTAGGTAAATAACGGTGGTATATTAATACAAGTCCAAAATGTTACAGCTCTTCAAAAAATTGAGAAATCAATAAGAGGAGATGAATTTGAAATTTCAAATAAATTTTGTTATAACAATATCATGAGAAATAAATAATATATAAGATATTATCATAAGCTTGAGAATGACATGAAAAATATATACTTTGAAGTATGTATCTCGAACAACATAACTTAATTTCGAGGATGAAATTATTTAAAGAGGGAGAGAATGTAACACCCGATCCAATTGGGCCCAGAATCAGCTCACAGTCCATACAAAAAAAAACATAGGAGAAGACTCCCGAAGGGAGTCTTCTTCCTTCGTTCACCGGCTCCCCATCGGAGTCGGAAAGAGCCCCCTCCGGCTCTATTTAAGAAGGAGAACCCTCCTCTCTCCCTCTCATCGGAGAATCTCGGGTCAATCGACGGCGATCATCGAGAAAAATACTGCGGATATCCTTATTGTGCCCGTCCCAGTTTCTCGTCGGAAAGTCTCGCCGGCATCGAAGGTGAGCCTCCTCCTCCTTCCTCTCTTCTCTCCTTTCCTTCCCGTACTGGTGTGCACGCTCGCCGATGACCGAAGTCGTCGGATTTTGTTGCGGAAGAACCTCTATTTTTGCTCATTTTTCTTCGATTTTCCGACGCTGATGGTCATTACCGACCACCGGTTTGGCCTCTCTAAACCCATGAGGGTTACCCTCCTTGTCGCCGGCCTTCATCGTGTCGGCCGTGGCCCGAACGGTCGGTCAAAAGGAGGGGACTTGCCGGTCCCCTATTTCGGCCAGGAAAGAGCCCGAAGAAGAAAAGAAAAAGAGAAAAGAAAAAAAAAAGAAGAAGAAGAAGGAAAAGAAAAGAAAAAAAAAAGAAAAAAAAAAAGAAAAAGAAAAAAAAGAAAAGAAAAAGAAAAGAAAGGAAAAAAAAAGAAAAAAAATGAGAGAGAAGATTTTCTCTCTCCTCTCTCTCTTTCTCTCTATTTTCTCTCTCCTCTCTCTATATTTTCTCTCTCTAGATTCTTTCTCTATTTTCTTTCTCTAGATCTTTTTCTCTTTTTATGGATTTTGTCTCTCTAGAGTCTTTCTCTCTCTCTTTAATTTCATCACAGACCCTAGGATAAATTTAAGATGAAAATAAGATGATCTATAAGATTACTCCGAAATTCATGAAGTAGATTAGATTCCGATCCGATCTTTATTCGAAATTGATAACATCAATCATGGTTAATCCATATTGAATCATCCTAATATGACCTCTGATGATCTCGACCATAATTGCCTCATCGAAAGGATATGAAGATTCTCTCTCTATTTTTTCTTTCTACTTTCTCTCTCTAGAATTTTTTTCTCTTCATGGATTTTCTCTCTCTAGAAGTCTTATGGATCAGTGAAGGATCCAGATACTTAGATAAATCTTAATTTTGATTAATCCTAAGAGAGGTCCTCGATTTGTATTATTAGGATCGATTATTGGTAATTTCTCTATATGTGATTTTTATATTGATCAGAGTCATGAAGAGATGATTGTCTGCATATGATATCGAGTGGAATATTTTGTTAAAAAAATTCATAAATCAAAGAAGAACATTGATTTCTGTGCTTGGATCAGTCACCGGTAAAGGTAAGAATCCCTGTACATGATCATCATTATATATGTTATTTTACCGTTGGTTTTTATCTCATTGATTTTACATCGTTGGATTTGAGATCGAAGAATTTGTTATAACTGAGACACTGTTATTTATTTATGTGATTTTGAGCATGAGTATGTTATATCAATACATATGTATCAGCGATTGATGGCATGATTATATGGGTACGACATATTAATTACACTGCAAAATTTGAATTGATTAATGAAGTCAAATATTATAATTTCATGAAAATGAAAAGAAAGAGAAATATGGTTTGGACTGGCTTTGTCATGTGGAATAGCATGTCAGGAGCTTATGCTTGGGACAGCCCCCACTAGTTTACAGGTGGATCAGCCGGCCAGGAGCTCATGCCTGGGACAGTCCTCCAGGAGCTTATGTCTGGGACAGCTTCTCACGGACTTTCGTACGTGGGACAGCTGGCCAGGAGCTCATCCTGGGACAGCCTTGAAAGGCTTTTATGTGAAAATTGATTCGGATGATGACTGAGGTATAGACTTGGATAGTCTAGAGCCAGAAAGAAAAGGTTAAAAAATCATGTGATTATGAAAAGAGAAATGAAAGATAAGATATGAAATAATTGTTGAATAAAAGTGTTTCACCTATTAACATATGATGATGCATCTATTTTAACAAGACAGAAAATTTATGAACGTTTGCTGTATTCTGAATATTCAACATGAGATTTTATATTTTATTGCTTATCCTTATTTTTGGATTATATTATTATATCAGTGTGATATGGGAATTCTTATTGGGCTGTAAAGCTCACACCCTTCATTTTTTTCTTCTCAGAGTTACATGACGCTTATGATTGGCTATGGCTTGGATTTACGGATGAGCAGAAGGATAAATAGAATGTCATAGTATCTGATCAGAGAATTGAAGAAATTTAAATTGTAGTTATGCAAGGTTTTATGAATTATTGTTGAAATAAATTGTTATGGATGTTAAGGTTGTAACGATTTAATTTGGCCTTGCATATTCTTTAGGGCTTACTCTAAAGAGTGTGCGGCCATCACGTATCTGACCTGAGTATTGGGTTCGGGGCATGACAATAATAATTTTTTATATATATTATTTCTTTGTTTATCTCCCGTGACAGCTTAGAATTCCTCTTCGGGTGAACCTCTATTTCACGGAGTTTATTTTTTTTTCCTTCTTTAAAAGGAGGCCTCGGCATCCTTTTTTTTGTGTGTGAGCGCAGTGGTTCCTGGTGTTCTTGCGCGGGCTTGGTTCCTGACTTTCTCCCGCTGGTGTTCTTCCTGGCGTTCTTCTGCTGGTGTTCTGTTGGTGTTCTCCCTGGTGTGTCGTCTCTCTTTCTTCTTGAGTTCCTGGTGGATGAAGGCTTTTGGTTGGTGTTCTACCTTTCTTCTTCCTTCTCGGTTTCACGGATGTCCTGTGCTGATGACCGAACGCTTCTTCGATTGGTAAGAAGGTATTCATCTTGATTTTTTGCCGAGGATTGAGAAAGGTATCTTCGCCTCAGGTATTCTCTTACCTTTGATCTATTGCCGAGGCTGAGATTGGTAGATCCGATTGGATCTTTGTTGCCTTCTATTCGATACTCTGTTGCCTTCTTGTTGATTTCGATTTTGGATATTTTATACCTCATATTGTACCTATTTTTCGGGATGGATTTATAGTGGATTGCTCCTCCTCCCCGTGGATGTAGGCCCCTTGTGCCGAACCACGTAAATCTTGATTTCTTTGTCTTTGTTTATTTATGCCTGCAATGTGTTTGGCGAATTGTCTCAAAGAGATTAGACATTAGATCAAATGCCTAGGTCGATCCAATCCGGTGCGCGTGATCTCAACAATTGGTATCAGAGCACTTGAATGGCTGGTGACAAGAAACAAAGTTTTTCAATAGCTAATGATCCGGCGTCTGTCTCTCACTCCACCACCATCAGGCATGAAGTGGCCGTCTTTGATGGCACGGGAGATTTTTCATTATGGAAGGTAAGGATGAAATATTTGTTGGTTAAAGAAGGTGTAGCAAAAGCCCTTAAGGGTACGGATTCAATCCCGGAAGATAATGAGGCTGCTAAAGAAGAAATTAATGAGAGAGCCCTAGGAACCTTGTTTTCAGGTTTAAGTGATAAAGTCCTACGCAATGTTGTGGAACTAGATATAGCCAAAAGTGTATGAAAAAAACTAGACAGTTTATATATGGCAAAATCCCTGACTAATAGATTATATTTGAGGAGAAAATTACACACATTTCGCATGACAGAAGGAACTTCACTTAAAGATCACTTGGATGAGTATAATAAGCTCCTGCTTGATCTAGTAAATGTTGGTGTCGATGTAGATGAATAAGATAAGGCTTTGATTCTAATTTACTCTTTGCCTAAGTCCTTTGAGCATATTACCACTACCATGCTTTATAGAAGAGAAACAATAAGTCTTGAAGAAGTAGAAGCTACCTTGTTATCCAATGAACTTAGATTAAAAGTACAGCTTCAGCATCAGGCTCAGACTCCAGCTCAAGGTCTTACTGTTAGAGGTTGAGATGAGCAGAAAAAGGGGGGATAGGGTAGAAGTAAGTCCAAAAATAGATCAAAGTCTAGGCCCAAAAGACCAGGTATTTGTCACTATTGCAAAAAGCCAGGCCACTGAAAATCTGAATGTAGACTTCTACAATCTAAAAGGGAGAAGGAACAAAAAGATAAAGGAACAATCTCTGATACAGCATCAATTGCAGTTTTGTCAGGAAGTCATAGCAGTATACCAGATGATGCAGTGTTTACAGCTGCCTGCAGTGTTAGTCATGCTGACACTTGGATCGTGGATTCTGGAGCATCCTTCTACATGACACCTCACAAGGAATGGTTCTCTTCCTTTAGATCTTGTGAAAGTGGTACTGTTCTTCTTGGAGATGATGGTATCTGTAATATAGAAGGTATTGGAACGATACAAATTAAATCTAATTCAAATACCGTGGTGATATTGGATGATGTCAGATATGTTCCTAAATTAAAAAGGAACCTTCTCTCAATACATGCCTTTGACAGAGTAGGATATGAGGGCAAATGGGGTAGAGGATCTATAACTATCAATAAAGGGGTATTAACTTTATTGAGAGGTAAATTAAGTGGCACTCTTTACTACCTGAATGGCAGTACAGTTGTTGGTTAGGCATCAACAGTACAATCTTCTATTGAGCAGTTGACATATTTATGGCACCAGAGACTAGGACACATTTCAGACATAGGTCTACAGGAGCTGAGCAGACGTGGTCTGCTGAGTGGTCAGAAGATTGGTGCACTTGGATTCTGTGAGCACTGCATATTTGAAAAATAACATAGAGTCAGCTTCACTACAGGTGTGATAGGACAACTGGTATATTAGACTATATTCATTCTGACCTATGAGGACCTGCCCCAATTACATCCAAGGGTGGATCAAGATATATACTTACTTTTATTGATGATTACTCTCGAAAAGTCTGAATATACACCATTAAAAATAAGAGTGATGTATTTGAAACATTCAAAAAGTGGAAGTCTATGGTCGAGAGGCAAACTGAAAGGAAGGTGAAAACTTTTCGGACTGATAATGATTTAGAATTTTATTCTACAGAATTTGATAACTTTTGCAAATCAGAAGGCATTATTAGACATAGAACAACAGTGGGTACACCTCAACAGAATGGTGTGGCAGAACGCATGAACCGCACACTATTAGAGAGAGTCAGATCTATGCTATCTAGTTCTGGATTAAGTAGAGATTTTTGGACAGAGATCGCTCACACAGCCTGCTATATTATAAACCGATCTCTAGCATCAGCATTAAGCATGAAGACTCCGGAAGAGATGGGGACAAGAAGACCTGCAGACTATTCAGTACTCAGAATCTTTGGGTGTCCAGCTTATGCACATGTAAGAGATGGAAAGTTGGACCCCCAGGCTAAAAAGTGCATATTTATTGGATATGCATATGGGGTAAAGGGCTATAGATTATGGTGCATAGAGCCTGGATCTCAAGGATTTCTAGTCAGCAGGGATGTGACATTTCATGAGACAGCCACTGCTTCAAGGCAGCTACAGCCTAATTCTTCTCAGAGAGATCAGGATCGGGGTCAGCAGGATAGGACTGTTGTAGATATTGATCAGACTGTTAAATCACAACAGCAGCAGTCAAGTGAAGATACTTATAATAAGCAACAACAACAAATAGATGCAGAGGTTCAGACTCAGGAGGAGGTAACATTACAAGATCAGGATCAGATTGATAGTATTGCCACTTGAAGACCTAGGCGTCAGATCAGAGCACCTCAAAGGTATGGCTTTGAGGATTTTGTTTGTGCTGAGTTAGTCTATTATGCTCTAAGTGTTGCAGACTCCATTGGTGATGAGCCGACCACATATCAGAAGGCTATTAGTAGTTCACGGGCTGATAAAATGGAACATGGCTATGGTTGAAGAACTTCAGTCTCTAGAAAAGAATCAGACTTGAGAGTTAGTCAAATTATCAAAAGGTGAGAAGGCAATTGGCTGCAAATGAATCTTCAAAAGAAAAGGAGCCACTCCTCAAGATTTTAGATATAAGGCCATGTTAGTAGCAAAGGGATACAGTCAACGGGAGGGTATTGATTACAAGGAGGTATTTTCTTCTGTAGTCAAACACTCTTCTATCCGTGTGTTACTTGCTTTTGTTGTTTCTCAAAATTTGGAGCTGGAACAACTAGATGTTAAGACAACTTTTCTTCACGGTGATTTAGAAGAACAGATCTATATGCAACAACCACCTGGTTTTGAGGTTCCAAATAAAGAAGATCATGTATGCTTACTCAAGAGATCATTATATGGTCTCAAGCAGTCTCCAAGACAGTGGTACCACAAATTTGACAGATTTATGGTCGACCATGGATACAGTAGATCTCCATATGACAATTGTGTGTATCACCAGCAGCTTTTAGATGGGTCCTTTTGTTATTTGTTATTATATGTGGATGATATGTTAATTGCAGCCAAGGACATGTCAATCATCCAGAAACTGAAAGTCGAGCTCAGTACTGCATTTGATATGAAGGACCTTGGACCGACAAAGAAAATACTTGGGATGGAGATTATTCGTGACAGGCAGTCAGATAGATTTTTCCTTACTCAGCATAGTTATATTAAAAAAGTCTTGGACAGATTTGGTATGTCTACAGTTAAGCCTGTCACTACTCCCTTTGCCAGTCATTTTAGACTTTCTGCCAGAGACTCTCCTCAGACTGAGGATGAGGAGAGATATATGTCTAGAGTGCCATATACGAGCGCAGTTGGCAGCATCATGTATGCGATGGTCTGCACTCGATCTGATATTTCACAAGCAGTAAACGTTGTAAGCAAATACATGGATAAGCCTGGAAAGGCTCACTGGTCAGCTGTGAAATGGATACTTAGATATCTAAAAGGCACTTCTAAATTGGGATTGATATTTACTGCACAGAGTAATTGCATAGTTACAGGATTTTGTGATTCAGATTATGCTTGTGACTTAGACAGGAGAAGATCTTTGATCGGATATGTATTTACTCTTTCTGGATGTGCAGTCAATTGGAAGGCTACTTTGCAGTCTACAGTTGCTTTATCTACCACTGAAGCAGAATATATGGCATTGACAGAGGCAGCAAAGGAAGCTATTTCGCTAAAAGGGTTGGTACAGGATTTGGATCTCGAACAGGATTGTTTGGACATTCATTGTGACAGTCAGAGTGCTTTGCACCTTGCCAGAGACCAGATGTATCACGAACGAATAAAGCATGTAGATGTCAGATATCACTTCATCAGAGATCTGGTAGAGAAAGGTGATGTTAGGCTTCAGAAAATTTACACTGCCCATAATCCGGCTGACATGTTCACTAAACCAATCCCTGCAATTAAGTTCAGAAATTTTCTGAACTTGATTGGTATAAGCATTTGGTAATGCCCTGCGGGGCTTGTGGTGAGGAGGTTATAATTTTTTTTTTTTTAATCCACATCTGATATAAAAGGTACAATATTTGTCGCAAGGAGGAGGATTGTTATATATTGCTCCAAAATTATAAAGAGATCAGAGGGTTTTCTGCAAAATGGTTTTATATATATATTCTTTCCTTGTTTATCTCCCGTGACAGCTTAGAATTCCTCTTCGGGTGAACCTTTATTTTGCGGAGTTTGTTTTTTTTTTTTTCTTCTTTAAAAGGAGGCCACGACATCCTTTTTTTTGTGTGTGAGCGCGATGGTTCCTGGTGTTCTTGCGCAGGCTTGGTTCCTGGCTTTCTCCCGCTGGTGTTCTTCCTGGCGTTCTTCCGCTGGTGTTCTGTTGGTGTTCTCCCTGGTGTGTCGTCTCTCTTTCTTCTTGAGTTCCTGGTGGATGAAGGCTTTTGGTCGGTGTTCTACCTTTCTTCTTCCTTCTCGGTTTCACAGATGCCCTGTGCTGATGGCCAAACGCTTCTTCGGTTGGTAAGGAGGTATTCATCTTGATTTTTTGCCGAGAATTGAGAAAGGTATCTTCACCTCAGGTATTCTCTTACCTTTGATCTATTCCCGAGGCTGAGATTGGTAGATCTGATTGGATCTTTGTTGCCTTCTATTCGATACTCTGTTGCCTTCTTGTTGATTTTGGTTTTAGGTATTTTATACCTCATATTGTACCTATTTTTCGGAACGGATTTATAGTGGATTGCTCCTCCTCCCCATGGATGTAGGTCTCTTGTGCCGAACCACGTAAATCTTGGTATTTTGTCTTTGTTTATTTATGCCTGCAATGTGTTTGGCGAATTGTCTCAAAGAGATTAGACATTACATCAAAAGCCTAGGTCGATCCAATCCGGTGCCCGTGATCTCAACAGGAATATTATGGGGGAGCTCCTGCAAAGTCTTATACGAACTGGGCTGCTCAAATGGCTGTCGGTCTCAAAACTGGTGTGCCATGGGTCATGTGCAAACAAGATGATGCCCCTGATCCAGTTGTAAGCTTTTGTCCATCGTTTCTTCCTCAATTTTGGATTCCCACATCTGTGACACCCTTATGGAAATATCAGCAACCGCACCCATATTAAGACCCCAACACACATGCCTTTCACTTCCATGCACTGCACCTTTTCCTAGTTTTATCCCATACCGTATAACTCAAATTTCGGCGTTCCCTCGATTACTCTGTTTTATATGCACATCACTTTATCTGGTTTATATCGGCCATCATACCAGCTGAAGTGATGCTATTGGATTTCTATGGTGTTATATTAATTGTATCGGTAACTCCGACAACCAAACATGAGGCTGAGACTGTGAAGTTTGTGGATATCATTTTGTATCTTCTAATTTACAAGTCAATGTTTTGTGGTTTCTTAATTCTCTTCCCCACCTATTTCCGACTTTAACCAGTTGTTGGAACTTGTCTTGGCAGATAAATACTTGCAATGGCTTTTATTGTGATTCCTTTTCTCCAAACAAGCCGTACAAACCCATGATGTGGACAGAAAATTGGACTGGCTGGTATTTCCTCTTGCTGCTAACAAATTCTCCTCAACTTTTTTCAAGGGAAAATTTTCCTTGCCGTGCCATGTTTTGAGTTTTTGCTTTATCTGTAATTTGTATAGCATCGGTCTTTCAGAAGCCTTGCTTAATCTATTGGCACTTCTTCGAATTTGTTTGTGAGATTGCAGGTTCACAGCTTTTGGAGGTCCAGTTCCCCACCGACCTGTCGAGGACGTGGCCTTTGCTGTTGCACGATTTATCCAGAAAGGTGGATCTTTCATCAACTACTATATGGTAATGATTAATGTTTTCAAAACCGTTGGTCAAATTGGATCACCTTATGTGCTGAAACAAAATAATTTATATGTTTCCATCGTCTCCAGTATCATGGAGGAACGAACTTTGGCCGGACAGCTGGTGGCCCGTTCATCGCAACTAGCTATGACTATGATGCTCCAATTGATGAATATGGTATGCAGAACTTGCTTTCCTGTTATACGTGCAAAGATTCACTATACTGGTTGGTACCATACTGCAGCGGGCATACTGTACCATACTGGTACCAAAACTTTCTGATACACATAGGAGACTTTTGTTTTTCTAGGTGCGTTAGGTGGAACATAAATATGAGTTGCAAGCTGTTACATAAATTTCATACTTTCCATGCTGAGTATATATTTTTATTTTCTTTTCGTGGAAACTTTCTGGTTAAGTGTGCAACATCTTACTTCAATAAGATGCGACACCTACAACCCTTGAATTGGTCTTTGTTGAAAAATAGCAATATATTTCTATACTTCCGGAGGCAACTCTATCTGCATATAGCTAGTGTATCTAATTACTCTGACAGACATTTCATTTATATCTATAGACAAGCTTCCTTGAAGTTACCCAGAGACCATAATGATGTCTCAGTCAATCAGGATTAATCTGAGGGTGTCTTTACCACTGCATATGTTTACTTATGCTCTGGTTCAGGTCCAATTATACTGATTATCTTCCTTGGCTGCTATTTACTTTGCCTCTCTTTCTCAGGTCTTTTAAGAGAGCCAAAATGGGGCCATTGGAGAGACTTGCATAAAGCTATCAAATTATGCGAACCGGCTTTGGTTTCGGGTGATCCCACAGTGACATCACTTGGAAGTAATCAAGAGGTTTCTTTCCTATGTCCTTCTGCACCAACTCACAAAACTATCTCTGTCCTGCACAAACTCACAGAACTATTAAAGTGGTTTGGAGCCAACTCCATTATTGTTTTTCTCCAGGTACATGTTTTCCGGTCAAAGTCAGGAGCTTGTGATGCCTTCCTTGTCAATTACAACCGAAGTTCATATGGAAGGATAACTTTCAATGGAATGCACTATGATCTTCCCCCTTGGTCCATTAGTATGAGGCCCGGCCCAAGCAACGAATCCAAAGCCCAAAATAAAAAAAAAAAAAAAAAGAAGGAAAACAGAGGAGAAGAACTTCCGAAGGAAGTCTTCTTCCTCCGTTCACCGGCTTCTAATCGGAGTTGGAAATGGGTTCCCTCCGGCCCTATTTAAGGAGGAGAACCCTCCTCTCTCCTCTCATCGAGAAATCCCGGGGCAAAACGGCGGCAATCGTCGGAAATTCCTCACGGAGACCCGTCGCTGTGCCGTCCAATTTCTCGCCGGAAAAGCTTCGCCGGCGACGGAGGTAAGCCTCCTCCTCTTCCTCTCTTCTCCCCCTTCCTTTCCGTGCCGATGTGCACGCTCACCGGCGACCGGAGTCGCCGGATTTTGTTGCGGAAGAATTTTTTTTTTTTGCCGTTTTGCCGTTGCCGGTGGTCACCGCCGACCACCGGTTTGGCCCTCTTCTTATCGGCGAGTCACCCCCTCCTGCCGACGGCCGCCCCATGCCGGCTGCGCCGCCGGCCGGCCACCCAACGAGGGGACCTCAGGGTCCCCTGTTTTGGCCCAAAGGAACCCACGGGAGAAGAAGAAAAGAAGAAGAAGGAAAAGAAAAGGAAAAAGAAAAGAAGAAGGAAAAGAAAAGAAAAAAGAAAAGAAAAAGAAGAAAAAGAAAAGAAAAAAAAAGGAAAAGGAAAAAAAAATAAAGAAGAAAAATAAAATTATAATAATATAATAATATAATAAATAGGATTTTCTCTCCTCTCTCTTCCGTGAAGAAAAAGAAAAAAAAGAAAGAAAGAAAGAAAAGAAGAAAGAGAAAAATAAAATTAATTAATAAATAATGAGATAAATAATAAAATACGAGAAAGAGAGTTTCTCTCTCTTCCCTCTCTCCCTTCATCCTGAACTAGTACTTTCTCTCTCTAGAGTCTTTCCTCTAGATTATTTCTCTCTCCTAAGATTTTTAGAATTTTGAGAAGAATGATGATGAATTTAAATGATCCTCGTGATGGATTTTTGATCTGTGATCGTCGGACGGTACACCGACATCCACTTTGATCAGATCAGGTATTTTTAGATTTTATTTCTCATGATTTTATTGAATTATCCACATGATAATTTCAGCATGATTTGATCCGATTGATCGAATTTGTTGAATCATATTGTCTGAAGAATTCAAGATGAGTTTTCTCTCTCTAAAATTTTCTCTCTCTAGAATTTTTTCTCTCTAAAATATTCTCTCTCTTGATTGATTCTCTCTCTAAAAAGGTTAGTGAATGAAGAAATTTCTTTTAATAGTCTTGATCTGATTCTAATGAAGAACCTGATCCATGGTTGTCAGACAGTGTACTGGCACCCATCCTGATCAGACCATGAATCTTTAGATTTGATCATCCATGATTCCGATCTAGCCATGACTTGATTTGATCACGTTGATTTCACTAATCGAGATATTGGATCAATCGTAATGTTGGATTGTGTCACCTGATCAATTCGAATTGTACCTCATGAATTCTCTCTCCTCTGATTTTCTCTCTCTACTTGATTTTATGAAATCGATGAAGAAACCTCGGTCCTATCACTTCGAATCCAATTTGATCTGATAGTCAAACTTTGGATCGTTTAGGTCATAATTAGATTTTGATTAGATGAAATTAGATGATCGGACCCGATCTAAACCGTTGAAATATGGTATTCGTATTCTTTCTAATTATTGAAATTGATTCTATATATGATTGTGGATGTTTGATCATGGGATATCGTGATATGATCTACGAACAAAATTTTTCGAAGAAAATTTATAGAATTATGTGGATTTATTAGAATGCATTCGAGGTAAGTAATGTTTCACTTTTTTTAGATTTATCGATAAATTATAATGTATTCTTCTGACATGATTTGTGAAACGATGCATGAATTGGATGAATGGTATTTTGTTATGAAAATATCTTATTTGAAATGTTATGATGAAGCATGATTGAACATATTGATTTCATGATGCATTATATTGATTGATTTCGATACTACATGATTATATATTTTATTATCGAAATTAGAATATGAAACATGATTTATGAAGAATTATGATATAAGAAACAATAAGAATTGACAACCTGACTATGTAAAGGACCCTGCCAATGGGGACATATACGTTGGCAATTGATTGTCCTGAGGGTTTATGTCGCCAGCGAGACCAGCGACATGTCGCCAGAGAGACCAGCGACAAACCGTCAGAGAGACCAGCGGTTCCAAAGGACATGGCTGCCAGATGATTCGCAGCCTACCGCAAGCAGATACGCGGTATTATGACCCTGTCACAGAGAAAATGTGGTCATAGCTCATGGTTGACGAAAAGAAATTGAAGAACAAAAGAAATTAAAATTTGGAAAGAAACTTGAATTTTCAAAAAAGAAATGAATTTGGCATGAATTATATTGCATAATTGAAATTGATTTCGAATTGATGAACTCTATATGCTTATTTTTTATAAATGATGATTTACTTAAATGCCTGATGAAATCTGTTGAAAAGTGATCATTGCTTACTGGGCTGTCTAGCTCATTATCTCCTATTCTACTATTTTTACAGATGTTGAAAAATTAAGATGATACAAGATATGAATGAAAGAGTGATCAGAAGTAGAATCTTCATACTTTTATTTTAGGTTGAAAGGCTTATTGAATTTGATGCAAAGCCTTTGAATCGTTGTTGAATTTATTGAGATATTAAAGAAAAAATTTAGGTCGTTATATTTTAGATTTAAATTATTGACTAATTATTCCGCTGTTGTTTTAGGATAGTATGATAAGATGCCTTGCATGCTTATAGGAAGAGTTTTCTATGAGTATGCGGCGGTTGCCATGACCCTCGATTCAAAATCTCGGGTCGGAGGCGTGACAATCAGCATACTCCCTAACTGCAAAACCACTGTTTTCAACACTGCAAGGGTGAGAGACATACAAGTGATTGAGTCATCATGTTTATGTTCAAATTCTTCTAGCTGCACATTGGGCATTCACATCTCTTTCACACAGTTCTCCACCATTTTGTCCTGAGAGAATTCATATTATGCAACATTTGCGTGGTTGTATAGCAAAGCATTTTGGTCTGCTACTTGTCAATTTTGGTTTGAAAACTAGTTCTAGATTCTGCTTACAAATTCAGTTAGAAATTTGGACTCGTGATTTACAACATGGTGCTACATGATCGTCATGATTTACAAATTCAGTTAGAAATTTGGAGCTCAATCCTCGCAGATGGAAATGGAAAGGGTGGGAGGGTTTTCTTGGAAGTCATACAATGAAGAGACCAACTCCCTTGATTCAGATGCATTCACAAAAGATGGATTGGTTGAGCAGATAAGTATGACATGGGATCGTTCAGACTATCTGTGGTACACGACATAGTGAGTAGCTAATTTGTAGTGGTCTTCTCTGAAACCTTCATGAATAGCTCTTATTCTGTTAGAACTAGGGTAATGCCTTTTTCTGCTTAACTTAACTGTCTTCTTATTTCAGTGTCAACATAGGGCAAGATGAACAATTTCTGAAAAATGGCAAGGATCCGGTCCTTACTGTGCTATCAGCTGGTCATGCTATGCATATTTTCATCAGTGGACAACCAGCAGGTAGATAGCTCTGGTCTATAGAGAATATTCGCACAGCTGCGCGTCATTGAAAAATAAACCTATTCTTTTCTGAAGTCCATTCATTTTACTTAGAAAGAAACCTTTTCTTTTGGCAGGGAATGTTTATGGTGGTCTAGACAATCCAAAACTGACATATAGTGGAAATGTTAAGTTATGGGCAGGCAGCAACAAGATCTCCATTCTAAGTGTCGCTGTTGGGCTCCCTGTAAGTTGTTACATTCTATCTGATTCTACTTAAAACCCAAAATAAATTGCTAGAAATTTGGCGACTTTATTCTTTTTCCTTTCTTGATTCCTTTTAGAATGTTGGGAACCATTTTGAGACATGGAATGCTGGTGTTCTTGGTCCGGTAACCCTGGACGGTCTTAATGAGGGAAAGAGAGATCTTTCAAGGCAGAAATGGACTTACCAGGTCAGCCAACTTACTTTAGCCCCTTCAATGGTGCTATATATTCAACACTAACTTTCATAATTTTATGCAGGTTGGTTTGAAAGGAGAAGCTCTGAGCCTTCACTCACTTAGTAGAAGTTCTTCTGTTGAATGGGGAGAGGGATCTAAAAGGCAGCCCTTAACATGGTACAAGATTAGGGCTGCAGATAACTCAACTGATGTTTGTTTCAGATGAAATTTATCTTTCCTTGTTAGCAAGAGAAAAAGAAAGAAATTTATCTTTCATTTGTGTCAAAGGCTGATAAAAATCTCGTGTTGACATTGTTGCAATGTTTTTACCTTCCAGACTGTCTTCAATGCACCAGCTGGGAATGAGCCATTGGCTTTAGATATGAATAGCATGGGAAAAGGTTAAATATGGATTAACGGAGAGAGCATCGGTCGATACTGGCCAGGCTACAAGGCATATGGTTCTTGTGGTGGTTGTGATTACCGTGGAACATACAACGAGAAAAAATGTCAAACCAATTGTGGGGAGTCCTCTCAAAGATGGTAAGTGACCAGTCTGGATACCAATACCACAATAGGTATGCTAAAGTTGCAGTGCTTATGAAATAAAACTGAAAGACTGACCTTATCAATCTTAGGTATCATGTCCCTCGCTCCTGGCCAAACCCAACTGGAAACCTGTTGGTTGTGTTTGAAGAGTGGGGTGGTGACCCAACTGGAATTTCTATGGTAAAAAGAAAAGTTGGAAGTGTTGGTGCGGAACTTTCTGAATAGCAGCCTTCACTTAATAACTGGAATACCAAAGCCTATGGTAGACCAAAAGCACAATTATCTTGTCCTCCTGGACAGAAGATGACAAACATAAATTTTGCTAGCTTTGGCACTCCACAAGGAGTGCACGGAAGTTTCTCAGAAGGCACCTGTCATGCCTCCCATTCATATGATGCTTTCAAGAAGGTGAATCTCTCTGTCCTCCTATGCATCCTGCACCCCGAAAAATTCAATGTTGTACTGTTTCTGAGTTATGTACTTTGATGCATTTGCATGATTTATCCTTGCATTATTGTCTGAATTTCTAGACTTAACAAAAGAGAGTCTATTGCAGAACTGTGTTGGCCAGCAATGGTGCTCAGTCACTGTCTCTCCAGAAATGTTTGGAGGAGACCCATGCCCCGGCACTATGAAGAAGCTTGCGGTCGAGGCTGTCTTTGAATAATTGCCCACAGAAGTATCGATTAAGTTAAAACAAAGGAGATGAGGCCATATTCTTCTTTGTTATATATATACCTTACATACAGAATTAATAGAGTTTCATTGCAAGTGTGGACAGTTAAAATCTGGAGGCTGTTACCTTTGGTTATTGGCGGAGTTGCAGGAACTGCAGCACTGACCAGCAAGGGACTGCCTAATTAAGTTGGAGAAGAAAATATTCATGTACATAGGCGAGGTGTTAGATATGGTTTGTCAACAATATAGAAAAAGATTGGAGGCGCTAAAGCTTCGAGTGCACATGTGACTCTGCGTATATTGAGTCCATCTGCATGCTGAAGCGATTAAAGCTAAAGGTCAGACTGTTGTTTGCAAGGGATTGGATCATCATTATCTGAGCAATAAGCCAGCTCAAAGTGCTTGGCTGGACTGGTGTCTTTTATTCTTCCAAGAACAAATGATCGTGTTATGCTTCAAATTGTTGAAGTCTGTAAGCATTTTGATTCATAATAAAAATTGTGGTTGTTCCATTTTCTTTTTATCTCACTACTTTGAATAACATTATTGGGTCTCCAGGTGCTAATGTGAAAGGTCAAAGAGGGTCTCAATCTGGACATGAATTGATTAATTACAAAAGTTCACCTAACATGTATGCTGTAGATCCTTGAATATTATGCAAGTTTTCATGCTTGAAATGAAGGGGCAACAGGGCATGCTAATCTGAAAGGAAGCTATATGCACATAATATTTAGAGAGGAAGGTACCTGTTGCGGCCAATCGCCTCGTCGCCCGATCGCCGGGAAGCGTGCACCTGCAAAAGGAAGTCCGCACCGACCGGAGGCGGCTCCGGCGGGGACCCTCCGACGGTCAAGTCAGAGAGGTGACTAGGCAACAGTGAAATGCAGACAGGGAGCTCTGAGAAAGAGAGAGGGAGAGAGAGAGGAGCGAGCCTGCGTATGTGGGAGAGACGGGCGGATCGACCCTTTGCACTGTTGCCTTCCCCGGTATATATAGTGGAGCACGGTATGGCGCCGTCATTAATGGCGCGGACAAGTGAGGAACTGTCAACTCACTGTAGACTGTCAGAGCCGCCGTGGAAATGTCATGTCGCCGTGTGGCCGTCTAGTCACCATGGTTGACCTCGCTCTCGGCGGGACAATGCCCCTGGGGAACTGTGCCGCATGTCCGTGTCAGAGCTGACAAGGTCTGGCGGCTGTACGGAGATGGGAGGAGACGGCCGACCCTTGGTCGGTGGCCAGCAGAGTGGCGTCGGGTTCCTCCGTCAGTCGGCGAGTTTCATGTGAGTCGGCCTCTGGGTCTGGTCGGTCGGGAAGGATACGCCCGACATACCTCCAGTCGGCGATTGGGCCATTGAAAAGCCGTCGGTAGCGTCCGTTAGTTGGTCACCCCCGGCTTTCAGTCGGAGACGGTCGGTCGGGCCGCCGACCGGTCGGGCCCTCCGATAGTCGGTCGGTCGGTCGGTGGGTTTCCCCCAACAGTTGCCCCCCTCCACTCCTAAGTCGGGTGATGAGCTGGCGACTAGGAGTGGATTTGTCGTGCGCGAGGATCCGACCGTACCGCCGATTGATACGGTGTCCGGCGCCCTGTACATATCGAGAGGTTTACTGGCGCCCGACATCCAGTCGGCGCCAGGCGTCTCGTCCCATCAGCATCAGGTGTCGGTCGGCGCCGGACGTCCGCCGTGCCGGATGTCCCGCTGGTGTCAGCGATAAAACCGGTGCCAGGTGTCATGTCCCATCGGGAAGTGGAACCGTCGAGTCCCATCGGGAAGTGGAACCGTCGTGTCCCATCGGGAAGTGGAACCGTCGTGTCCCATCGGGAAGTGGAACCGTCGTGTCCCATCGCGACACGTGGCGCGTGGCCATCGGTTCGCGTTCGGTGGAGCGGATGGAGGCGACGTGGCGCAATCTGAAGGGGGGTGCGTCGAACCGTCGGACCGTTTGACGGCCCTGATGACGCCACGCGGCGAAATCCGGGGAGTCTTTGCTGTGCGTGCCTTCATCTCGACCGTTGGGGAGCACTATATATACAAAGTTACCCCCACATGGTTTTTTACCCCTCTCATTTTTACAGTCGAGACTCTGCCCGCTTGAGCCTCCGCTCCAGGTACTTCTCCGCTCTGTCTCCCCTTTGCGACTCTTTCCTTCCAAGGGCTAGAGTAGCCTTCCTCTTTCTTTTTCCTTTCTTCCTTGCCATTTCTTTGAGCTCATGGCTAGGACGTCCCCACGAGGTAGTCGGTCGGGAGAGCCGACCGAAGACACTCGGTCGTCCCCGGAGGTGGAGGCTTCTTCACTTTCGGGGCTGAACGTCGATCGGCTCCGGGAGCAGTACTACGTCCCGGAGCAGATTCGGCTGTTCGCCCCTGGCGTCGATGGTCGGGTTAATAGCCCGCCCGAGGGTCAGGTGGCCTTCTATCTGGAGGATCTCCGGGCCGGCCTTCGATTCCCGATTCCGGAGTTCGTCCGGAACGTTCTGGACTATTACGGGTTATGCCCGGCACAACTTGCGCCGAACTCGGTTCGGCTGATAGTCAGCTTCGCCCTCCTGTGTCGGCTTTTGCCGACCGAACCTCGGATCTCTCTTTTCCGAGTCTTCTTTGTCCTCCGCCCTCACCCTAAAGCCCGAGGGTGGTGGTATTTCATTCCTCGGAAAGGGCTCTCTTTCATTACTGGTCTTCCAACATCCATTCACGGATGGAAGAACCAGTTCTTCTTCACGTCGTCTTCTGCCCCTTGGGGGTTTCCAGTCCGTTGGGGGAACCCCCGAACCGATCCAAATGAGAACAGTCGGGTGGAGGTCGACGATCGGGAGGACTTCCATCGGCTAAAGGATATCTCGGTGCCGAAGCAGAGCGAGCTCGTCACCGAGCAGGCCTTGTACGACGCCGGCCTTAGCCCGGTCCCCCGTTTAGGTCGGTTTGCATTCTCCCGACGTCTTCATTTTCTTTTCTGTCTTCTTCTTTAGCTCTAACCTTTCGTCGTTTTTTTCAGATATGCCGCCGAGGACGCGACTGTCGGCAGCCGACATACGTCAGCACGCCGTGAGGAAGAGGCCGGCGGCCGGTGCCGGACCGTCACAGCCTCCCAAGAGGCCCCGCGTGGTTCCGCCGAGCGAGCCACCCAGGTCGGAGGCGGAGCCGGTGATCGCACTGTCGGTGCCGACAGTGCTTGTTGATGTCCCGCCCGAGGGACCGTCAGTCGGGGTTGCTGCTTCGCCCGACCGTCGAGCGGCCGACTCTGCCGGGGGCACGCCGACCGCCCAGCAGATTCCGGAGGTTCGGGAGGAAGTCCGCGAACCGGGGCTGCCGACGCATGCCACCGCCGCGCCGTCTGCCGAGACTCGGTCGGGCTCAAGCTTGCCGTCTATCTCCGACGTCAGGGCCTGGACGGCAAGCCGAGGTAAGGCCCCAATGGCGTCGAGTGACGAAGGTCGATCGGCGGGTGGGTCGGCCGACTTTCCGCTTCCCGAGGGTGCGTCGGGCCTGGCCAACCACGACTTGGCCAGGAGACTATGCCAAGCACTCCTCCTTCCTGCCGACATCGAAGCGATGAAGAACCAGCGTGTCTCCGACATGCTGTCGTCCTTCTATCCGATGATGATCCGGGTAAGCTCCCTTTCCCTCTGCTTTTAATCGTAGCATCGCAAGTCCGGCTTACTAACAGTCGGCTCCTTTTTTTGTGCAGCTGGTCTTCAACATATCCGAGCTGGAGGCCGGATATCGAAAGTTTGGGGACATGCGCGCGGCCTGGAGAGATAAGGTCGCGGGCCTCGAAGCCGAGAAGGCCATCCTTCTCGACCAATTTCAACAGTCGGTCGACCGGGAGAACCGACTCGAGGGGGAGGTCTCCCGATTTTCGGAGGAGATCTCCGGACTCAAGGAGGCCAAGGCGTCGCTGGAGTCGGAGCTCAAATCGGCGAAGGATGACGCGGCCAAGAAGTCCCGGACCATCCGTCGGCTCCGACACGAGCGAGACAGCGTCGGCAAAGAGTTGGAGGGCGAGCGCGAGCAACTTCGGGCGAGTCTCGAGAACCTCGCCAAGGCTGAAGAGGGTCATGCCGCCCCTCAGGCCGACGCAGACATTGCCAAAGCCGAATCAGAGTCGGCAAAGTTGGCTTTGGGTCGGGCGGTCGAGGTCTTCCGGGACTCAGAGGAGTACCGCGAAGAGCTCCTCGAGAGCGGCTACCTCTCGTACCAAGTCGGGTACGAGGACGCCCGGGAAGCCGTTCGGAGCTTGTACCCCGAACTTGACCTCAGCAATGTGGTTCTGCCAGGGTCGGAGGCCCCAGCTGCGGAGGAGACGGCCGGACCAGCGTCGGATGGTCTCTCCACCAGGGCGGAAGCTGAAGGCGTCGCAGAGCCGGTTGCCGAAGACCAGTCGGCTCCGATGGCTGAAGTCGGAGCGGATCTTCCGACCAACTCGCATCGTCGTCCAGTGGAGGACGTCGACTCCGATAATTAGTCGGTTTTATTTTGTCTTCTACTTTGCTTTGGATTGTAATTGGGCTCCGGCCTTTACCTTGTGGACTTTCCTTTGTTTATGGAAAAAATTTTTAGTCTTGAATGAATTCTTCTTTTGCCTTTTCCCCCTGTTTGCGATGCCAAACACGTCTGCAATGTCGAACGTTAGTCGCTGACTTAGTCAAGTCACCAACTCGCATAAGTCGGTAGGGCTTCAGCAACTTGTTCAGCTCCGAGGGTATTGTCGGCGTCCGACGTCCGGCGTATTGTCGGGGAGACGATAGTAAGTCGGGTCCCCATACCCCTGCGTCGGGTTCGATGTTTTCCGACGTCCGGTGGTAAGCCGAATGTCATTCAGCCGGCCGTTGGTCGGTCGGCAAGTCGTAGGTGCGACAAAGGTCGCATCGTGCGATAGACGGTGGTAAGCCAAACATCCCTCGACCGGCCGTAGCTCGGTCGGAAGTCGCGACAATAGTCGCGTGGGCTTTTTGCCTTTCTTCGGTCGGGGCCTGATCGGCCTGTCGGCCGACGGATTCTGCCCGAAAATTCGACCGTAGAGGGAGCATGAACTCCCGTTCATAAGAGTCCATCGGCCCTTTGTGGAGGTCCGACAAGTCGTCGAAGGAGTATTGACTCCCGTCGTTGTAGATGCATCGGTCCGCGTAAGGGGCCGATGTGTCGTCGGTGCCAGATCCGCGTTGGCGCGTCGGGGCTGAGCGCCGACCGGTAGTGGAAGAGTTAGAACTCCAATTTTTCAAACTGGACATGTATTCCGACAATTGAATTACAGAATTCACTGGCAATACAGCTTCAAGTTGTCGGCGTTCCAAGTCCGGGGAATGGTTTTTCCCTCAAGGGTTTCCAGCCGATAGGCTCTCGGCCCGAAGGTGTCAGCAACCCTGTAGGGTCCTTCCCAGTTGGGAGCCAACTTCCCTTGGTCCAAGGGCTTCGATACCTCCGCCTTCCTCAAGACTAGGTCGCCAGGCCTGAAGAGCTTTGGTCTGACCTTGGCGTTGTAGTACCGGGCGACCCTCTGTCGATATGAGGCCATTCGGATCTGAGCCTCATTTCGCAGCTCGGAGAGAAGGTCTAGGTCGGCCCTCCGACTTTCGGAGTTGTCCGGCTCGTGGTACCGCTCGACCCTTGAAGACGGCAGGCCAATCTCGAGCGGGATCACAGCTTCTGTCCCGTAGGCCAAAGTGAACGGCGACTCTCCGGTCGGGACACGGGGGGTCGTTCGGTAAGCCCATAGGACGGAGCCCAGCTCGTCGACCCAGAGACCTTTGGCTTCGTTCAGTCGGGTCTTAAGTCCATGGAGCAAGGTTCGGTTCGTCACCTCAACCTCACCGTTGGACTGTGGGTGCCCGACTGAAGTTAGTCGATGACGGATGTGGAACCTGGCGCAGAAGTCCTTGAAGTCTCGGTTGTCGAATTGCCGTCCGTTGTCGGTGATGATGGTGTGCGGCAATCCGAACCTGAAGATGATGGACTTTTGGACGAAGTCCTCCATCTTTCGCTCGGTGATCTGCGCCAAGGGCTCGGCCTCGACCCACTTCGTGAAGTAGTCGATGGCGACAACGATGAACTTCCTTTGGCCCGACGCCGGTGGGAAGGGGCCGAGAATATCGACTCTCCACTGAGCGAAGGGCCATGGAGCGACAATGGGAGCGATTTGGCTGGCCGGTTGGCGCTGAATATTGGCATACTTCTGGCATGGCTCGCACCTTCGGACCAACTCTGCCGCATCCCTTCTCATGGTCGGCCAGTAGTAGCCCTGTCGTAAGACCTTGAAGGCTAAGGACTTGCCCCCCAAGTGATTCCCACAAATTCCTTCGTGAACCTCTCGGAGAGCGTAGTCGGCGTCGGTTGGTCCCAAACACCTGAGCAGAGGGAGGGAGAACGACCTCTTGTAGAGTCGGCCGTCCATGATCACATATTGTGACGCCGACCATCGGAGTCGCTTGGCCTCCGCGGGATCTTTGGGACTGGTCCCGTCGGACAAGTACCGGACGATCGGGTCCATCCAACTTGGTTCGGACGTTAGCTGCTGCACTTCTTCGACCCGATCGATGCTCGGCTGCTGGAGGTTTTCAACAAACGTCCGACCCAAAGAATCATAGGCCGACGTTGCCAATCTGGAGAGAGCGTCGGCACGGGCGTTCTCCATCCTAGGGATGTGGGAGATCTCGAAATGCTCGAGGCGGGCCACGAGACCCTTTACCTTCTGAAGATACTTGATCATGGTCGGATCTCGCGCCTCGAAGTCGCCCTTGACCTGCCCCACGATCAGCTGAGAGTCGGAGAATGCCCGAAGGCTGTCGACGCCCAGTTCCTTCGCCATCCTCAAGCCCGCGAGGAGTGCCTCGTATTCGGCTTGATTGTTGGAGGCCTTGAAGTCGAACCGGAGGGCGTATTCGGTGACTACCCCATCCGAGTTCGTGAGCAGGAGCCCGGCCCCGCTTCCTTGAGCGTTGGAGGCTCCGTCGATGTGAAGTACCCAGGTGGAGATCGGGTCCCGCTCAGAGACCGAATCTCGTCCCGGGCCTTCAGCTCCCGACCTTTTGTCGGTCGTCGGGCATTCGGCGATGAAGTCGGCCAAGACCTGAGCCTTCAAGGCAGGCCTTGGTCGGTACTGAATGTCGAACTCGCTAAGCTTCATTGCCCACTTAGCGAGTCGTCCGGATGTGTCGGGTCGGCGCAGTACGGCCCTCAGGGGCCGGTTGGTGAGTACCACGATGGCGTGGGCCTAGAAGTATGGTCGGAGCCGTTGCGCGGAGACGGTCAGGGCGAAAACCATCTTTTCCGTCTCCGAATATCTTGCTTCGGCGCCGTGGAGCACTTTGCTGGTGTAGTAGATGGGCTGATGGGTTTGGCACTCGTTTTTCCGAACAAGCACCGAACTGATCGCCTCAGAAGATGTGGCCAAGTAGAGATACAAGGTCTCCCCGACCTGCGGCTTTACGAGCAGCGGCGGGGAAGCCAGGTACTTTTTCAGGTCTTCGAAGGCCTGTTCGCACTCATCCGACCAAGAGAAACCGTTCGCCTGGCGCAGGGTCTTGAAGAACGGGAGGCACCTTTCAGCTGATCGGGAAATGAATCGGCTAAGAGCGACGATTCTCCCGTTCAGCTGCTGGACCTCCTTCTTGGTGTTCGGATGACGCATGTCGAGGATCGCCTTTATCTTCTCAGGGTTGGCCTCGATCCCTCTCTGAGAAACGAGGAATCCGAGGAACTTCCCCGAGGTCACCCCGAAGGCACATTTGGTCGGGTTGAGCTTCATTCGGTGTCGTCGAAGGGTGCGGAAGGTCTCCTCGAGATCCTGAACATGGTCTGGGATCTGCGTGCTCTTTACCAGCATGTCGTCCACGTATACCTCCATGTTACGCCCGATCTGGTCTTTGAAGACCTTATTGACGAGTCGCTGGTAGGTGGCGCCGGCATTCTTCAATCCAAAGGGCATCACCCTGTAGCAGTAGAGGCCCTTGGGGGTCACGAACGCGGTGTGCTCCTCGTCTTCAGGCGCCATCCGGATCTGATTGTACCCGGCGAAGGCGTCCATGAAGCTGAGCAGCCGAAATCCGGACGTCGCATCCACCAGCTGGTCGATCTTTGGGAGTGGAAAGCTATCCTTCGGGCATGCTCGGTTGAGGTCGGTGTAGTCGATGCAGATCCTCCACTTCCCGTTGGCTTTCTTGACCATGACGACATTGGCGAGCCAATCGGGATACGTGGATTCCCGAATAAAGCCCGCTTCGAGCAGCTTGTCCACTTCTTCGTCAATGGCCTTCTGCCTTTCTGGGGCGAAGGACCTTTTCTTCTGCCTCACCGGTTTCATCGTCGGATCGATGTTGAGTCGGTGAGTCATTGTTTCCGGAGGGATGCCCGACATATCTGCTGCCGACCATGCGAATATGTCGGCGTTAGCCGTCAGGAGCTCCGCCAGTCGGTGGCGTTCGGCGTCGGGCAATTGAGACCCGATCCAAACTTTTCTGTCGGGATTTTCTCCTATCGGGATCGCCTCGAGCTGCTCGGCCGGCGAACCCCGCTCTTCCTCCTCCCGTTGATCCAGTTTGTCGATTGTCAGGGAATCCTTTGTCTCGTCGCTTTGGGCGGAGATTTGGAAGCATCGTCGGGCGAGCTGTTGATCTCCGCGCATCTCTCCGACCCCATTTTTGGTCGGGAATCGAACAAGGAGATGGTACGTCGAGACGACCGCCCTGAGGGCGTTCAATCCGGGTCGCCCGAGTATGGCGTTGTAGGCCGAAGGAACTTGGACGACCGCGAAAATGAGGGAGACTGTGCTTTGCCGTGGTTCGGTACCGACCGTCACGGGCAGGGTGATTTCTCCTTCTGTCGTGACGGTGTCTCCGGCAAAGCCGATCAAGGGCGTGGAGACCCTACTAAGTCGATCAGTCGGTAGTCGCATTCGGGAGAAGGTCGAGTAAAACAAAACATTCGTCGAACTTTCATTATCAACAAAAATTCGTTTTACATCATAATTGGCTATTGTCGCCGACACAACAACAGCGTCGTCGTGGGGAGTCTGGATGCCCCGATCGTCGTCTTCCGAGAAGGTAATCACGTCGTCCGGGCGCGGCCTTTTCGTCGGCTCTCCCCCTGTAGACGTCCCCGATCCCAGCCGCTTGGAGATCATATTGATGACTCCAGCCGTCGGCTGGTTAGTCGGCGCCTCTTCAGTCGGCTGGGGGCGTCGATCGGCAGTCGGTCGGGTCGGCGGACCCTTTCGAAACTTGCCGAGATACCCTCGGCGGATGAGATTTTCGATCTCATCCTTCAACTGGATGCATCGCTCGGTGTCGTGGCCGTGGCTCCGATGGAACCGGCAGTACTTCCGATGGTCGAGGCCCTTTGCCTTCAGAGGCGGAGGCCGTCGCAGGTATTCTTTCCCTTCGATCTCCATCAAGATCTGCGCACGAGGAGCGGAGAGAGGAGTGTAGGAGTCATACCTGGGACGCACCGAACTCGGAGTCTGTCGGCGGGGTGATTTTTGGATCTGTCGAGGTGGAGAAAGCCGACTACCGGCCGGGGGCCTGCTTGGTTCGGCGGGCTCCCGACCTTTTCTTCGCTTCTCCTTCGGACCCCTGGGCTCGACCAGGCATCGGTCGGACGCTCCTTCGTCCGCGCGCATATACTTGTATGCGCGCTCCAGTAGCTCGGCGTACGTTCGGGGGAGGGTCTTGTCCAGAGAATAAGTAAATCGGGAAGACCTCAGGCTCCGCTTCATGGCTGAAACCGTCGTGTCTTCGTTGAGGTCCCGGACCTCGAGCGTGGCCGCGTTGAATCGCGCCACGAAGTGTCGGAGCGTCTCGTTTTCCCCCTGCTTGAGGGAGAAAAGGCTATCCGACGTTCGCGGCGGCTTTCGGCTGGTGCTGAAATGGGCCACGAACGAGTGCTCGAGCTGCGCGAAGGAATGGATGCTGCCCGATCGAAGACCGGAGTACCAAGCCCTGGCAGCCTTGCGAAGTGTGGCGGGGAAGCCGATGCAAAAAAGAGCGTCGGTTGCCCCTTGGATCGTCATGAGAGCTTTATAGCTCTCGAGGTGGTCGACCGGGTCGGTGGAGCCATCGTATGGCTCCACGTTCGGCATTTTGAACCGACTGGGAATCGGCTCATCGAGGACCAGTCGAGAGAGAGGCTGGGCGGTCTGGAAGTCGACGTCGTTCGAAGACTTCTGGCCGTCCATCTGCAGTTGGGCGAGCCGACGGTCGATCTCCTCGAACCGTCGCTCGTAGTCGTCCGCTCGTCGATGCTGGGAGACCCCGGGAGTGGAGCCTCCGGAGGACTCTGAAGGAGAGGCCGACGGTGTGCGCGGCCGCTTTTCCTTCCTCGCCCGTTCCAACGGGGAAGGAGAGGGCCGCTGAGACCGTCGGTCGTCGCGCCGTGGTCGCCCCTCCTCCTCTCCGTGGGAGCGCTGTTGAGAGCTCTCGCTTGGAGGCGACAGGGGTCGGCGCGGCCGTCGGCGGCTGCTCCTGGAAGGCATAGGTCGGGCCGCCGGTTGTTGCTGGAGGCTTTTGACTGCGTCGGTCAGTACGGTCATCTGCCGTACGATGGCCGCAATCTGGGCCTCCGTGGTCACTGCAGGGCGCGGAGAGCTAGGCTCCGCCGCCGATGGGGGCGGGGAGGCTTCTTCCCGGCGGGAAGAACGCCTTGCCGACCCAGTGACTCTCGATCGTTGAGCTCTTGTCTTTGTCATGCTGTCCCCCTACCTGGCGCGCCAATCTGTTGCGGCCAATCGCCTCGTCGCCCGATCGCCGGGAAGCGTGCACCTGCAAAAGGAAGTCCGCACCGACCGGAGGCGGCTCCGGCGGGGACCCTCCGACGGTCAAGTCAGAGAGGTGACTGGGCAACAGTGAAATGCAGACAGGGAGCTCTGAGAAAGAGAGAGGGAGAGAGAGAGGAGCGAGCCTGCGTATGTGGGAGAGACGGGCGGATCGACCCTTTGCACTGTTGCCTTCCCCGGTATATATAGTGGAGCACGGTATGGCGCCGTCATTAATGGCGCGGACAAGTGAGGAACTGTCAACTCACTGTAGACTGTCAGAGCCGCCGTGGAAATGTCATGTCGCCGTGTGGCCGTCTAGTCACCAGGGTTGACCTCGCTCTCGGCGGAACAATGCCCCTGGGGAACTGTGCCGCATGTCCGTGTCAGAGCTGACAAGGTCTGGCGGCTGTACGGAGATGGGAGGAGACGGCCGACCCTTGGTCGGTGGCCAGCAGAGTGGCGTCGGGTTCCTCCGTCAGTCGGCGAGTTTCATGTGAGTCGGCCTCTGGGTCTGGTCGGTCGGGAAGGATACGCCCGACATACCTCCAGTCGGCGATTGGGCCATTGAAAAGCCGTCGGTAGCGTCCGTTAGTCGGTCACCCCCGGCTTTCAGTCGGAGACGGTCGGTCGGGCCGCCGACCGGTCGGGCCCTCCGATAGTCGGTCGGTCGGTCGGTGGGTTTCCCCCAACAGTACCCGTGGTGGATCTGCTAGAAACTATTAAAAGGATCAAAGGCAAATTATAGTCAAGGAAGACAGAGGGTGCTCGTTTATCACGAAACTTCAAATAATTCCATTGTGGTAGGTTGGATGACACTCTGTTCATGACCTAGAGCCAAAACCATTTCAAACTCGTGTTTAGCCCCCTGCATTTCAAACTCAAGTGTGGTTGAACTAGTGCCGGCAACTTATTTACCGAGATTTGACCTTTAAACCTAAGTATAACCCCCTTCTGAAGTTGTACGAGTCCCTTCCAATTGCCGGTACTACTTGCCATGAATGTTGCGGTGCTCGGGATGCCGGCGCCCAAGTCAAACTAGTTGCAAGTATAACAGCAGCCGTCGTTAAGGTAGTCTTGGCTCCGCAACTTGAGTTAAAGTGCAGAGACTAGTTGGCTCAAATGTTTCGGTAATTGCTTTGCCGGAACCTGTTTGAACTCGGGTACAACCACCTATCATAGTTGAACTAGTTCCGGCAAGCACGATGCCGAGACTAGTTGACCCAAAACGCCCCTCCGGCAGAGCAATCGTTTCTTGCCCCTTGAGTCTAGCAAGTTGATTTTAATGGGCTTGTGACCTCCAACCGTTCGACAATGGAGCGGTGGGTTCCCCTTTTCGACATCTTCCTCCACTCTCCCTCCCCCGAGAGAGAAGCCTCTCTCTGGTTCCAAAACCAAAACCAGCACGACAGACGGGGTGCCATAGGAGGTTGGGTGTGCGGAGCAGCCGGGGACCACCCGGGGTGGGGGGGAGGGGGTTGTTGGGGTGTGGCGTGCTGGAGAAGGAGAAGAAAGGAGAAAAATAAAAAAATAAAAAATAAAAAAATAAAAAAAAGAATAATAAGTATTAAAAAATATTTTTTTTCATATAATAATTTTTATTATTAAAAAATTTAAATAAATAATTTAAAATACTAAATTAATAATTTGATTTAAAGATATTTTGATAATTTGATATTAGATTATCCGCTATCTAATTGTCACACAAAATATGTCAATCAAGATTCTCAGTAATTTTACTGCAATATTACTTGCATGTACCAAATATAGTAATCAATATTACTGACAATCTATTCAGATTACACATAATCTAGATAATCAGATAATTCATATTAAGATTATCTGGTAATATACTAAAAGCAACCTAAAGTATATCTTAATTTTCACATGCCCGACATTCCGTTTCCTCCCAATATTTGCTGTTCCTTTCTGTCCTTGAACTTCTATTCCTCTTTTTTTTTTTTTTTTTTTTTTTTTTTTTTTTTTTTTTTTTTTTTTTTTTTTTTTTTTTTTTTTCAGTCAAACTGTCGATATGAGGCCCATTGACGTGTTCTAACTTCTAACCGTCCCTCATCCTATCACCTTATCTATAACGCTAGCTTTAAATAGATTGCGAGTGTGTCAGAACTTTAACCGATCGGGGTCATAATGGCAGAATTCTATCTGCCTCTAGAAACATAGGTTCAACTGAATCGTGATCGTAGGTCTAGATCTTCTGAATGGTTGGTCTTTTTTTAATGCTAATTGTTTAATTCATCTTTATTAGAGATGAGCTACCGAGATTTGTAAATATTGAGCATCATTAAAAGGAGAAAACACTAATAAAAGTAGAAGAAGAGGAGGAAAGAAGTGGTCAAGCCTGTCTCCAGTCCTGCTCCAAAGTGAATATAATCTATTGAAAAAAGAGAACAAAAAACCTCCAAGAATAAGATGCCACAAGGTTGTGACACCTTTAGTAGGGGCTCCATTCAATAAGTCAGGAGTGCAAGTCCCATCACTACCACTAGATCAGGAAATTCGCTTGTAGCAGTTTTAATTCTGCATAAATCTATATTGAGAATGATCAAGAAAGCTTATGGCAGCGAAGTGTAGGACACACTATCAAGGATGCCAAGTTCAGGCAGTGGATTATCGACTAGGGCGGAGTGTTTAAGTTCAACTGATTGTCAAATACAGGAATTGAGATGGTCAAGTTGATGATCATATTCAAAGCTGTTGCTAATCAGGTGGTTGTTGGCTCCATTCCTCATTAGATAGAAGGATGGTGTTGCGGCCAATCCCCTCATCGTCTGATCGTCGGAAACGAGCACCTGCAAGAGAAGTCCACACTGACCGGAGATGCCTCTGACGGAGACCCTCCGACGGTCAAATCAGAGAGGAGACTAGGCAACAATAGAAATGAATCAAGGGGACTCAGCGAGAGAGAGAGTGAGTCCAGGGGCTTCGAAAGAACCTCCCTGCAGCACTGTTGCCTTCCCCGTTTTATAGTAGAGCGCAGCGTGGTGCCGCCATTAATGGCGCAGACAACTGGGGGAGTTGTCAAGTCGTCGGAGGCTGTCAGAGTCATCGCGGACTGTCAAGTCGCCGTGGGCTGTCAAATCACTGGGATTAATCTATGTCCTTGGCAGGACAATGCCCTAGGGCGGCTATGCCGCACGCTCTTGTCAGGACGGTGGTCCATAGCAGTCGTACGGCGTTTGGGGGAGCCGACCGTCCATACGTCGGCATTTGGTTGCGGAATATCGGGTGAAGACCCAGGAACACCGTCGGCTGGTCTGGCGCATTGCGGAAATCGGACATCGGCCACCACTCCCATCTGACAGTGAGTCGGTAGAATCGGACTCCGTCGTTCGGCTAGTCGGGAACAGAATGGGTCTGCCCGACCGACATACCTTCGGTCGGACAGTGTCGACAGTCGTCGGTTGGTGCGGTTGGTAGAGTCGGACATCGGTCAGACAGGCCTGAGGATGAGTCGGCGTGAAAGGGGTCAGTCGGTATATCCCAATAGTTGCCCCCCCACTCCTGAGTAGGATGTCGTGCTGGCCAGCGTCTTCGTGTGGGCGACGGCTTCGGACGAAAGGAGTGGATATCCATCGCATCATGCTCCGACTCTAGCGACCGTACCAATGATCGGTCCGACGCCAAACGTCTTATGGGTGTCAGGCGTCCCATCGATGTCAGACGTCCCATCGGAAACAAAAACCGCTGTTTCCGCCGTCTCCTCGAGAATGCAAACCGCCATGATTTTTCCAGGGGGCCATTGGGCCGAACCCATTCAGGTGGATGGAGGCGACGTGGCCTGATCTGGGGTAGATGCGTCGAATCGTCAGACCGAGGGAAGGCCCAGATGCCGCTACGTGTCACGATCTGGGAGATCCTCGTTGGGCGTGCTCTCATTCCAGCCGTCGAGGGGCACTATATATATAGGGCCACCTGCATCCAAAACTTCACTTTTCGTAGCCTTGTTGCCGAGACTCTGGTCGAGTGGTCCCCTTTTGTCTCAGGTAGTTGTCCCCGTCTCCCTCCTTAGAAAGTTTTTCAGGAGCCTTTGTCTTTGTCTTCTCGTTTTCTCTTTGCTTCCTTAGAATTTTCTTCCTTCTTCTTCTTCATCCTTCGACCTTGGTTCTAGCGTCATGGCCAGAACCTCCCCATGAGAAAATCGATCGGAGAATCCGACCGACGATTCTCGATCGACTCCAGAGGTGGAGGTTTCTTCACTTTCGGGGCCGAACGTCGATCAGCTCAGGGAGCAGTACTGTATCCCGGAGCAGTTTCGACTATTCGTCCCTGGGGCCGATGGTCGGGTTAACAACCCGCCTCCGGACCAGTGGCTTTCTACATCAAGGACCTCCGGACCGGTCTTCACTTCCCGGTTCCGAAGTTTATCCGGAACATACTGGACTATTATGGACTTTGTCCGGCGCAACTGGCGCTGAACTCAGTCCGACTGATAGTCAGTTTTATTTTGTTGTGTCGGCTTTTGCCGACCAATCCTCATATTTTTCTCTTCCGAGCATTCTTTATTCTCCGACCCCATCTTAAAACCCGAGGGTGGTGGTTTTTCAACCCTCGGAAGGGTCTTTCCTTCATCACTGGTCTTCCATCGTTGATTCATGGATGGAAGAACCAGTTCTTCTTTGCTTCTTCTCCACTTCCTTGGAGATTTTCTTCCCGCTGGGGGGACCCCCGGACTCAGCCGAATGAGAACAGTCGGGTGGAGGATAGGGATCGAGAGGATTTTCACCGTTTGAAGGACATCTCGATGCCGAAGCAGAGGGTGCTCGTCACCGAGTAAGCTCTGTACAACGTCGGTCTGAGCTCGGTTCCTCATCTAGGTCTATTTTTTTTTTTGGAATGGTGCTGATCCTCTATTGAAATTGCAGGCATGCCGTCGAGGATGAGGCTGACGGAAGCTGACGTTCGGCAACATGCGGTGCGGAAGAGGCCGGCGTACGGAGCCGAACCATCGCGGCCTCCCAAGAGGCCTCAGGTAGCACTGCCGAGCGAGCCGGAAGCGCAGCCCGACTCCGAACGAGCGTCGGACCGTGAGTCGATCATTGCACCGTCGGTGCCGACGGTGTCTCCCGAAGCCCCGTTCCTCCGACGGTGTCTCCCGAAGCCCCGTCCGAGGAACGGGCGGTCGAGGGAGCGGCCCCATCCGAGGAATGGGTGATCGAGGAAGCAGCCGAAGATGTGCCGGCTGCACAACCGGCTGAAGAGGTTCGGGCAGAGACATGCGAACTCGAACAACCTGCGTCGACGACCGTCGCAGCCTCGAGAGGGACCCAGTCGAGCTCGAGCCTCCCTTCTCTTTCTGACGTCAGGGCTTGGGTGTCTGAACGAGGGAAGGCCCCGATGGCGCCAAACGACGACAGAAGGTCGGCCGGCTGCGGTGCGTCATCCGACGCCCCGCTTCTCGAAGGAGTGTCGGCCCTGGCCAACTATGATTTGGTCAGGAGGTTATGCCAGGCGACTATCCTTCCGGCCGACCATGAGATCATGAAGAATCAGCGGGTGTCTGACATGCTTTCTTCCTTCTATCCGATCATGATCCGGGTAAGCTTCTCTCTTTCACTTTTCATTTTCGTCGTTGCTTTCTATCAGTTCGGTCTTCTGACGGTCGGTCTGTTGTTTGCAGCTGATTTACAATATATCCGAGCTGGAGGTCGGATATCGAAGGTTCAGTGATCTCCGAACGGCCTGGAAAGATAAGGCTGTGGCCACCGAGGTTGAGAAGGCAATAATGGTCGACCAGCTGAAACAGTTGGTCGATCGTGAGGCACGGCTTGAAGAGGAGATCTCTCGCCTTATCGAGGAGGTCTCCCGCCTTACCGGTGCCCTGGCCGCCCCGGGGGCCGAGCTGCAATCGGCTCGCGAAGAAGCCAAACGGAAGTCCTGCACTGTTCGTCGGCTGCACCACGAGCGGGATGACTACGTCGGTGAACTCAAAGCCGAACACGAGCAGCTCCGGATAAGTTTGAAAAATCTCGCCAAGGCCGAGGAGAATTTGTCCTCCGCTCAAGCTGATGCAAACATAGCGAGGGCGGAGGCAGAGTCGGCGAGAGAGGCTATAGGTCGGGCCGTGGAGGACTTCCGCGGCTCCGACGAATATCGGGAGGAACTCTTGGAGAGCGGTTTCATCTCGTACCGAGTGGGATACGAGGACGTTCGGGAAACGATCCAGGGCCTGTACCCGGAGCTCGATCTCAGCAGTATCATTCCCCCAGGGCTGGAGGGCCAAGCCGTGGAACAGTTGGCCGACCTGTCGTCGGGAGATCATACTGCCGTGGAGGAAGCCATCTCGGAGCAGGTCACCGAAGGCGAGGCGGCTCTGAACCCCGAAGCTACTTCGGCTCGAGCGGCCGCGCTGATCGCCCCCGAACTTCTCCCGATCGAAGATGCTGACTCCGACGAGTAGTCGGAGCATCCTTTGTTTTTTGTTTTTGTTCTTACTTGGTGTACTTGTAGTCGAGCTTCGGTCCAATTTTGTAAATTCGGTTCATACTTGAATAAAATTGAAAATTTTTTAACTTTCTCTCTTTCTTTACATGTCCTGAAATGTATCTTGGAATGTATATTTTGCCAAAACACCCTCGAGCGTATAAGTCGTAGGCCCGACGTACCTAGCTAGGATGTTCGGTAAGATCCCAGATAACTAGTCGGGACAGTCGGTAGCGCACGCCATGGTAAAGACAGAGCGAGCTCCGATTTTAGATTGGCCTCCCGACTGTCGTATGATCCGACAGTTGAGAGTTTAAGTCGAGCATCCATTGCCCAGACTTGAGTCGGGCGTATATGCCAAGTCGGGTGTTGACCGACCTTCAGGCGTAGCTCTTTGACCCGATTGTCTCGTAGAGTCCGATAGTCGAATAATGCCCGACGTGTTTGGTTGATGACAAGTCGGTCATCCATTGCCCGATTCTTTGTCAGGCATATGCGTCGCGGTGTGTGATAAACGGTGGTAAGCCGAGTACCCTTCGATCGATCGTGACTTGGTCGGTGTGTTGCGAATGCGATGTCAGTCGCATTGGCATTTTACCTTTCTTGGTCGGAGCCAAATCGGTAAGTTAGCCAGTCGCCTTGCTCGAGAGCTGGCTGCGGAAGGGGCGTGGCTTCAACTTAGGGGGGTTTCATCACCATCGCCGGCCTTCCACCAACGTAGATATATCGATCGTCATAAGAGTCCGATGCACCGTCGGCGATTGGGTCGCAGATTCTCAATGGAATGTTGGGCCCAAGTCATGGCGTCGGGGCTCGTACTACTGGCGAGCGTCGATGCACAGTTGGAGAGCTGAGATTCTAGATTCAGAAGTTTTGAAGCTGAGTTTGTATTCCGAACAAGGACACACAGAGTTTACTGGTAATACAATCTCAGATTGTCGGCATTCCAAGTCTGGGGAATGGCGCTTCCTTTTAGAGTCTCCAGTCAGTAGGCTCCCGGTCTGTAGGTGTCCGCTATCTTGTAGGGTCCTTTCCAGTTCGGAGCCAATTTTTCTTGGTCTAGAGGCTTCAAAACTTTTACCTTTCTTAAGACCAGGTCCCCAGGCCTGAAAAGCTTCGGCTTAACCTTAGCGTTGTAGTATCAGGCCACTCTTTGTCGGTAGGAAGCCATGCGGAGTTGAGCCTCGCACCGGAGTTCGGGTAGGAGGTCCAAGTCGACTCTCCGACACTCGGAGTTGCCCGGCTCGTGGTACTGCTCGACTCTAGTCGATGGTAGCCCGATCTCGAGCAGGATCATCACCTCCATCCCATAGGCCAAGCTGAAAGGAGATTTTTCGGTCGGGACACGGGATGTCGTTCGGTACGTCCATAGGACGAAATTCAATTCCTCGATCCAGAGGCCTTTGGCTTCATTCAGTCGGGTCTTTAGTCCATGCAGAATAGTCTGGTTGGTTATCTCGACCTCGTCGTTGGACTATGGGTGCCCGACCGAGGTCAGCCTATGCGTGATATGAAATCTCGCACAGAACTCCCGGAAGTCTCGGTTGTCAAATTGTCATCCATTATCGGTAATAATAGTATGCGGTAGTCCGAACCTGAAGATGATGAACTTCTGGATGAAGTCTTCCATCTTTCGCTCGGTGATTTGTGCCAGAGATTCGGCTTCTACCCACTTAGTGAAGTAGTCGATTGCGACGACTATGAACTTTTTTTGGCCAGACGTCGGAAGGAAAGGACCGAGTATATCGATTCTCCACTGGGCGAAAGGCCACGGGGCAACAATGGGAGTGATTTGGTTGGCTGGTCGGTGTTATATGTTAGCGTACCTCTGACATGGTTCACACCTCCGAACCAACTTGACCGCATCCTTTCTCATGGTGGGCCAGTAGTAACCCTGCCGTAGGACTTTATAGGCCAAGGATTTGCCCCCTAAGTGATTTCCGCAGATCCCTTCATGTACTTCTCTGAGTGTGTAGTCCGCGTCAGTCGGTCCCAGGCACCTGAGCAAAGGAAGGGAGAACGACCTTTTGTAGAGTCGGCCATCCATCATTACGTATTGGGAGGCCACCCATCGGAGTCGTTTGACTTTCGCGGGGTCTCCAGGGCTGGTTCCGTCGGTCAGATACTGAACGATCGGATCCATCTAGTTCAGCTCGACTGCCAATTGCAGTACCTCCTCGGCCCTGTCGATGCTCGACTGCTCGAGACTCTCCACAAATGTCCGACCTGAGAATGTGGGAGATCTCGAAATACTTGAGGTGTGTCACGAGATCTCTCACCTTCTGGAGATATTTTGCCATGGTTGGGTCTTGCGCCTCAAATTCGCCTTTAACTTGCCCCACGATCAGTTGAGAGTCGGAGAAGACTCTGAGGCTGTCGATCCCGAGCTCCTTCACTACTCTCAAGCCAGCGAGGAGCGCTTCATACTCGGCTTGATTATTGGAGGCTTTGAAGTCGAACCGAAGGACTACTCGGTGACCACTCCCTTTGAGTTGGTGAGCAGGAACCCGGCTCCGCTCCCTCGAGCATTGGAAGCTCCATCGATGTGCAACACCCAGGTAGACCCAGGGTCAGGTTCGAAGATTACAGCCTTTTTGGGGCTCCCACCTTTCGATCCTTGGTCGGTTGTCGAGCACTCCACAATAAAGTCGGCCAAGATCTGGACTTTCAAGGCAGATCGCCGTCGGTATTGAATGTCGAACTCACTCAGTCTCACCGTCCATTTCGCCAGTCATCCCGATGTATCGGGGCGACGTAAAATCGCCCTCAGGGGCTGGTCGATGAGGACCACGATAGCGTACGCTTGGAAATATGGACGAAGTCATTGTGCAGACATGATTAAGGCGAATATCATTTTCTCCGTCTTTGAGTACCGAGCTTCAGCTTCATGGAGCACTTTGCTGGTGTAATATATGGGTTGGTGAATTCGGCTCTCGTTCTTCCGGACGAGCACCGAGCTAACCGCCTCTAGGGAGGTTGTCAAGTAGAGGTACAGCATTTCTCTGACTTTCGACTTTACAAGCAGTGGCGGAGAGACCAGATATCTTTTCAGATCCTCGAAGGCTCGCCGGCACTCGTCCAGCCAAGAGAAATCCTTCGCCTACCTTAGGGTTTTGAAGAACGGGAGGCATCTCTTTGCCGATCGAGAGATGAATCGACTAAGCGCGATGATCCTTTCGTTAAGCTGCTGTACCTCTTTTTTGATGCTCGGGTGCTGCATATCGATGATTGCCTTTATCTTCTCAGGGTTAGCCTCAATTCCTCGTTGAGAAACGAGAAATTCGAGAAACTTCTCCGAAGTCACCCCGAAGGCACACTTAGTCGGATTTAACTTCATCCGATGTCGTCGAAGAGTGCAAAAAGTTTCTTCGAGGTCTTGGACATGATCTGAAGTCTGTGCACTCTTCACCAGCATGTTGTCCACGTACACCTCCATGTTACGTTCGATTTGATCTTTGAAGACCTTATTGACGAGTCGCTGGGAGGTGGCCCCGACATTTTTTAATCCGAAGGACATTATCCTGTAGCAGTAAAGGCCCTTGGCGGTCACGAAGGCTATGTGCTCTTCGTCTTCGGGCGCCATCCGGATCTGATTGTATCCGGCAAAAGTATCTATGAAGCTGAGCAGTCGATGTCCGGACGTCGCGTCTACCAGTTGGTCAATTTTCGAAAGTGAAAAGCTATCCTTCGGACAGGCATGATTTAGGTCGATATAGTCGATGCAGATCCTCCACCTCCCGTTGGCTTTTTTCACCATGACAACATTGCCGAGCCAATCGGGGTACGTAGTTTCTCTGATGAAGCCCACCTCGAGTAGCTTGTCCACGTTCTCGTCGATGGCCTTCTGTCTTTCAGGAGTGAAAGACCGCTTCTTCTGCCTCACTGGTCTCATTCCAGGGTCGATGTTGAGTCGGTGAATCATCGTCTCCGGGGGGATGCCGGACATATCCGCTGCCGACCAAGCGAATACGTCGGCATTGGCCTTCAGCAGCTCTACTAGCTGCCGTTGCTCAAGGTCGGATAATTGAGATCTGAACCAGACCACTCGTTCGGGATTCTCCGCTATCGGGATGGAAACCAGTTGTTCGATCGGTTCGCCCCGTTCTTCCTCTCCCCGCTGGTCCAACCTGTCAGCCGTCAGGGAGTCCTTCGCTTCGTTACTTCGAGCAGAGATTTGGAAGCATCGGCGGGCGAGCTGTTGATCCCCGCGCATCTCTTCGACTCCATTTTTGGTCGGAAATCGAACTAGCAGGTGGTGGGTCGAGACTATAGCTTTGAGCGCGTTTAGTCCGAGTCTTCCAAGTATGGCGTTATAGGCCGAAGGTACTTGAACGACTGCAAAGGTTAGGTGGACGGTGCTTTGTCGTGGTTCGATTCCAGCTGTCACGGGAAGAGAAACTTCTCCTTCCACCGTGACGGCTTCTCCGGTGAAACCCACCAGGGGCATGGAGACTCTCTCGAGTCGATCAGCCGACAGTCACATTCGGAAGAAGGTCGAGTAAAACAAAATATTAGTCGAACTTCCATTATCAACATAGATTCTTCTTACATCATAATTTGCTATTGTTGCCAAGACAACAACAGCGTCATCATGGGGAGTTTGGATTCTTCGAGCATCTTCATCTGTAAAAATAATTACATCGTCTTGGCGCAGCTTCTTCGTTGATTTCCCTCCAGCAATCGTTCTTCGATCCAGTCATTTGGAGATCATGTTGATGACCCCGGTCGTGGGCTGATTGTTTGCTGCCTCGTCAGTCGGTTGGGGTCATCGGTCGGTGACGGATCGAGTCGATGGGTTTCTTCAAAATTTTTCGAGATACCCTCGGCGTATGAGGACCTCGATTTCATCATTAAGTTGGATGAACTGCTCGATATTATGGGCGTGGCCTCGATGAAATCGACAGTACTTTCACCGATCGAGGCCCTTTGCCTTCAAAGGCGGAGGCCGCCACAGATATTCTTCTCCTTTGATCTCCATCAAAATCTTTGCACGAAGAGCAGAGAGAGGGGTATAGGAGTCATACCTGTGACGTATCAGCCTCAAACTCCACCGCCGGGGTGATCTCGGGCTCCATCGCTGGGGCGAGCCCTATTTGTCGGTCGGGGGCCTGCTAGGCTCGGCAGGAGCCCGACCTTTTCTTCACTTCTCCTTCGGGCCCTTGGTCTCAGTCAGACGTCGGTCGGAAGCTCCTTCGTCTGCGCGTATGTATTTGTACGTGCGCTCCAGCAGTTCGGCGTATGTCCGGGGGAGGATCTTGTCCAAGGAGTATGTAAATCGGGACCCCCTTAGCCCCCTCTTCATGGTTGAGATAGCCATATCTTCGTTGAGGTCTCAAACTTCAAGCGTGACCGCGTTAAATCGCGTCATGAAGTATCGGAGTATCTCATTTTCTCCCTGCTTGAAGGAAAAAAGGCTGTTCGAGGTTCGTGGCGGCTTCCGACTGATGCTGAAATGGACTACGAAGGCATGTTCAAGCTGTCCGAAGGAGTGAATGCTTCCTGAGCGAAGGTCGGAGTACCAGGCCCTGGCGGCCTTGCAAAGTATGGTGGGGAAGCCAATGCAGAGAAGGACATCGGTTGCTCCTTGGATCGTCATGAGAGCCTTGTAGCTCTCCAGATGGTCAACTGGGTCGGTGGAGCCGTCGTAGGGCTCCACATGAGGCATCTTGAACCGACTAAAGATCGGCTCGTCGAGGATGAGTCGGGAGAGAGGTTGGGCGGTCTGAAAGTTGACGTCGTTCGAGGATTTCTGTCCGTATATCTGAAGCTAGGCAAGCCGATGGTCGATTTCTTCGAACCTGCATTCGTAGTCATCGGCCCGTCGGTGCTGGGAGATCCCGGGGGTCGAGTCTCCTGACGAATCTGAGGGGGAGGCGGACGGTGTTCACGGCCGCTTCTCCTTCCTCGCTCGTTCCAGCTGGGAAGGAGAGAGTCGTCGGGATCGATGGGTATCATGCCGTGGCCTCTCTCCTCCTCTCGGTGGGAGTGCTGTGACAGCTGCTCCTGAGGAAGAGACGGAGACCGACGCGGGCGTCGGCGGCTGCTCCTGGAAGGCATCAGATGTGCCGCCGGTTGCCCCGCCGGCGAGTGCGGCAACCGGGTTGGTTGTTATTGAAGGCTCTTGACTGCATCCATCAGCACAGTCATCTGCCGCACAATCGCTGCGATTTGCACCCCATGGTCACCACAGGATGCGGAGAGCTGGGCTCCGCCATGGAGGGTGGAGGAGAGGCCTCTTTCCGACGGGAAGAGTGCCTCGCCGATCCGGTGGCCCTCGATCGCTGAGCCTTGGTTCTTGTCATTTCGAAAAGATTTTTTTCAAGCTCTGTGGAGGTCGGCCCCCCTTCCTGACGCGCTAAACCTGCTGCGGCCAATCTTCTCGTCGTCTGGTCACCGGGAACGAGCACCTGCAAGAGAAGTCCACACTGATCGGAGATGCCTCCGATGGGGACCCTCCGACAGTCAAGTGAGAGAGGAGACTAGGCAACAGTAGAAATGAATCAAGGGAACTCAGCGAGAGAGAGAGAGAGAGTCCAGGGGCTTCGAAATAACCTCCTTGCAGCACTGTTGCCTTCTCTGTTTTATAGTAGAGCGCGGCGTGGTGCCGCCATTAATGGTGCAAACAACTGGGGGAGTTGTCAAGTCGCCGGAGGCTGTCAGAGTCGCCGCGGACTGTCAAGTCACCGTGGGCTATCAAATCGCTGGGATTAATCTATGTCCTTGGCAGGACAATACTCCAGGGCGGCTATGCCGCACGCCCTTGTCAGGACTACGGCCCACAGCAGTCGTATGGTGTTTGGAGGAGCCGACCGTCCATATGTTGGCATTTGGTTGCGAGACGTCGGGTGAAGACCCAGGGACACCGTCGGCTGGTCTGATGCATTGCGGAAATCGGACATCGGCCACCACCCCATCTGACAGTGAGTCGGTAGAGTCGGACTCTGCCGTTCGGCTAGTCGAGAACAGAATCGGTCCGTCCGACCGATATACCTTCGGTCGGACAGTATTGACAGTCGTCGGTTGGTGCGGTCGGTAGAGTCGGATGTCGGTTAGACAGATCCGAGAATGAATTGGCGTAAAAGGGGTCGGTCGGTATATCCCAACAATAGCATAGATAAGATAAAAAAAATTGGGATGCATGGATATTACTATTGTCGTGTGTATATGTGTTGTTTACCTTACGAGCATTGTTCTTTTGAGGCATATTAAAGTGTTAGGTGCAGCTGTATTGCACCCATGGTTCTTGCCTCCTCCAAAAGTAACATTTTTCATTTAAGAAAAAGGATCTTGCCTTTCGGTTAAAAAAGTTCAAACCTTCATGCGGAACCAAATTGTTTGCACATTTTATTATCCATCAACAACATGGTCCATCTTCATTCTTTCTTCGCCATTTTCACATTTTGTTCTTCATTGCTGTTTGTTATCTGCAGTTCATTACTGTTGACGCTAATAATCACATATTCTCATCGTAAACATGCTCGATTTGATTACTCTCATGGTTTTCTGTTCTTTGCTTATAAATATATCTTTTTTCTTTGATTCAACTTATCAATATATCTTCTTTGATCTGAACTTACTCTATATCAGTATTTTTTTTCCCCTGTTTATATATCTGCCTATTCCCCACCCCCCCTCTTCTTCATGCGAACATTCTGTATCTTATGACCCTTACAACCGTTTGGAAATACCATCAACCTGTGTCCGTTTCTTCTTCTTCTTCTTCTTCTTCTTTTTTGTAATGTCAAAGATGCTGAACGGGATAAGTCATTGTTACCACCCTTAGGCAAAGTTAAATATTCATGGATTGCCTGTTTTGGACATCTAATGTTTTTTTGTACTGCACTTTCTAGTTTATATCCCCTCAGAAGATCTATGTCTATATATGCAGATACACAAGTTAGAGGCGGAACATGAGAGGTTAGAGGAGGATGTTGCTATCTATAATCTTACAGCAAGAGCAGCTTAAGCTCTCACCTGCATGTATGAAGGTATTTATACAGGTACACAATTCAGGCTATACAATTTTGTGTCGACTTGTTGCAATACAGGTATTAATTCAGCTTAAGCGATCTCATATTACGTGCTTTCAGTTGGTTCAAGCATGGATCCATGGTGATCCAATATCCACTCAGTTCGGAGCTTAATCTCGAAGCTTCAGAAACTCACACCCGAATTCTAAGTGGGTCGGGTCCTAAAGCCCGACCCGCTAGAGCAAATCCTGGCGATGTGGTCTCCCTTGGAACGCTCGGATTCCCGGTCAGGCGGACCAATTTGAAAGCCCAAGGCGGGTTAAGTTCCGTGGGTTGTGACTTGTGATTGATCTGTCTTTTTCGCTTCAACAGCAAACAGCCTTGTTAGCTCATGCGTCAGCAAACAGCAAACAGATTATTAGTGAAACGAAGCGTGGACCCCGCCTCACATTGCCCATTATTACACCGAACGAGACAGCGGATCCTCGGCCGTTTCGGTTCCGCCCTCGTGGTAGCGGTGCGTCGATATGGAGTAGGGTTTTCATGCGGGGATCTTATTTGGAGGGAAGGGGGACCTCGCCCGAGCGCGCCGTCTTGGGAGCGAGCAACGAGGCCAGAAACCCTACGCCCACGACTCCCCCCCACCTTTATATAAGCCGCTTTCACCTCTCCTTCTTAATCTCTCTTTACCCTCGCCACTCCGATCCTTCTCTTTAGGGATTTGCTCTCTCTCACATCTCCGTGGAGGTCGCGACGACAAGCAACAAGACAACCTCAATCTCTCCGATCTCGGTTCCGCTCTCCCCACCACCACTCCCGGTTTCTCTTCTCCCCCGCTACTTCCCTTGGATATCTCTTTTTTTTTTTTTTTAAAAAAAAATTGATCTATATCCTTATGTGTCTTGGTGTCTGTTGATGTGTAGCTCTGAGCGCGGAGGACCGGGCCGGCCTCGTTAATGCTCTGAAGGTTGTTTTTTTTTCCTTTCTTTTGAAAAAAAAAAAAAACTCATTTTTTTGGTATTTTGATCGTGCTTTCTTGCTTGTGCTCTGTCTCTGTCTTTGTTCTGATTTTGGGGTAAGAAATCTCGGTTTTTTTTTTTCATATTTTTTGAAAAAAAATTGTTACTTGATGTGTTCTTGAGACAGAACAAGCTCCAGAGCCTAGCAGGGAAGCACTCTGATGTGCTGGAGACCCTCTCGCCGAAGGTCAGGAAGCACGTTGAGGTGCTGAGGGAGATCCAGGTTTGATCTTTCTCCCCAATCTTGATCCCTTAACATGTTTTTCGTCTCCCGAGGTTTCTTCTTGGTGCTTCTTCTCTGGGGTTTTTCCAGTTTTGGTTTTCTTGAGCATCCAATCTTCGTCTTTTGCTTATTTATGTTCTGTCTCGCCTATCTTTCTTATCAATGTTTCTTGATGGTGATTATCTGTAGGGTTTACAGCTTTCTTTATTCTTTTGACGGTCCCTATATTTTTTTTTGGCGATTCTTGTCAGGGTTTCCGGTTCCTTTTATCTTTAGTGTATTTAGGGTTTCAAATGCAAGTCAGATGTGGAAAAATTCTGTTTTTGCAAATGCAAGGATGGAAAGACTTGCCTATTAAAAGTTGGCAAGAACGCTAGGTATTTCAGGTTTTGTGTGTATCTCTTTGGATTATCAGATTCATGAACTCTTCCATATACATATGGTTATTAGTCCATGAGGGATTTTTCTTTGAGTGCATATTTTGTTGATTGGCAGGACGGTTAAGTTCAGTGTGTTTCTCATTCAAAGCCCAAGGAAAAACTATTATTAAAATAAAGAGGGGTTTAGGTACATACAAATTAGTTCACCATTTTCTCTAAATTATGCAGTACAACTGAGCTTGAAAATTCCTTTTTTTTTGGGGGGGGGTGTGGTGGGGGAGTTTGGTAACTTGGTTTCCTGAAATGTGAACTAGCATTGAGTACACTTTGACTTAGGGATGGCAATGGGTAGGGTTTGGGTTGGGTAGTATACTACCCATCCCCAAACCCGAACTTAATACCTTATACCCAAACCCTATCCGATACTCAATCGGGTAAGAAAAGAGATACCCATCCCCATACCCAACGGGTTCGGGGATCCCCGTGGGTAACCCATATCTGCCCCATACCCAACCCATATCTGCCCCATACCCAACCCATACCCGTCCATTCTATACCCCAAAAAAAAGCAAAATAATTTTATGCATATTATCAATCAAAAATAGAATTACCAATTATATATATATATATACATACGCACATACACACTTCTAACACACACACACATATATGCATGCACACATATATGCATGCATACATATACATACATACATATATATAATTATATATATATATATATATAGAGAGAGAGAGAGATCATATATATATGTGTGTGTATATATGTGTGTGTGTATATGTATATGTATATGTATATTCGGATATGTATATATATATATATATATATATATATATATGTATGTATATATATGTATATATATATGTATATATATATATATGTATGTATATATATATATATGTATGTATATATATATGTATGTATGTATATATATATATATATGTATGTATGTATATATGTATGTATGTATGTATGTATGTATGTATGTATGTATGTGTATGTATGTATGTATGTATGTATATATATATTCGGATATGGGTTCGGGTATTACCCATATCCATAGGTTCGGATCGGGTTCGGATTCGGATTCGGGTTCGGATAGAAAATAGCACTACCCATACCCTACCCATACCCGTACTATAGTTTTCGGGTTTTACCCGAACCCAAACCCGAACCCAAACCCGATCAAACCCTATTTTTCGGGTTTGACCGGATTCGGATAGGGTGTATACCCATCGGGTCGGATCAATTTTGCCATCCCTACTTTGACTAAGCTATTTGTTATATGGTTCATGTTCAAGTTCGCTGGATGTTTTCTTTATTTTGGCTGGCTAATTAGCTGTTTTGCTTTTGTGAATAGCTGTACCAGTTGTAGTAGCAGGCACTACATTGGTTAGTGCTTCAAGCTTATTTGTAGACAGGAGGTAAAATAGGGATAAAATCATGTGTCAAGGTTTGGGATATGTGGTTGAACGCTCACATATAGCAAATTTAAAGATCATGAAAACATGGATTCATCAATCAATCAATCAATGCAGTAATCAAACCTACATCCATCTTTATCCGTCCAATACGATAAATGCCGTAAAAATCCAATTGCTACAAAAGTTATAAGACTCTATCAGAAAAAGATGGGATGCGTATCTAAAAAGACCGATCTGACTGTCGACATTTGATTTGCTGCATCTCCTGAAACAACATCAAACAAAAATAATATGAAAAATGTAACATCATTAATATCAAATTAACCAAAATTACTTCAATGGAAAGTTAATCACCTCCCCCTCGTATATGTGCTTTGATCTATGCAATACTTGTAAAGTCAGAACGCTAGGATCTCGGGGCCTTGGATTCAAAATACAATGAGACATGATGGCTCAAATAACCTGCAAAATACATTCAAAAGAATATGGCATACAAAGATGTTAGGAAATTCTCAAAAAGCAAAACAAAAAAAAAATATTAGCTCCACAATCAATGACATGCAATATATAGAATAATACACAACTCTGAATATACATAGAATAAGTATTTATCTCTGGATATATACTATACAACAGTTTAACTCCGAAAATATATAGAACAATATACAATTCTGGACATAGACTACATAATAGTTCAACTCTGGAAAATACATAGAACAATACATAACTCTGAAAATACATAGAGTAGTACACTCTGCTGCCTTTAATTTTTCCACTGCTTGAAGTTGATGTGTGTTGAAGTAATCTAAGACAACGATGACGATCATGACCATGTTCCTTACAAATGCCACAATGATTCTTGCTTCTTGTTTGCCTATCATCCTCTTATTTCGAAGCCTTATTGACTTTAGCCTACCTTTCTACTTAGGTCTCAAACGATGATGATCCAGAATACATGTGAACATATATGTGCATCCCTAATAGTCTTCATGTAGTAATGGATAAAACTCACCACTCCAAGCATTCATGTATGCCACAACTGTGTATGCATCATCCACGAATCTACTAAAATGCACATTTCTTAGCACATAGCTAAAATATATGAACAAAGATATCTATAGATGCTTTATTTTTCATAAGAACATTTTTTTTAACTTAAAATCACAGTATGAAAATTATCTCTACCTCTTAACCCTACGCTTGCTCTCCTCGTAAGCACTCATATATGCCTCTTTGGAGGTTAAACATTGTTACTATGTGCTGGTTAGTTTTAACTTGATCTTCAGCAATCTTAATTATAGCACGAAGAGTAAAAAAAATTATTGGAGTTCTCCTGCACATATCTTAAGACTTGGACACGTCTCGTATTAAACTATTTCACAGGACGGTAAAATGTCATTTGAACACAAGCTGTAACTGGTATATTTCTAGCTCCTCATAAGATATCGTTAAAAATCTCTGATAAGTTTGTAGTTAAAACATCATAGTGTATGTCGACATCATGTGCTAATATCCACTTCTCTTTTTTCAACTCAGATAGCCAACTCCAAACTTCTGCATTCACTGTTTTGATCCTATCCATGACAAATTCGAGCTTGCGAACTTGATGAGTGCTCCTTGCTTGCTATACTGCTTTTTTGACCTGTGTAATTTTAAAGTGAGTGTTGAAATTACTGCGGACATGTCTTAAGCAATATCGATGATAGGTAAGTGACGGACTTCATCCAATAGACTCATCTGTATTGGCATTTAATATATCTGGATGTCTGTTAGAAATTAAACATATTCCATTTCTATCTTATACGATATGTGTTCTGAGTCTTAAAAGAAACTAACTCCAACTAGCAGTTGTCTCCTCATCCATAATTACATATACTAAGAAAAAAATCTCATTCTCTACATCAATTTCTGTTGTAATTAGCATCTTACTTTTAAACTTTCTATATAAGTGTTTGCCATCAATACTGATCACAAGACGACAGTGCCTAAAATCTTGGATAGATGGTTGGAAAGCTCAAAAAATATAATTTAAAATCCGTACACTGAAATTCTCAGTTGAGAAGAAATCCCATGAAACAACAATGCAGGGATTTGTATTTTGGATTGCAGCCTTATAATAGGATAAGTTTACATAAGACGGCTCTCATTCTGCATAAATATCAACTAATGCCTTCTGTTTTTCACATCATGTTTTTTTGTATGACACTGTATTTAAATTGCTAATTAACGATTGCCATAATAGTTTCAACATTAACACCTGAATCTTTCTTAACAATATGTTGGACTAGTATGCCAATCATCCTTTCACTGATATATTTGTGGTCTCGACTCAACTCATTAAACAAACAAATATGAGAACCCTCATATCTTGTGATTTGAAAAGATCCATGCTTTTTCAACAATGCAGCACAAAGCTTCCATTTACATCTTTATTTATTATCTGATGATGTACATTGTATGAATCACAACTTTGAATGTGACTGAATTACATTGTATGTCCGATGCTTCCGAATGTGATTAAGATCAACAGCTCTCTTTAGCTTATCTTTACTCTCAAACATCAGACCTATAGAAAATTCAGTCATTGAGGAGTTTTAAAATTGATAATCAGAGTTCAATATTCGACCAGCACTAACACCACCACCATCAACTAAATTTAAGTTGCTAAAAAATTATGGAGGTTCATATAAACGAGGTTCAGATTCTCCTACAGGTTGATCATCTTCATCATCATCTTCATCTTCTCTTCATCATTATCACTGTCCTTATCAAGTCATTCTTCTTCAGCCTTATTCTCATCTGACTCAAAACCTCGACTGTCAGAATTTATTCCGGTGTTGATCCAATTATTGTCTCCCATTTCGGTATTTCAGTATTGTATCCCACACTTCAACCATAGGAGAAGTCACCATAGGATTTTGAATAATTGGACAACTAGGGCTAACAGCATTAGAATATAAGACTATAAGACTTGAGAATGGCAAGGAAGGTCCATGAGTATTGTCCTCTTGGATTAAAAGCCCACTAAAATATCCAAACATTAATACCATCATTTGAGTAGTATTTTCATTAGTAGATACATTTTCTTTTTTAATATATAATTCAATATATCGACATTCTAGATATTTTAAAAGAAATGTCAATATTTCTTAGACATCTTCATCGTCATCAATTGAAACCAAGATATACTTGCTCTGCATTAACTCTCCCAATATATTAGGAGATCTCCACCTTAATTTGATTTTATATTTTTCTGTTTATAGAAATACCACTGTATAAATGGTCTAACAATTTTTGATGTGATAATGAAGAAGACAGCTCAACCATCTGGCTTATATGCTGACTGTATTGCATGTCATTTTCGCCATATTCTATTATGCCATCATAGTACAATAGTAGACGAATTTTGTGACAGTATCAAAATTAAAATATTTAGTATTAATAATTATTTTAATAAAAAAATAATAAATCTAGATTGTCATAAATTAATGTTGAGAAAATCATCAGCATTTAATATATTCATTTATGAATTCCATCGTCTAAATGTCACAGCAATATAGCAAATAATTATTCAATAACTAATTTTAATAATTTAATTATTCAAGAATATAGCAAACAATATTAATGGATACATTAACTTAATAAATATATTAATTAGGTATTCTGTAAATCTATTTTCCCGTTAAAACATCTACATTAATAGAGTATACACAATCGAATGGTATATTTATAGATAAATTAGATAATTATAAGATCACCATAGCAAGGCATGTCGCTGTGACGTTGGATAGCTGCATCGGTCGTCTGAAAATGGAAAAGGGCCTTTGGGATGGGGGGAGGAGAAGGAGAAAAAAGTTAGAGAGGGGGTGGGGATGAGAGAGAAGAAAGAGGGGCAGGGGGCGTTGGATGGGAAGAGGGCACCGGGGGGGATTGGATGGGAAGAAGGGGGACGGTGGGGGGCAGGAAGAAGAAAGAAGTCTGGAGGGGCGGAGGGGGTGGGCGGGCATCGAATTTGGGAGGAGTGGGGGGTGGGCGTCGGTTGGGATGGAGACGGAAGAAGCCGGGGGGGTGGGCGTCGGATGGGAAGGAGAAAGGCCCGAAGGGTGTGGAGGGGTGGGTCTCGGATCAAAAGAAAAAGAGGACGATGGAGAGCACGGTGGGAAGAAGAAGAAGATGCTAACGGCGTGGGATTTTGTAGGAGCTCACTTAAAAGCGCCGCGCCATTCGAAATGACGTTTCTAAAAGTATCATTCTGAATGGTGTTTTTATGGACCACATCATCTCGCTATATATACGAAGAAAATAAATTGACAGTGCAGAAAGTATTATTTAGGATGATATTTTTTGATTGAAAAAATTATTATTTTAAATAATATTTTTATCTTTTGCGTCGCTTTGATAAATAAATTTAAAGAAGCGTCATTTTGATAATTTTTTTTTTAACTGCATTAGATCGGTAAAGAACTCCACAGTGGCTCGTCTCTTCTTACCCATCCAAGAATCCCTTCTGGAGCAGAAGGGTGAAACCATGATGGTTTTCGAGGTCCGCAGGCCCCAGCTCGAGCGGCGGAACCCCGCGGCATTCCGTCGGATCCTCCTTCTGCTGCTATTCTTCTCCCTCTTACTTTCGGTTCCGGTTTCCGTCCGCTGCTCTTCTTCTTCCACCATGCACAACAACAACTGGGCCGTCTTGGTTTGCACCTCCCGATTCTGGTAACCCACCTCTATCTATCTGGTGTTTCTTGATTATTTTTTTTTTTCGTTTATTTTCCCTTTTTTTTTCTTGATTGTTGTGTAGTTTTAGATTCCTCGTATTTTGAATGCTTCCTTTATATACTAATGTCGAATTATTTGGCATGGGGCAGGCTACCAACGAAGGCGTGAGTCTTGATTTCAATAGACAGTCTTCTTAGATTTTGATTTCCTTTGAAGAAAGCTCTATACTAGTGAATTACAAGGGAGGGCACGGGTTGAATCTTGATTTCAACGGGTAGTCTTGTTAGGTCTTTTTATTCAGTGCCGTCTTTGGCGCTGCTCGATATTTGGCGGTTCAGAGAAGGCGGAATCTTGATCTCAGTCATGGGCAATATCATTAGGTATCGATTCCAGTGGAGGCGATCTTGTCATCTCCATCCTTCATCTAGACAACTTTCAAATGTAGGGAGGTTCAGGCAGATTACTCCTTCTTTCGACGGGTTCACTGTGAAAAATAAGTTCCCAGTTTGCCAGCCATCATACTAGATTTTTGGTGGGTTTGTTCTTGCTCAAAATTTCCTTGGCGGTAAATGCATTGCAAATTCTTAGAGGGTCGACGTTGGTTAGACAGCTAGTTGTTAAAATATGCTTAATCTATCCATGGAACCTCTTTGATTTATAGTTACGCCCCATAATCAACCCATTTTAAATGAAAGAATCTGGAAAAACTGTAGTAACAATGATTTTTGGGGATCAAAGCATATTAGCGGTCTTCACTTAACTGACAGGATATATATTTTTGCCAGTGTCATTTACTCTTCATTGGTGACAACTAAGAACAAGAGGAATTTGTGGAAAGAGATGTGAGACAGTACAGGAGATGGTGGCAAAAGATAAACCTGGGACCACTGTTTTTCTGAGGGAGATATAACTTATTTAGGAAATTGCTGGTTTCTGCATATCAAGAAAGGATATTCCTAGGGTGTTAATTTTTTTATTAATCTTTTTTCTGCAAACAAGAGTAATAAGGAGGCGAGGTAGGCTTGTGGGGCCAGAATCAATAAGGGATCACTCAGTTCTCAGAAATTTATTCGAATGCAAAGGACAAGTATAATATGAATGATTTAGGGTGGGAGTAATATGATTTCAGCGCTCAAGCCTCACTCAGGGAGTTGATGTTTGTTACTGTTCTATTTGTTTTCTCAGTTTTTGTCTATATATCACCATGTGTTTACTATATTTTTCTGCTAGTCTTCAAACATTTCAATCTTTAATTTATTCTCTTTTAGGTAATTTTGTATATGATGCTCCTACTCTATCGGTTCCTGCAAGCGGTTTGTCTATAATTGACATCCATCAGCCCCTGCCTATTGGTTTGCAGATTCATAACTTTACATCATGTCATGCTGTAACATTATAAATAAAATAAAAAAATAAAAATAAAAACCCTACTATCATTACGACTCTCTACCAGAGACTAAAGTCATATATAAACATTACCTACTTTGAATCATCTTACTTTGGGTTTGGTGCCAGTGTTTGTGTTTTCCATTATGTCCTTATTGCTTTCTTATTTGGTATATGTTGTCTTCAATTTTGATGGTTACAACTGGCTTTCATGTATTGCCTTGTAAATTTTGCTTGAACGTCCTGCTCCTATCATGTAAGTTTAAAAGGTGTGCAGACAATATAACAACACTAAGTTGCTTGAGTCAGTGTTTCAGATAGTTGGACTGCATTTTCACAATGGATATGTGTTGCTCATCCTCCACAGCTTACCATGTCATGTTTATGGCACACTCTTTTTGCTTTTGCTCTATCAGTTTTCTGTATAGATTTTTCTCATGAGGAGATGTGCAGTTATTACTGCCCTATCACACCTTTTTTTTTAGTAAACTGGAATTCATTAAACCATTCTAGTGTAAATACAACCGTGGAGATCAGAAACAAAATATCTAACGGTTGTGAAGGAAATCAGACATTGACATCCACAATGTAGAAGCCATATGTGCAGCAACATATGAAGCCATCTAATCTGTAGAACTATTAGCTTCTCGAAAAATATGTTTAGCTTCAAAAGATTGAAGAGATGCACCCATTCTTAAACACTCCTGCCTCAAGGGATGCCCTATAACACCTTTGCTGCCACAACCATGCCATCCGAAATACAAACTTGGGTATCTTTAAGGTGGGCATGCATGGGCATCAGCCCTCAAATTTTCAATTGGAGGTGTGTATAAAAAGCTCATTTTATTTTTATATTCCTCATCAACATTGTATTGTTGGCTCGATCAATATATTTGAACATTATATGTTTTCAATCTAATCAGAATATGTATGCAGAATAAGCAGCGGCTACTTGTTAAGACATAAGATTATTTTTGCCATCAACATCTCAATTTCTCACATACGTCACCTTACCTGTTAATTAAAAATATTGTGCAATTTCCACCTTTCAGATTTTTTTTTTGATTGAATTTCTTCTCTATAGTTCGGTCAACAGATTTTGTTGTTTTTTCAAAATAATACCTTTCGCACGAGTTTGTTGATTAGTTGTTGCATTCTTAACCAGGTTTAATTACAGACACATGGCCAATACTCTATCCTTGTATAGGTAAAGGGGGAGGATATCTTCTCTTGAACTCCTCTTATCTTTTCTTTTTGACTTCTCTATTTCTTGATGTTTTACAGCTTCTACAATTGAAGAAATATTTTCTCCCTTCATTCAGGACAGTGAAACGACTTGGAATCCCTGATGAGCGGATAATACTTATGTTGGCAGATGATATGGCCTGCAATGCGAGGAACAACTACCCTGCCCAAGTTTTCAACAATGAGAACCACCAACTTAATTTATATGGTGATAATGTTGAAGTAAGTTTCTTAACCATATGGGTGATGTAGAAGGTCTTAGCTTTATACTGAGGGCAATATATGTGAATAATGCTTTTGGCAAAACCTGTCAACACAAAATCTACTTGTATTAACACTAATTAAGAATAAATTTCAAAAGCACTAGCTAATAATGAAACCATAAACAAGATTTAAATTCTTCTATGCTCTGTAAATTGATATAAAGAACTCATTTCTGTCAAGACTAATAAAAGTAAGCACGTTCCCCTTGCTTGCATTTTTTAGTACATGATTTTCTATGACAATCAAGTTCTAAGTGAGAGTGGGATGCTCTAGAATGCAGGTGGGGAATAGTCAAGATATTGTTCAGGGTGAATTTATGAGGCTTCAGTTGCGAATATTTAGAATTAGATGATAGATATTGTATAGAACTCATGCATGATGATATTGGTATCAGGTCATCAGCTAAGTTACATAATCAATCTTTAATCTTTCTCATGGAAATATTTAGACCAAAAAATGGTCACTTTTTAATATTGGGAGATGCACAACAATTGAAAGCAATGGAATCCAAAATCAGTAGAATTACTCTGACAAGTATGTCTGCAGACTAGGTAAAGAGGTAACTGACTGATGTAACCAAGAAAACTTCCACTGGATGCTTCTGACACAAGTTGGTGTATTCCATACTAATCCATAGGCTGTCTGCAAATGTTAACTAAATCCCTCTGTTCTTTGAGACAGGTATAATACTGAAACTACTATACTCAATATATTTAGCCCAATTTTCAAGTATTTTTCCTTGTCCAAATATGAAATATTCCATGTATAGTGCAGCTGCCACAAAATACTCCCTAAAGATATCACATACTTAAACTTTGTTATTTATACATGGAATTCCTCATCATCCTTCTCTGGAGGCAGCAAGACATCAAGATTGTTGTATAAAGAAGCTTGCTCAGAGCGTTATACAGTCTTGCAAGTTGCATGTAGTTGACAAGTTCTCTTGCTTTGTAAGAAAGGAATTGAATCACAAACTGTTCTTGCCTACTTGTACAACCAATGCTTTAATTTCCTTTAACTTGTATTTTTTGCACATGTATTGTCTTACAATCATGGTTTCTAGTGTTGCCGTGTGCTAGCCAATACCCAGCATTGGTCGGCATGACATTTTTAAATCCTTTTAACAGAAAAGCTAGGCAGCCACAGATAGTTTCCCATGCTGCACTTACCTGCTGCTTGAAGCCAGTGCATCCAGTTTTATTTGTTTAAACTCTAGACTTCCAAGAATACTTTAATGCAGTCCCATGCTCCATTTGCCCCTGTTCCTCTTTTTCTTATCAGACTCCCTGTCCCTCCAGCTGGGCATGGGAATAACCCAATCCTGTCACTTGAAGTACCTATGTCCCACACCTCCTAGTACCCGAATCACTTATACCCACCTATCTCTTCTCCTTTACCCAGATAGGCATGGAAAAACCACTCCTCTTTCCTTGATTTAATTTTGATGCTATTCTTTTTGGCTTCATGTTTGTTCAAATTGTCTTTTCCTTCAGTCAATTTTATTTTAGAAAATGATGAAAGGACCATCCAGGCATCGGGCATTGCTTAATAAGGTAATGAAAATGATAAAAGTTGTCATCATCTGGGGGCATCACAATGGCGATGTTTCGGTAGTTAATTTTGTGTTTCTAGGATCTTGAAAGAAGGCCAAGAAGCAAGTGATCACCTTTTCCTTTTTCCCTCTAAACTTCTTCTACTCTGTTTGATGGACTTATGATAGCGGTTGCAGCACCTCTGTTTTGCCTTTTCTTTTTTCTGAATAATAGAAAAGCTACTGATGATAGTGGTAGTCTTTTGCTATTGATATGCATCTATTAGCCTAGTGAAAGAGACAAGAAAGGAGGAAGAAGATGACAAGAGAAAGGGAAGAGGAGGGATTGTGCTTTGACTGGTGCCGGTTGCCGGGAGGGTAGTTGAGGGGTGGGGTGTTTGGGTTAGAAGAGGAAAAATGAGAAGGAAAGAATAGAATGTTGGTTTAAAAGGGCAGTTCGGAATAGTATATCTTTTTACTTGACTCATTGGATAAACCTGATTTTCAAGGACTTAGCAACCAATCCTTGATTGTGGGAATCAGGCATGGAAAGCCTAGGCATGGCCTTCTTGCTTCCCTATATTTTTTTAATATTTTCAATGGAAAGGGATTTTAAAGTTTATTTATTTATTTATTTATTTGGCATAGAATGGCACTTCTATTGGCAATGCACATGGCATGTACTGTGCCAGCCAATCTTATGCAGCTGGCTCTGAAATCCTGGCATAACATAACATTGCACTTGGCACTAGCATGATCTATTTGTTTTGCAGCCCTGGTTTGTCTGCTTCTGGGACATGTTATGCAAGTTTTTACTTTCCTTTCATGCTATGATACCAAACCTTATCTCATTTATTTTGAGTTTTGTTTTGTTGGTCCTATATGATCTAGCAAAACATATGGTGACATTTTGCAAGTGGATCTCCATCTGAAATCCATCATTGAGTTGGTTTCTGATTTGTAACTTTGAACAGAAGGTGCCTACCATTGGAACATGGTAGCCTAATTAACAAGAAAGGAGGACTATCTTTTTCATCATTGTTTAAGCTCACGTAAAAAACATTCATGCTTTGAAATAACGTAGGACAACATTATTCTAGATGAGTGTTGATATTAAAGAGAAGACTGAATAATAATGCAGGAATTATAATATGATAAGTAGGAAACTAAAAAGGAAAAAAACATAAGAAACTTTTTTTTCCTTTTTTACAAATTAGTTAAGACTGTTCATTCTTTGCCCTGAACCTTCAGGTTGATTATCGAGGTTATGAAGTAACTGTTGAAAATTTTTTGCGAGTTTTGACTGGGAGACATGAGAGTGCTGTCCCAAGGTCAAAGCGTCTTTTAAGCGATGAAGGAAGCCACATTCTTTTGTACATGACTGGGCATGGAGGAGATGAATTTTTGAAATTTCAAGATTCAGAAGAACTTCAGAGCCATGATTTAGCTGATGCAGTGAAGCAAATGAAAGAGAAGCATAGGTGGGACATTTGACATGTGTTTTTACCTTTTTGTTGGTATTCATTTGTTCTTTGAACTCTAGTTGAGGTACTTGTAGCTTCGATAACTTCAGTTTCTTTTGAAAAATCAGAGGCCTATCTTAAATATTTAAAGATGGTATAGTGTTCATTGTCATTAATTTATTTTTTAAAATTTATTTGCAGATTCAAGGAGCTGCTGATAATGGTTGACACTTGCCAAGCTGCCACTCTCTTTTCCCAGGTTTGTGCTACATTTCAAATAATGTGGTCATTTATTATTGCATTTTCGTGATTTCTTAAAATAAATACTAAAGAGAACTCCATCTTCGACAAATTGCAACAACTCCATTTTTTGACCTTATGTAACATAAAGGAGAGGCTGATGTAATTCAGCGATTCTCAAAGAATAGATATTTTCCTGTGAAAGGCCAAGAAGTGTTGCAGTTTAGGGACTTAATGATCCATTCTTTGATAGTGAATGAAGAAATGTGATAACAAAAAGATTATAAACACTTGTGAAGTGTGAACACTATATATGCAAGACATTGATATGGGAGAGACGTTGCTTGTGAAATAACAAAAATAAAAGTCAGCCTTTTTCTATTCAATCTTTTTTAGAAAAAAACTATAATTTTCGCATGTTTACTCCTAAACTTCATTTAATTATTTAATATCACCATTGGTAGATGTGGCCAACAAAGTTACTGTAAAATATAGAAGATGACATAGGGGTGATATTTTTGGCATGAGATTCCCTCTGCCATCTAAGGTCCGTGTATAATCCAAAGTGTGCATCAACATGAATTTGCATATAACATTTGTAGTTAGATAGAAAGGTTTGGAGTTATAAGGAATATATGAGAAGTAAATTTACACAAAGGCAACTGATATTACTGTATAATTTTACAGACTCAAAAGGATTTTACTGGTAACTAAGTAGTTTAAGTGGCATGGATATGAGCTGGTATGCCCTGTGCTGTGCTGTCTTATGATGAAATGGAGAATATTAAAATTAGAATTACAATTTAAATAAACCTTTTCGGTTAAAAAGCCAGAAAAGGGATTTAATACATGCCATGCTGACCTTGTGCTAATGCCAATATGGCATGTGCATCGGAATGCCTCCCAAGTTGCTAGTTTGGTGAAATTTTTGCAGAATTTGAAGAACCCATGCTTCTGTCACATATCAACTTATCAGACTAAAGGTGCACAAGATTGGATCTAAAATCATTTTGAATGAGTAATGAGGAAGGCCAAGAGAACCAACTAGTTGATCTCAACTGCTACATGGTCAGATTGTGAAACTATCCCCCGTCTAAGGGAATTGTTCACCTGCCGTGATGGCCATTTGTCTATGGGGAGGACATGGATCTATGTCAGTTTAATAATCAAAAAGAATTTCTTCATTTTTAGGAGTCCTATTTGGAATAAGATCAGGAAATTAGCATCTAATGGTTTTATTTTAGGTACATTTATGGAAGTTACCTGTCACTTGAATTATGTTCTGAGAGTGCTAGCTGTCTCATGCATGGCGTTTCATCAGGATCGAAATTTTGTCAGTCCTATCTTTGTTGTCTTTTGATCTCTTGGACTGTTCTCATTGTTACTTTCTGAATCTTGGAGATGATAGTAATTACTTATTGGCAAACTCTGTTATCTGCTCTCTTTATTTAGACTTGTTCCAAAAGTCTTACAGAAATTTTGGAGCGGTGATCCCTGGTTGCATGATCTTAAATTGCGACAAATACGGTAGGTTCATATCCACAAACTCGTCTTCTAGGTTTCATGTCACTGTTATCCTTATTTCTTATGTTGCTAGGAGTTTGTATTAATTTGTTGAAGGTTGACATTAGATTGATAGTTGTAAAGTTCATCTCATTCGTTCCATGAAGCCTACTTGATCTATAAGCTTTGCTTGAAAGCAGAGCACATTTTAATGACATAATGAAAGAAGGCTTTAATGATAGTCTGTTTAGGAAAATTCTTAGTAAACTTTCCCGACTCCACTAGGACCCCTTAGTTGTGTACTTAGAAGATCCGTGTTCTTTCCTTTTTTTGTGTGTGCCTTTTTGGCATAATGTGCGAAGAAACTCATGAGGGCTTAAATAAGAGATGGTCTCCATTATAAAGAACCTCAGTTTATTTAATAAAGTGAGTAGCTTTGTACTCATCTTTTGTTTCTTCATACAGACTGTTAGTTGAACCTTCTCATGATGAGGAAGATTTTCCCCAAAAGTGATCATTCTTATTTATTTATTTTTAATGAAGTATTTGGGAAATCTCGACACACAAATATATTTACAGGCTTGGGCAAGTATAGGTGTATATCTCTAGTTCAAAGACCAAAAAGCTCCTGAAAGCTATTGTCTGCAACTAAAATAAGATGATATAACAGTCATCTTTCATACAGAGAACTGGAGGTGCAACAGGAAGGTGCCTTACCAAATGTTGAATTGAGAATTGGAGGTGTGCCAGGAAAGTGCCTTAGCAAATATTGACCCAATAACAGTGTGTTGTAAATAGGAGGTTCTTAATTATGGTTTCAATCCTATTTCTGCTTATTTCATGTCCATTTCCTATGCCCTTCAAAACTAAAGCAACATCATATGTACGATTGATTATCAGTTTACTCATGCTTTTGCTCTTGTTTGTTGCTTCTAGGAACCATGCAACAAAAGTTTTGAGAAAGATAAAGCCAGTATGGTCACTTGGACCTGAAGTAATAATTTATAAGAATTTATGAGAACTAAAGAAAACAAATGATGAAAATATGGAGGTAAACAAGTTATGAAGTTATAAATTGGATTTTTTATTTCACTAAGAGAGTTGCACTATTTTCTGTGAAGAGAGAATTTAAATGAAATTTATAGCCATTGTCATTCCATCTGTAATTTGTAAAATAGATACAATTCACAGCCAAAAGGCCCAAAACATATTTAGGCTATATTTTCTGAAAGTTTCCTTTTAAAGCTTGTTAACACTCCTAGTAAAGTTGTCTGAATTTTGAAGCTGACCTGCCCCTCGTACCTTTCACCCTTGCGACAATTCTTACTCAGAATCATCCTATCTTTACCTTAAACAAAGAAATACTTCGATATGCGCTGTCTAAAACTCAGATTTTACCTTTTAGCTTATCATGGAACAGCCACTCACCGTGATATTTAACATTTTGGAGCAGTATACTAATTACGATATTCATGCTAACATTTTCTGTTCCATTTAATAGGCAAATCTATTAAGTTATACAATGATAACTAGTACCGGCCTAATTAGCATGCATACAACTATTTCTCTCACCCTGGCCTCGTTGTTCCTCCACCATCGTCACTGTATTAAATCTCTGCAGGTCCTCCATCCCCTCAACAAGGCATCTTCAATAGCTTGCATATTGCCATCCGATCTATATGAGATTTCATCCAGCCATTTCCGTATCCCCTATTGGTCCTCCATCAATGACATGCCAAAATGTCCACAATACCCATAACACAACTATGTTATCTACTAGTCTTCCATTATCACCATTAACATCCATCTCCACTCAATATTAGCTCCATCACTAGAACTGATGCGCATGTCACTTTGCTATCTCACCTCTATTTATGATGCCCTATCACCATTTTTGCTTGATTCAATGAGTAACCCAATTTGGCATGGCTTGAATACTATACTCACCTCAAAAGTGTGCTGAAAAAGGAAAACCTTAGAATCTGAAAATAGTCTTTAATTACCATTTCTTTGTAATGTCTTTAGCTTGATTATATTTTAATTTAGGATATCTCTACATTTAGGTCCTGTTTTATCTAAGTGGGTAAATAAAATAATTTGGTGCAAGAATGGAGGGCTATACTTGAATAGTTTTATTCTATCATTTACCAGAATAGTTTTTATATGGGTGTATTGAAATATTATTTATTACTGTATTTTTGAAATCCCTTTTGCCCATCCAATTTCCTTTACTTTGGAGCAAAATTGTTAGGATAACATAGGATAAGGGGGATTTATTCTGGTGGAGATCGATGATAATAGTGGATGGAGACAGTGATCATTGGTTATGGTGGTGGGAATCATTGGAGGTGGTGGGCAGCAGTGGGATGATGGGTGGTGGGTGGTGAGAAAAATAATCATGAGTGATTCTCTTTTTCTCTCCATTTCTTGTCTTTATCTACTGTTTGTCATTTCTTTTTTCATATATGCTGTATGTTTTGTTCCTACTCCTGTTCCTTCCTACCCATATTCTAAGATGATATTGCGAGGGGCAATTTTTGTCAAGACGAGTCCAGAACAGCTTGTTGCAAAATCAGAAAAAGGGGCATTCCTGTAAAAAATGAAAATGGAATGGTCATTTCTACAAAATGCCCCTACAAGATTCTTGAAATATGTGGGTGTCGATACGATTGATAAAGACAAGGGTTGGATGGCGTTGTATACAAAATTTTAATGCTGGGAGCTTGACTGGTTTGTTGGTGGATAATACCTTATAATTGACCCTTGATTGGGAAATCTTGTACGAATTTTTTCTAGAACTAAGGCACATGAAAATGGGTATATTAATCCTCAAATGTTGAGTGGATGTCAGAAGAAATTTCAAACTATTTATTACATAATTTAATCTGTCTCAACTAAGTTAGTTGGGGTGAATCCATCCCATGTAAGGAATCGCACCTGCTGGCAAGCACAGTAAAATTACACTAAAAAAAGCCTGCATTTATAAGACGAAAATATGTAATACATCATGGAAAAGTGGAGCCAAGACATGCATATCTAGCTCACTGTGGAGATTTTACATGCCTATTATGGTTATATTATGAGCGCAATCATTTAGAAATGTGTACTCATTTTTCCCTGCGAAAATTATGGAGTTCCATGCTAAAATTTGTGGCTGAATTTTCCTTACAATTGTTGAGTTGCTGGTTTGATTGATATTTGTGATTAAAAAAGGCTAGGGATTTAGTTGAGCATCATTGGTTTTTCCTTTGACAATCAAATGCATCAACATTTCTATCTTCTATAAAACTTAGGTTTGTTTTGTTAATCTGTTAAATGCGAATTAAGATTGCATCAACATCTCAGATTGCATTTTGGACCATATAATCTTGTCGGTTGGATTGGCATCAGGTAGTTTAAGATTTTCTGACACCACCCTTGCAATCTGCAGCTTCAGTCTCCTGGTGTTTTGGCAATTGGAAGTAGCATGAAAGGGGAAAATTCCTATTCTCACCATCTTGACTCAGATGTAAGAATAGATCTTCTAATGCCATTTATCTTTGCATGAGGATGCTATGCTAGTCTTATTACAGACCTTAGTTTGCTCTAGCAGTTAGTGTATACTAGTTATAGCCTTGCCACTTGAGTTTGATTAACTTATATTATGAACATTTCCTTTATACATGTAGGTTGGTGTTTCTGTTGTGGATAGGTTCACATTCTATACCCTTGCCTTTTTTGAGAAGCTGAACATGTACAGCAATGCCTCATTGAACAGGTAAAATAGAATTGTTTATTTTTTAAGATTTTCAAAATATAGAATTCTGATTTTATTATACATGTGGCAGAATGATCTATCCAGTCACTTCTTGAGATATTTATAATTTGCTGCCTCTAGTGTGGACTGGAAAGATGTCAAGGTGTCTACAATTTCTTTTGTAATCTTCAAAGAGAGAATGCTACCACTGGAGACTAGATCAGTGATGTTAGGTCAGATTACATAATCCCATAACATTACAGGATGCCTGTCATTTTTCTTCACCCTTACTCCCTTAGTCCATTATGGTTTGGTTTAATATCTGAAAGCTCTACATGAGCTTGTTTTAGCATTAATAGTTAACCTTGAGTTCTTGATACGACCAATTGGGAATTGGCTTTATCATTCACTACCTTATGAGTGATGTTTATGTGAAATAGTGAGAAAACCCATGCGTATTATTTGTGTTGGTTGTTCACACTTAATGGTGTGCAGAAATCTGTATGTAGTTATAATGTTAATTCTTTGTTTTAGCTCGTAAGTTAGACCCTTGATGCTTTGAATAGATAAATATGCCTTGCAGTTAGAATGTGAATGAGAAATTAAGCAGTAATAAACCCCTTTTAGGACTATGTGGTAATAGTTACAAGGAAAAACATAACTGAAGAGACTAGAGAGTAAACAATAGAAGTAGAGGATGTAGAATAGGAAGAGAAGACTGTAAAGAGAAGTAGCAAGAAGGAGCAAACATAATGTTCTGTTTGCCGTACATCCCCTATTCTTTATCATGAAATTGGGAAAACCTCTAAGAGCCCATGCCATGTTTGTGTGGCATCATGCAAAGGGGCCCAACTTGTGGAAACAGATAGAGGAAAATGGTGTGCGTGGGAGATGGGGATTGTGCAATCAAGCCCAAAAACTAGGGATGTTGGAATATCCTTTTAGAAGGAATCTGATGGCCCTATTCCTTGCAGGATTGTGTGGTTCTGGCATTCATGATCTAAAAACATTACCTGCCTCTGGCCCTCTACGGCGACCTTTGGCTAATGTGAGGATCCCATGGACATGATATGTAGGTATTCAAACAAGTGCAAATGGATGCCCATATGAACCAATACACTTTTACTTAAGGCACCAGCTGCTAGTGCCGCTTACCACAATAATTGGCTAAAAATTTGGCCTGTAATCATAACTAGAGTCCTATTACTTTTGATTTCATCAATGAATTTCACTGACATATAAGTTGGGAGTAATTGTTCAACAACATTTTAATAAGAGTATAATTGGAAGGATAACAATGTAGAACCTTAAATTTTGCCCATTTTTTGTTCCTGAATTTACTAGACATGGAAAACCTTTTCTTTATAGAGATTCCAACATTTCTCAATGAACGTGTTGAAATCTGTCTCATGCATATCCCTGTTAAATTTTATCAAACCTGAACTTGCTTCCTTCCACTGTTTCTTCCTTAAAATTTCGTAATCAAGAGATGTGGCACCTAATCGACCATATAGATCTAAGTGTTTGACTTTGATATGCTTATTTTTATGTTTTGATCTTACCAATCAGCCCCACTTAACAATATATTATTTATTTGAGCTCAACATCATCTGTTATTAAATTTCGCATTTCCGTGCTCATTAAAGAACATCTTAATATTTGCAGTCTTTTTAATTCATACAATCCAAGTCTGCTGATGTCTACTGCGTATTACCGAATGGATCTCTATCAGCGACCCCTGAGTGAGGTATTCGTTGACATGACAAGATACATGCATCCTATTTTAGTTTTTTTGTAAGTTAGAACAATAAACATGTAATGGGCTGGCTGAATGAGGGCATAATTTGGGATTTCACTACCTATATTTTAGTTCATCAGGTTAATCTATTGGATGTTATGACTGTGAACAGGTGCCTGTAACAAATTTTTTTGGGTCAGTCATGAAAACAATCCACACAGACTCTGCATACACTGGCTTCTCAGCTGAACCTAAAATTAAAGTACCATATGTCTTGGAAGATAATGAGGCAGACCGTATGATGTTAGAAAGAGAAGCTGAGGAGGACAAAATATATAGTCAGGACAAGAAGGTGAGTTTCAAAATGTTTTATTGATGGGAGAATTTCAAAGAAGCTAATGGTTGACTTTGACATTTATGTTTAGGTGGGGAGCTGTAGTTTCCATGCATGGTTGAGACATTTTCAAGAAAGACTGGAAGATGAGAATGCTGACACTTTAGTAAAATATGGCTTTGGAACCATGATTCTATTGCTGGCGGCTTCTACTTGGTTATCATTATAGGCATTCCAAATGACATGCATTTTTCATCATCTTTTGTGTCATAGCTATACATCTTCACGATATTAAGGGTTTGACATCCTTTCCATTCCATGATATTTCAGAGGTACACTTCTAGAATATGCCTAATACTTGTTGATATTTATTTAAATTCATTTTTTGATTTTGTAAACAAGTGATGTGTGTTCATCTTTTGAGATAATTCTTCCTGATCTTTCCAGAATGGTTACTCCCTTGTTCTTTGAGGGATATTCAAATTTGGGTATGAGGTTTGTCAGGGAAGTCATGTATATGGCAGCAAATGGTCCAAGATGTTCATGAACAGCTTGTGACCGGCTTGGTGATAGGCTTAATTGCTCTCAGCTCAACTAGGAAATGAGCCAAGCTCAAGCTCCAAGTTCTTGAGTGGTACGTGGACATAGAATGTTTCCAAAATTTAACAGAATCTCAGCCCATAGCTCATACAAGTCAAGGTTGGTCGCGCCCATTATATCATAAGCCAAGCCAGAGCGCCTAGTACTTGGCCTGGCTTGGCTTTTTTGCAACCCTTGTATATGTGACAGTTTTGACACGCTAATTTGTAGCAATGATAATGCCATTCTTGCGTCAGATGCAAGATAATACTTGTCTTCGTTTGTAAGCCAAAATGGTTAAATAACTCATCATAGGAACTCCTTTGTCTTATGTTAAATTTTTTTTTGATAATATAGATTTTATTACTTTCTTCATGTTAATATCTTTTATAAGCATCTTGAATATGTCCACATTTGAAGCTTATTAGAAAGACAAGTCATTAATTAACTTGGTTAAAGAGATTGTTACTGTTTTGCCCTTTAAGTTTCTGATAATGATAGTTTTAGTAGTGGAACAATTTTTTTTGCTTTTCTCGTTTTACATGACGCCTTTAGATAGAAAATTAATAGAAGAGGCATAAATGGTTGTTCTTGAGCTTACACTACACAAATCACTTCCATATGGATTAAAATGTTAAAATTTTCTAAACCTGTGCCACCTATCTATGTCTATTAATAATGTATTGTACTATAAGAAAGTTCTAAAAATTGGTTACCTAGCTGAAGTAAATTTGTGTAGGGAAATAATCAAAAATTATAAATTTTATTCTTCTTCTATGAATCTTTTTGTCAGGTAACGTCGAGAAAGATGAGAAAAGAAGCATAAAACTCTGTTTCATTGGTTGAACAACTCACATATTGAGAAGATAAGGGGCACAGCAATGCCATTTTCCTTGACCAAGTAAATCAATTGTGTCTATGGGAAAATTGTGATTATGCAGTTGGTGACAGTTGACAGAAGCTTTTATAAGATGTAAATATGGAGCAAAAATAACATCTAAATATCAAACAATTCCATTATTGTATAAAACATAAAAGAGTTTCATAATGAATTATTTTACCTCCACAGGTTTACAAACAAGTATAGTTATGTTGCGATACCAGATGCAAGCAGTGGCATTGCTGTTACTGATGATGAGTGCTTCAGAACCATCACATATATCTTTCTCGGCAAACTCTCTCATCCCAAATATTCATATCAATATTTGTTTATTACATGACTGATGATTACATTTGCTATTTTTCTTTCTTGATGCCATTAGTGTTCCGTCCAACTGTGAATGTTTTTCCAAGCTCATTTGGGATGATGTTCTCCGAAAGAAAACCTTTGAATCCTGCCTAGCTTGATTCTCCATAGCCATCCGGTGGTTTGAATCCTGAAGATAGTCATTTTGTTACTGTGGCTAACTTCGTAACCTGTGGCCACTTGCATGGTCATGGCTGGCTTCTGCATATATGAAATCAAGCCATTTTTTTTCACTATAAGGGTTTAACTATGAAGTTAAAGCAACAATAGGAAGAAAGCTGGTGTAACACTTCTGGGGCATTATAATCAGGAGAGGAAGGTTAAATATGGGAAGTATGTTGCCAAATGGAAAGAGCTAGCATCATGAAAATATTAACGTGTAAAGATCAAAATTGATGTGCGGATATTTCATATCGGGAGTATGAATGTGTCAAATTGCAAAAAAATTCCAGACTTCAAGATGATAAACTTGGACAATAGAGATCAATCACAGGATTTTGTTTTACATTGTTGCCGGGTATCCTGGTATTCTTGTTAATTTCATGAGATCTAGATGTAAAATTTTTACTCTAGAACTCCTATTTTACAAGGTTAAAGTTTGTCTGGCAATAAAATTGGTTTAAAAGATCTTAATTCCAAAAAAAGGAAAGGATTTGGATTGTCAATGGGGATGCTTTCAGCTTCTGCACTTTAATCATTTCCAAGTCATCAACTGCTTGTATTGTCTTAGTCTATCCTATGTGAGACTCACGTATTATTGAGGGTTTGCAGAGAAGTGCCACATCAAATGGTCACATTTATTATAGGACTTCCTGCTTTTGAGTCCTTCCAGCTGTGGCTCTTTCATTAATTGCAGGAATTTTAGGCATAGTGAACCGGAAGGCCTCAGGAAAATTTTTAGGGGAAGATTTCTGGATGGAATTTTTTTTATTTATCATAGCTTAATACTCAGGTACGTTAGTTTTGTAGGTTTTTTTTTTTTTTTTTTGATATTTTATGCTTGTTTACCTTAAAAAGGATAGTTGTATTTACTATTTATAGTTGCCTTTATCTGATTATCTTAAGAGTTTAACATTAATACCTTATTTGCTGGTTAATTTGTTTAGATTTAGATCGACAATTCTTAGTTCCCTTTTTCAATGCCAATTTGGTTCTTCGATGGCAGGTCCTAGCAAGCTTTTTGTGAATTGAATACCTTGAAGTACAACACCGTGCATGTTCAGTTCAGGATAATTATAAATTTTTCAAGTTATGAATGACCGGTAAAGTTAACTTGAAGGTCAGGGCTGGAGGAAACTTAGAGGAAACATCTCAGGAGAATAATTTAGAAAAATAATTTGCTATTTTTTGTTCATAATAGACATTGGAAAACTATCTTTATTCTTATTCATGGTGTGAGATCCTATCAGCGAATTTGTATTGCTACGTTTCAAACATTTTTGGATCACTAGTTAGATTTCTTCCTCGGATTCTTATGGATCTATTAGGAAGATGTTCTTCAAATGCGGCTGATTGGATATCTTTGCAATTTTTGTTAATTTTTATGTTTTTATAATTAATGACTTGTCGAACGGCTAGAATTTTTATTTAGTCCTTGAGATTGTAGGAATTTGTGTGAAAGGCGGAACCTAGATTGCGCAAGATATATGTGCACTTGATGCTGATTGCTGAGTTTCTAACTATCACCCGTGTGTCTCACTTTTATCTGCAAATATGTGGGGGAAAATCCTTTATCGTCGAAAGTGAAACCCTGCAATAACCGGTCCTTCATGAGTTGTGGATAACCGGGCAGGCAAGATGGACCTCAAACAGGTATTGAAGCTGCACATCTTTCTGTCACTTTGATGTGGACTTCAGATTTTGTATGGACAAACTAATGTTAAAAAATAAAACTTTATCCAGTCAAAACCTATTCATTGGTTAGGTTGTTAGCACCAATGCCTAGTGAAAAATGAAGAACTAGTGATTGCTGCCCAAGGAAAATTTATTATGACATGGCAATATCCTTAACTGTTTCGTGCGGATGCAGGCCAGCAGCAATTGATATAAGACCTACAAATTGAATTACATGGAAGCTTCCTGAGAAATTCTCTATGTCAGTTATATTCATTAGGATTTGACTGGATACAATCATTATCAAAATTCATTGCTTCACGTACAATAGAAATTTAGCTATTGAAGTCTTTTATTCATTATAATTTTTTATATTATTGTATTGTATTTTAAAATATTCTTTATGCATCGGGCAGGTATTAATGATTGGAGTTTTTATATGGAGGCTTAGCTAGTGTTTTATGATATGGAAGCTAGAATCAATGACTTCAGTGTTAATGATGGAAGTTTTTATTTATCTAATATGGAACAAAAATTTGATTATTAAATCTTTCTATTTATTATAGTTTGTTACGTTGCTGTATTGCATTTTAAGAACAGTTAGGTAAAAGAGAAAACAATCGTACTGTCCATATCAAGTGGGTCATCTGCTAATTTGTGCATCTGTTGACGAGTATGTGAACTCGACCTTTCTTATTTCCGGTTGGCTGCTCAAGTTTTTATGCCTAGAAAGGACGCCTTTCTACTCTATGATAACATCATCTTTTTTTATCTACTAACATAAATTATTCAGAAAGACATATTTGCTTTTTTGGTCTTGCGGGAATACACATCTTCATCTGTCTGGAACATCCGTCGTTCTTATCGCTTATGCGATTGCTGATGTTTATGTTCGGCTTGTCTCACGATTTGGTCTATAAATGTTGTACAACCCCTGTCAACAGTAAGGAGAAAAAAAAAAAAAACGATCAAAATGTAGCTTTAGAATCAATTCCCATCAATTTCAAAAAAATATTTATGGGATTGAATTAGCTGACTGACGTCTTGAATACGACTCACATTCAAGTTACGTGATGGGTGCATAAAGATCCTTTTCTCTCAGATAAGATGAGGTCCACTCAACTAAGCTGCGTGTGTGGCTTGCTGTTCTGCAGCAAAAAGATAAGGAGCGAGGCCTCTTTCTTGCGTGACTAAGATAATGGTATCTATTTCTTCTGATAGAACAAAAAATCAAAAAAGAAAAAAAAAAACAAAAGAAGAAAGAAAAGATCCACTCTCCCTCATAGAATCCCTATCTTCTCGGTGCCTCATACTCTGTGATATGGATTCGGTATGACATTGGGCGAATATCAGTATGGGCCCTCCATATGTGGAGGCTTCTGCCATTTTCCTGTCAAAATGCATGAGATGGGACCGTGATATCAATCGGTGTTGTAGGTTCAGCTTAATCGTCATGCTCATCCACACTGGCTTATCCTTGAGAGGCATGATTATGGCATGAAAATATAAAAAAGAAGAGGAAGGAAAAACCAATGGGAGTGTTCGGCAATCCACAAGCCATTGGACCTAATTTTTTATGATTTTAGTAGGCGGGGTTAACTTGTAACTAATAAGGGCATGAAGCTAGCTACCGCCTTTTTCTTCCATTAGGTCCCATGCACGCTGCATTTTTTTTGTCCATCCAACATATATCTCCTTGTGCTTTCTCGTTTTAAGTTACTCTTGCTGGACGTCCAAGAACCATTAAGATTTCTGAGGAATCTAATGTTTTTCCATCTTGGAAATCCTCGAGGAAATCTTTACCAAAGCAGAGAAATAATAAACTTATAAGAATGGCAGCTTCCAATTAGCCTATATGGCTCTTGTTCTTTGCATGCAAAGGATCGCTATGCCCGTCCTCGTATTAAAAGCCACATCAAGTCCATGTCATTCGGTTCTTGTCACTGCATGTGGGCGGCGACTACCGGTACTTATCGCCGTAGTCCAAATTGTTGAATAGAGGGCCCATGTTTTGGGGACCACATACAACCATATCATTATGATGAACCATGCATCTTTATCCTTACAAATCCTAAGGTCCATACGAGAAAAAGCAGATACAAATCATGTGATTTTTCTTAGTAGACCCGCATGAGTTTGGGGCCACGGTTGATTTAGTCCGTGGTATGGAAGCAAACTAAGCTAATCCATTTCATTTGCCAAAAAAGAGTTCGGGTTTAATTGCAGCCAACTGCAGCAGTGGGACTGTTGATGGTTGGATGCCACCATCTGGATTTAAAGGCTGAAGGACACGTCTCACCGGCTTCTCCCAGCTACCTACTCTGCTATGGTGTTGGCGTAAAGTTGAAGTGCACCGAGATGACCTAACTTTGTTGACCCATGGCTTTGAACGCAGGAGACGTTTGAAAAGTGGCAGATACTCCTACCTCTTAATCTATTGGAGAGCCGTCTTTAATTGGCTCGGCTGTTGCTCTGGTTTCTCGATTAATCTTATTTAACATATGATTGGATAGTCTCCTGTTTATTGGACAATGAGGATTATTTGGGTCATTGCTTGATTTGAAACTCATAAACCCATGGAAAGGTAAGCGTCAGCTGACCTATGCAATACTTGAAAATGAGAGCAATGGAAGCCTTATCGGTTGGACATGAGCAACCATAAGTGGGTAGAGAACAAAATCAGTTGCAAGAAGTCTGTATGGTGGCCTTACTCTATGTAGCAGTTCTTCTTCCGTCCATTCATATCCGAGATTTAGATAACCATGAATGATGAGGTGACGTGGATTCCGAAGAAATGTAGAAGGGTGCAAGAATCTCTTTGCGTATGAGACATGGATTAGGCAAGTGTCTCATTTTATAACAGGAAAGAAAGGAACCATTTATTCGTTTTCTTTCTTTTGTTTTGTTTCCCCATGTCATGGGATAGAGCTAGAAGAGAGAGATGAATTGAAGGCATGGAAGAGTAGGGTCTGATAGCCTACTTTTTTTTTTTTTTTTTTGGAATTCGTGGGCAAAGCTTGAGGTTGATGGCCGCTGGTAGGAGTCATCTAATTGAGACCATGATACGAGGGGCAGAGCTGCAGGGATGCCTCGACAGGCATTGTTTTTGCAAGATTGGCATTAGAAGCTAACCATCTTGTTATCGAGGGTGATACTGCAATTGTGGTCAGTTAGATCTAGGGGCATGTGTAGGCAGATGCTATACAACCACTCTTTCGAGACATCTCCAATCTATTGAGGAGACTATTTCGTTGATTATCAGGTATGTCTATTGGAAAACGAACAGTGTTGCTAATTGGATTGCCTCCTTTGTAGCAGAGCACTCTGAAGAGATACGTTAGACTTAGGTAGGGATCTTATCGGGGCCTCTTCTTGATCCGTTGCTTTCTGATTTTTTTTCGATTGTGTTCATTCAAAATTTATATGAATTTTATATTAAAAAAAAAAAAAAAAAAAAAAAAAAAAAAAAAAAAAAAAAAAAAAAAAAAAAAAAAAAAAAAAAAAAAAAAAAAAAAAAAAAAAAAAAAAAAAAAAAAAAAGAGCAGAGCAAGTCCTGGTAGCCCACTCTTTTTGGCAGTTCGTGCAGGCTCCACGCATCTCGTCTCTAAAGAAATACAGGCGCCAGCTCCAGAAAATGAAAGCGGAACAAGGTCAGTTACTCTTTGAGGTGGAGCAATGCTATTTAAGGGGGGTGAAATGAAATGGAATGCATACAAAATATAGCCTTTATGGATGCTCTTTATGGGTACTCTCACCTTTTGGCATCAGATATTGAATGATGAGGGAATCAACGGCGTAGGTACATGCTCTGGATTCTCCTTGGACTGTTGGTGGGTCATCTACCTATTCTGTATGGATTAGTGGATGCTGGGCGTTGAATGATTTTGATATGTTATGATGGATTAAAGTAGATGAAATGTGCGCTACTTATCTATTAACGTGAAAAGCAGCAATAGAAACTTTTCTGAAAAAAAAAAAGCAGCATGCACATTAAGATCGAGGAATTGATATAGGGTGGATTTGATGGAGGCTACGGATAGGGGAATTTTTTTATGAAAAAAAAAAAAAAAGGGTAGAAGAAAACCCGAATGCTGCAAGGTGGATTTGATGGGGTTTATGGATCGGAAATAAAATACCAACATTACAAGGCTCCCATAATATGCAAACTAACAATTCTCTTACTATGTAACATGAGAGAGCTGACGATCAAGATTTTGGGCTACGAGGGCACACATTTGTATAGATCTTTACGATCTATGATCATAGAAGACCTTTTCTACCATTATGGGTGAATGAACTTTTCTATTTACATAGATATGGTAGAGGGGTGTCTCAATTTTTTCTTAATTCATTCGTTTCCACTACTTCAATGCAGAGTACGACAGTTCGGTAGCTCGTAAGGCTCAAATTAATGTGCAACCAGTAGTGTTGTTGTCACACATGAGAAGTTGGTGGAATATGAAATTGCCAAATCAATAGTTAATGGTCTGATGAACTTTTCATGTGTGCATAATTGGCAAGAATGCATTGCCAAATCTTCAGCAAATGAACTTTTGAGGAAGTTCCCACCACATCCCAGTAAATGTTCCTAATTTTTACTCTTGGGTTCAATTCTTTCTCCTTGAAGGAGACAACGACAAAAAATGCATCACTTAAAACTGCAATGCTTTGTCAGACAACATGCATCATATAAAATGTCATGTGATTTCTCAAAGCTAGTAAAAATTAGTTATGAGTATGACCACCAGCCTGCCGAGCTCACCCTTCCATCTTCAAAGCATCAATTGAGTTCCCTTCTCAATGAAACAAAAAGGATTGGGCGTCGGCCGGTGAGAAACATTTGGACCCAGGAACCCATGGAGGAATTAGAGTTGGGTGGAGGGAGAGCATCAGTCCCCACTCTTATTTAGAAAAGCAGGCTCCTCTTTGTTCCTATTGCTGCTCTACCTAACAAATCCTTCCGTCCAATACCAGTCGCTTATAATAGCTTGAGGTGCAAACTTAGCACGGCCGGATCTGCATGGGCCTGATTGATGTCATCAAAGTGTCATGATTGGGAGTATAAAAAATAGCAATCTAGAAGTGAATTTTAGATAGGTCCATATGTGATTAGGATGTTCTGAACTACCTGCCACAATTTAGGGCAGCTAAATCGTAATTTTGCTATAAAGGAGTCGGAGTATAAGAAAAAAATAATCCTGCATTGGTGATGGAAGTGACGTGGTTGAATCCCGATAAATTACTGAATTATTGTGGTTGGCAACATATAAAGCAACCCTGGAAACACTAATCTCTGCTAAACATGAAGATATTTTTAGAATAATGAATAAAGTCAGAAATAAAAGAGAAAAAAAATGTAAAGGATTGAAAATTATATGAGGTGTGGTATCTGGTCCACTATGTGTTGAGGTGGGATGGAGGGTGACGTACTTACCTGACTCAGGGTCGGCTTTGGCTATACTCGTACATGGTGGGGAGGGGATATGTGCTTACTGCTCCCTGCATCGAACAGTCATTCTATGGAGTAGGGGCCCTCATGGTCACGCCTAGAGGAGGTTGCTACGAGGGATGCCCCCTCACTCCATTTTTTTATACCAAAAAAAAAAGTAACCTCAGCTCCATTTGAGGTTTCAATGAAAGTGATGCATGTAGGATGTTTTTTTTTTTTGAATGTGAGAGTTGCTGAATGATTGTTCGGTTTTGAAACTTTGAAAAATGTTATAAACACCACCGCAGTGGTAGCCCACACGGAACGGGCCTTGGCATCTACTCCGTGCATCACAGGTTCGAATGGGGTTGGGGGTGACGTACTCATCCGACTTATTGTTCTTCGCATCGAACATTTACTCAACGGGATGGAGGCCCTCATGGTCACGCCTAGAAGGAGTAGCTACACCAGTTGCAGTTATGGAGTGTCTTCCCATGCTTTTCTGTCCTCGTCTTGCATATATTGAATTACCTTATTGAAATCATCATGGTTTGGGGAGGAAAAAAATTCAAAAGTCTTGCTTCATGCTTTTGTTTCCTCTATCATTTGCCAACCTTTTCTTACAAATTAATATTTGTATAAAATATTTTAAAAATATAATGTATATATCATAGTAATAATGTTTGCATATCGTATTTGGTAGAGTGGATCAAGAAATTAATTTTAATTTTTGTTATTTTTATTAATACTTACGAGTTGTATAGCCCGGGGGTATACATGGTGCGGTGGTTATTGATTTCTATTTAACAACTCATCTACTAATTTGAAGGTCGAGTAGGAGGAGGGAGCATCGAGGGATGATAGTTATGATATTAAAATAAATATGAAAGTGTTAATGTGGCTTGAATTTTGGATATCTTTTATGGGCTCGATCTATGACCTAATCTGAAAAGCCCGTGGATATCTCTTTTCATCATAGTGGAATTTTTTCTCTCGTGTCTTGCCCGTGGACGTAGGCTTTTCAGCCGAACCACGTAAATCCTGTGTTTGTTTTTCTTTCTCTTCTCTATTTTGTGTGATTGTACGAATCTGTGTGTGTCCTATATTTGTGCTTGCTATAACAAAATAAATATGATATTAAAATAAATATGATATTAAAATAAATATGAAAGGTTTATCACCAAAACAAGAGCATGAGACTTTAATATTATTTGATAAGAAATAACAAATAACTAGGAAGGGAAGGATTTATAGTCCACCATGTAAGGCCGGGCTCTAAAGCTTTTGCATTATAAAATTAATGATATATATATATATATATATATATATATATATATATATATATATATATATATATATATATATATATATATATATATATATGTGTGTGTGTGTGTGCATTATATTTTCTACACACTCAATTAAGAGGATGTTTGATTTGCAATCAGAATCAGAATGGTTTGAAATAAAAATCAGAATAGCCATATCCCCGAAGGTTTATTTCGTGATCAGAACTAGAATGAGATTCGAATCATTAGAAGAGAGTCGAGGTTAGTTTTAGGAGGACTGGGACATTCTCATTTCGTTCCGAAATCAGAATGGGACTCTCCTCCATCAAATGGTCGGATGGGCATCATCCATTCTCATTTTTATTTCAAACCTCAACTTTCCTTAACCAAATATCCCCCGAATGATTATGAAAAAATAAATTATAATTTGATGGTATATTTGTTAAACATATTGCAAGTTATTTTTGATTGATGTGATCACAATCATCAATCAAATGCTTGGGATTGAATAAATCATGTGCCATGCATGCATTAAATCATGAGAATTCTTCCTCATTGCTGAGCAAATTGAAAGCCCATTTCTTAGCCACACTAATTACATGAATGATTAGCTTTGCTATTCGTATATAGATGTTCTTTCTAATCGAAGCAATGAGACATCGAGTTCTAATGTACTATAAAAATTGGCGTATAATTTGTTTATCATTTCGAGAACAGTCTTCTGACAGATCTTGATTATAAAGAAAGACTGCATGACATAATCTTAACATCCAAGACATGCAAGTCATTCTCAAAACAATCTGTAAATATATATGGGTTGTAGATAAACAAAAGTACTGATTGAAGGTTTAGAGGGAAAAAAAAATACGTTAGCAGAGTTGAAAAATGGGGACCAGAAAGCGTCAGCATTTGGAGTTGGTATTCATTGCAACGTGCTGCTGTTGATAATTGTCTGGTTTGGTATCATTGTTTTTGAAAAAAGGGCTTGCGATCATTGTAAGATGGTGGATATAATAGATCAGCTAGATTAGAAGCTCTAATGTAGACCAGCATTGGTCAGCTTGTGGAAAATTCAAGGGGAAGGGACTTTGCATCGATTGGAATATATTTGGCATAATACAATCTTTTTTGTGTACGTATGCATGCATGCATGTATGTATACTTTTCTTTTTATTCTGACATTTTTTTAGAGTGATCACAAATGAGTGTATTTATTGAAAATAGCAAATTTGTAGCAGTATTTGTGGATAAACAATTTAAAGGCGAGTAAAGTAAAACAAGGCTCACTAATAAGTGCATCTTTGAATGAGTCAGGGCCCTTTTCATTTTGCAGCTTATTTATTTGTTATCTCTGTTAATTTTTTTCTTTTTCCATTTTTCAACCTCATGTTGACTATAATTCTTCGTATATGAATTTAAAATTGTATATTAACAGATTAATTTAATGAAGATTATAGGATAAAAAGCTTGCGTATCCATATCTGTCGCATAAGTTTTCAACTTGTTGGTATACATCTCCTGTAGTTATACTGTATGGGATACACCAATATTGGAGAAAAACTAATGCACTTCATGTGCCAAGGTTATCATATCAAAGTATAGTTGTTATATAATTTATTAATCTTCCCTTCAGTAGATTTATTTGGAAGAATGGCCCTCAAAAACCATCCGAAAAGATATAGTGTGGGGATGGATAAGGTTTCTTAGCAAAACCTTGCGTTGGAAAAGGGACATCAAAATGCATGCTTGCCTTTCTTGTGGATTAAAGCAAATATGAAATACCACTTCGCTATCCCTTTTGTTCTCTCCCTTTCTTTCCCCCACGCAACTGGTATCCATCAGTCCCTTTCTTTTATAACCATAATTAGCACCTTCCAAGGCCCTTTCAACAAGCCATGCAATGGCGTAAACATGGCTCCAATGCCTCCATACATAAAGGAAATTGGTGCTTCCGGAGTGGGCCAAATGCCAAAATAGACTAATCTCAAGGTTAAATCAACATCAGCAAAAACCTCCATCTTTCTTTGAGAGTATTAAACAAAAACCTCTTCAAAACCTAGGTGTGAAGCTAAAGAAACACTCCAATTTGGCAAGAATGTAACATGATTTTTTCCATCATAAGAAGCTTCCACAACAAGCATCGGTTCTAATGTCATGTCAATTGCTAGCACATTTTGTGAAATATGATGAACTGTGAGTAAGATGACTTACTACGCTAAGATTTAGTTAGAAGATCTTTCCATTATATTGCCCAGAGCCTTCAAGAACAAGTTATCTCAGAATCTAGTTGTTCGAGTTTGTTGTGGAACCAAAGCAGAAAATAAATAATCATGATAATTGACGTTGCAAACTTATATGCGGAGAGATATGATTCCCATAAACAAAGGAGAGTTGGTGATATAAATAACTAGGCTTATCGTCAAAAAAAAAATTAGGTGGAGAGATTAAATTAAATGGATGAATATGAGGCCAAAAACTAGCAAGGTACGTGGAGTTGTTAGGACAGCTCCTTGTTAAGAAGGCCGCCGGGACGCAACTCTTGCTAGTCTTTGCTGTGATGGGACCTGTGGTATATGGTAAGATACCCTACTTCCAAATAGATGGGGACCGAACCTACGCCCCACCCAAAAAAAAAAAAAGAAAAAAAAAAGAGAGGAGGATACAAGTAGAATAGTCTACAAAGGAGTGTAACATTATGCAACAAGCCTGATCATTTTTAACTTGCTTATATTTAAATTTATTAAGACCAATTTCTTTAAACAAGCCGGATCATTTTTAACTTGCTTACATTTAAGTCCAATTGCTTTAAAAAAAAAAGAAAAAAAAAGAAAAAAGAAAAACAGAAAGCACCTCATGCTGCTGATTTGACATTGTTATATCTTCCTTCATCTTTGAAGAATGATATTCTTTTATAATGTTATTGACTCATGATTGTAACTGGATAAGCAATTAATTCAGAAGGCAAATTTCAGCAACATGGAAGCTTCATTTTTTGCAATAAGGTTGCCCCAGATGCATAGCAAAATTTGAAAATCTTGTTTGAAAGCATGATGCTAATTTAGGTGCTTTGGCGATGCATTCGAAGTATCATTATACGTGGAACACAAATCTCAAATGTCTGTGTATAATGCCTGATACAATAGACCTAACTTTTGACATTTGTGTCATGACTACTGAAGTTAGTTGATTGACATTTGTCTTTCTTGGATCAATGAGTAATCATTCTTAGTCATAACCTAATCACTTGTATTTTCAAATAGCACCCTCTTTCGACAAGTGTGTAAGGTTCTATGTTCACATATCAACCTGCATAACCTGTTTCCATGAATTGAAAATGTTTAGTTGTTGTTGCACTTTGAAAGTCTTATTAAGATAATTAAATTGTCTTGAATGAGTCATCATGGAACCAACTTGATTCCTCAAAGTAAAGAAAAGAAAATATATTTTATATAACATTTTATAGTTTTACTCAAAAAAAACATTCATCTTGTGGAGGAAATTTACAGAACCAATTAAATCAATTGATTGATCCACTAGATTTTGGTTGATTCTAAAAGTAGGTGTATTTGTCTCATTTGCCTAACAATATATGTATTATAAAAATATTATATAAAAATATTGAAATGGTCTTGTTAGGCACCTTGAGAACCAAGGGTGCTCTCCAATTATTATGGCATGACATTTGCTATGGAAGCCACCATTCAGATTGTGGCCATTCATTATGCAGCCAATCATGACATATGAAGGCCATTCAAAGGATAGCACTTGCTAAATTTGGATTTATGGGCTCCAAATTTATAATAAATTTTCAGTAATTCTATTATACATCTCATTTTATATGCTACTAATTTAAAGATTGTTACAGTGCAACACTCCCTTGCTACATTAAAGCTATTGCAACTATTAGTTGTGTATGATGGTAGAATTGCTTGCAGCGCTACGAGTACAAACCCTTCATAGCGGACATGTGGCACCATAAAATATTATGTAACAGTAAAAAAAAAACTGCCATCAAATAAGATAAGTCATGACTATGAACCATATTGTATATTATATATGATTGTTATTGTTTAATGATTGTTTATTTTCTAATTATGGCCATCTAGAGGATCAGAGATATCAAGTATTTTTGTCACGTGGCTTTGTAGGGGATCCTGATTGTATAGGGTCCTGATATATAAATAAATAAATAAATAAATATATATATATATATATATATATATATATATATATATATATTTGATAGATATCCGCCATGATATAACCAACATTTTAGCCATTTCAACATCTGATTATATTTTTTTTTTCTCTTTTTTTTAGTACAAACATCTGATCATGGTTGGAGAAACAAAGACAGGCATAGCAGGCACCTTTTCGTTCAAAAATTTGAATCTTTCAAACCTCAGCAACATGATGAAACTGTGAATCCCCCGATTCATTTGCCTCGTTGGTCGTGACTTTTTTATTTTTTTTTACTTTTTCCATTTACCAACGTCACATGACTGGTGACACGTACGACCTCCCGCCGCGAGTCGGCTGTGTGGTCTCTTGAAACAAACGCAAGTAGTTATACCAAAACCTATTTCATCGCCGGTTTGTAGTTATCCCCGGAATAAACCTTATGCGTCTCTCAGCATTAGTACTGATGGGAACCGCCCCCTCCCCAACCCCAAAAGCAAAAAAAAAAAAAAGAAAGAAAAAAGAAAAAAACGTGAATGGTTGGATTACGCTTCCACGTAAGGATGGGGAGTGGGCCCATGGATGGTGGGCCCCAACATCCGAAATTCGGTTTCGTCCCTCGCGTATTTAAACCGCCGTGCGGACCTGCTGCCGCTCCACACTTCCCCATTCCCCGGCTCCGCCTCTCTTCTCTCTCTCCCCCTCCTCTCCCTCCCTTCTTGGCTTCTTGAAGAGAGATGCAAAGAAAGGAAAGAAAAAGACAGTAGATTATTAGGAAGAAACGATAACAGAGATATAATAAATAGCACAATCATTGCATCAACCATCTGGAGCTCTGTTTCTTTTCCCTCTCTCTTCTCCTTTTCCTGCTCTCTATCTCCGGCTCTTTGTTCCTTTGAAATATATAGAAGGGAAAAGGAGAGGAAGGAGGAACCAATTCGCTGGTATATGGGCTCCGACAGAGTAATGAGCGGCGGCGGCAGCAGCAGGCTGTCGGCGGTCCTGATGGTGGCGCTGGTGGCGGCGCTATCGTCGTTGGGGCTTCTCTCGCTGGCGGACGCCACCGTGTCCTACGACCACAAGGCTCTCATCATCAATGGGCAGCGGAGGATCCTCATCTCCGGCTCCATTCATTATCCCAGGAGCACTCCCGAGGTGGGGCCTGTTTCGAATTTTTTTGTGCTTTTGGCAAATGTGGCTCCTTTGCGCCTGCCATTTGGTGGTTCTACTGTTTTTCTGCTCTTTTTTTTTTTTCGTTTTTGATTGAGAAAATTCGATCTTTTTCCCTTGGGTGGTGTCCAGATGTGGCCGGATCTTATCCAGAAGGCCAAAGATGGAGGCTTGGATGTCATACAGACGTATGTGTTCTGGAACGGCCACGAGCCGTCCCCTGGCCAGGTTTGGAACTCAGAGAACCTATTCTCCCCTTCTTCAAAAAATTCTTCAAAATTCTGCTTTTATGGTTTTGGCTGAGAGTGTTACTTGTTGGAATTTTTTTTTTTACCCTTTTTTGTTGAAATTTTGGCAGTATTACTTTGGAGGGAGGTATGACCTTGTTCGCTTCATCAAACTGGTGAAGCAGGCCGGCCTCTACGTTCATCTTCGCATTGGCCCATATGTTTGTGCCGAATGGAATTTTGGGTAATCTAGCTTTGTTACAAAAAACAAGATTTTTTTTTTCTCTTTATTAAAAATCTGTAGAACAGAACTTGTATGAAATATATTTGAATGTAATTTGATCTCTTACTTTATAATTTTCTCTCTATATGACAGGGGATTTCCCATTTGGCTCAAATATGTCCCTGGTATCAGCTTCAGGACAGACAATGGACCTTTTAAGGTAAGAATTTCATCCAAAAAAAAAAAAAAAATCTTCTCTTTCATTTTTGCTGGTTAAAATCATATATCCTTCTGTTTTCACTTGGTTGCTTACCATCGAACAATCGATTTGGTCATGACTCGCGGCAAAGGCGGCAATGGAGAAATTTACAGAGAAGATTGTCTCCATGATGAAGGCCGAAGGGCTATTTGAGTGGCAGGGTGGTCCAATTATCCTCTCCCAGGTCTCTCCAATCTCGCCTTGATTGGTCTTGCATTGTTTTATTTTCTTAATTATAGGAAGCACAAGAAAAATTATAAATTTAGAGGACTGATGCTTTTCTACTGAGTCTTCTCTATTTTCTTCTACTGAGTTTTCTCTATGTTTTCTGTGTCGTCTTCATATCGTGTAGATTGAGAATGAGTTTGGACCATTGGAATATTATGGTGGAGCTCCTGCAAAGTCTTATACGAACTGGGCTGCTCAAATGGCTGTTGGTCTCAAAACTGGTGTGCCATGGGTCATGTGCAAACAAGATGATGCCCCCGATCCAGTTGTAAGCTTTTGTCCATCGTTTCTTCCTCAATTTTGGATTCCCACATCTGTGACACCCTTATGGAAATATCACCAACCGCACCATTATTAAGACCCCAATACACATGCCTTTCACTTCCATGCACTGCACCTTTTCATACCAGCTGAAGTGATGCTATTGGATTTCTATGGTGTAATATTAATTGCATCGGTAACTCCAACAACCAAACATGAGGCTGAGACTGTGATTTTTTGTGGATATCATTTTATATCTTCTAATTTACAAGTCAATGTTTTGTGGTTTCTTAATTCTCTTCTCCACCTATTTCCGACTTTAACCAGTTGTTGGAACTTGTCTTGGCAGATAAATACTTGCAATGGCTTTTATTGTGATTCCTTTTCTCCAAACAAGCCGTACAAACCCATGATGTGGACAGAAAATTGGACTGGCTGGTATTTCCTCTTGCTGCTAACAAATTCTCCTCAACTTTTTTCAAGGGAAAATTTTCCTTGCCGTGCCATGTTTTGAGTTTTTGCTTTATCTGTAATTTGTATAGCATCGGTCTTTCAGAAGCCTTGCTTAATCTATTGGCACTTCTTCGAATTTGTTTGTGAGATTGCAGGTTCACAGCTTTTGGAGGTCCAGTTCCCCACCGACCTGTCGAGGACGTGGCCTTTGCTGTTGCACGATTTATCCAGAAAGGTGGATCTTTTATCAACTACTATATGGTAATGATTAATGTTTTCAAAACCGTTGGTCAAATTGGATCACCTTATGTGCTGAAACAAAATAATTTATATGTTTCCATCATCTCCAGTATCATGGAGGAACGAACTTTGGCCGGACAGCTGGTGGCCCGTTCATCGCAACTAGCTATGACTATGATGCTCCAATTGATGAATATGGTATGCAGAACTTGCTTTCCTGTTATATGTGCAAAGATTCACTATACTGGTTGGTACCATACTGCAGCGGGCATACTGTACCATACTGGTACCAAAACTTTCTGATACACATAGGAGACTTTTGTTTTTCTAGGTGCGTTAGGTGGAACATAAATATGAGTTGCAAGCTGTTACATAAATTTCATACTTTCCCTGCTGAGTATATATTTTTATTTTCTTTTCGTGGAAACTTTCTCTTTAAGTGTGCAACATCTTACTTCAATAAGATGCGACACCTACAACCCTTGAATTGGTCTTTGTTGAAAAATAGCAATATATTTCTATACTTCCGGAGGCAACTCTGTCTGCATAAAGCTAGTGTATCTAATTACTCTGACAGACATTTCATTTATATCTATAGACAAGCTTCCTTGAAGTTACCCAGAGACCATAATGATGTCTCAGTCAATCAGGATTAATCTGAGGGTGTCTTTACCACTGCATATGTTTACTTCTGCTCTGGTTCAGGTCCAATTATACTGATTATCTTCCTTGGCTGCTATTTACTTTGCCTCTCTTTCTCAGGTCTTTTAAGAGAGCCAAAATGGGGCCATTTGAGAGACTTGCATAAAGCTATCAAATTATGCGAACCGGCTTTGGTTTCGGGTGATCCCACAGTGACATCACTTGGAAGTAATCAAGAGGTTTCTTTCCTATGTCCTTCTGCACCAACTCACAAAACTATCTCTGTCCTGCACAAACTCACAGAACTATTAAAGTGGTTTGGAGCCAACTCCATTCTTGTTTTTCTCCAGGTACATGTTTTCCGGTCAAAGTCGGGAGCTTGTGCTGCCTTCCTTGCCAATTACAACCCAAGTTCATATGGAAGGATAACTTTCAATGGAATGCACTATGATCTTCCCCCTTGGTCCATCAGCATACTCCCTGACTGCAAAACCACTGTTTTCAACACTGCAAGGGTGAGAGACATACAAGTGATTGAGTCATCATGTTTATGTTCAAATTCTTCTAGCTGCACATTGGGCATTCACATCTCTTTCACACAGTTCTCCACCATTTTGTCCTGAGAGAATTCATATTATGCAACATTTGTGTGGTTGTATAGCAAAGCATTTTGGTCTGCTACTTGTCAATTTTGGTTGGAAAACTAGTTCTAGATTCTGCTTACAAATTCAGTTAGAAATTTGGACTCGTGATTTACAACATAGTGCTACATGATCGTCATGCAGGTTGGAGCTCAATCCTCGCAGATGAAAATGGAAGGGGTGGGAGGGTTTTCTTGGAAGTCATACAATGAAGAGACCAACTCCCTTGATTCAGATGCATTCACAAAAGATGGATTGGTTGAGCAGATAAGTATGACATGGGATCGTTCAGACTATCTGTGGTACACGACATAGTGAGTAGCTAATTTGTAGTGGTCTTCTCTGAAACCTTCATGAATAGCTCTTATTCTGTTAGAACTAGGGTAATGTCTTTTTCTGCTTAACTTAACTGTCTTCTTATTTCAGTGTCAACATAGGGCAGGATGAACAATTTCTGAAAAATGGCAAGTATCCGATCCTTAGTGTGCTATCAGCTGGTCATGCTATGCATATTTTCATCAATGGACAACCAGCAGGTAGATAGCTCTGGTCTATAGAGAATATTCGCACAGCTGCGCATCATTGAAAAATAAACCTATTCTTTTCTGAAGTCCATTCATTTTACTTAGAAAGAAACCTTTTCTTTTGGCAGGGAATGTTTATGGTGGTCTAGACAATCCAAAACTGACATATAGTGGAAACGTTAAGTTATGGGCAGGCAGCAACAAGATCTCCATTCTAAGTGTCGCTGTTGGGCTCCCTGTAAGTTGTTACATTCTATCTGATTCTACTTAAAACCCACAATAAATTGCAAGAAATTGGGCGACTTTATTCTTTTTCCTTTCTTGATTCCTTTTAGAATGTTGGGAACCATTTTGAGACATGGAATGCTGGTGTTCTTGGGCCGGTAACCCTGGACGGTCTTAATGAGGGAAAGAGAGATCTTTCAAGGCAGAAATGGACTTACCAGGTCAGCCAACTTACTTTAGCCCCTTCAATGGTGCTATATATTCAACACTAACTTTCATAATTTTATGCAGGTTGGTTTGAAAGGAGAAGCTCTGAGCCTTCACTCACTTAGTGGAAGTTCTTCTGTTGAATGGGGAGAGGGATCTAAAGGGCAGCCCTTAACATGGTACAAGGTTAGGGCTGCAGATAATTCAACTGATGTTTGTTTCAGATGAAATTTATCTTTCCTTGTTAGCAAGAGAAAAAGAAAGAAATTTATCTTTCATTTGTGTCAAAGGCTGATAAAAATCTCGTGTTGACATTGTTGCAATGTTTTTACCTTCCAGACTGTCTTCAATGCACCAGCTGGGAATGAGCCATTGGCTTTAGATATGAATAGCATGGGAAAAGGTCAAATATGGATTAACGGAGAGAGCATCGGTCGATACTGGCCAGGCTACAAGGCATATGGTTCTTGTGGTGGTTGTGATTACCGTGGAACATACAACGAGAAAAAATGTCAAACCAATTGTGGGGAGTCCTCTCAAAGATGGTAAGTGACCAGTCTGGATACCAATACCACAATAGGTATGCAAAAGTTACAGTGCTTATGAAATAAAACTGAAAGACTGACCTTATCAATCTTAGGTATCATGTCCCTCGCTCCTGGCTAAACCCAACTGGAAACCTGTTGGTTGTGTTTGAAGAGTGGGGTGGTGACCCAACTGGAATTTCTATGGTAAAAAGAAAAGTTGGAAGTGTTGGTGCGGAACTTTCTGAATGGCAGCCTTCACTTAATAACTGGAATACCAAAGCCTATGGTAGACCAAAAGCACAATTATCTTGTCCTCCTGGACAGAAGATGACAAACATAAATTTTGCTAGCTTTGGCACTCCACAAGGAGTGCACGGAAGTTTCTCAGAAGGCACCTGTCATGCCTCCCATTCATATGATGCTTTCAAGAAGGTGAATCTCTCTGTCCTCCTATGCATCCTGCACCCTGAAAAATTCAATGTTGTACTGTTTCTGAGTTCTGTACTTTGATGCATTTGCATGATTTATCCTTGCATTATTGTCTGAATTTCTAGACTTAACAAAAGAGAGTCTATTGCAGAACTGTGTTGGCCAGCAATGGTGCTCAGTCACTGTCTCTTCAGAAATGTTTGGAGGAGACCCATGCCCCGGCACTATGAAGAAGCTTGCGGTCGAGGCTGTCTGTGAATAATTGCCCACAGAAGTATCGATTAAGTTAAAACAAAGGAGATGAGGCCATATTCTTCTTTGTTATATATATACCTTACATACAGAATTAATAGAGTTTCATTGCAAGTGTGGACAGTTAAAATCTGGAGGCTGTTACCTTTGGTTATTGGCAGAGTTGCAGGAACTGCGGCACTGACCAGCAAGGGACTGCCTAATTAAGTTGGAGAAGAAAATATTCATGTACATAGGCCAGATGTTAGATATGGTTTGTCAACAATATAGAAAAAGATTGGAGGTGCTAAAGCTTCGAGTGCACATGTGACTCTGCGTATATTGAGTCCATCTGCATGCTGAAGCGATTAAAGCTAAAGGTCAGACTGTTGTTTGCAAGGGATTGGATCATCATTATCTGAGCAATAAGCCAGTTCAAAGTGCTTGGCTGGACTGGTGTCTTTTATTCTTCTAAGAACAAATGATTGTGTTATGCTTCCAATTGTTGAAGTCTGTAAGCATTTTGATTCATAATAAAAATTGTGGTTGTTCCATTTTCTTTTTGTCTCACTACTTTGAATAACATTATTGGGTCTACAGGTGCTAATGTGAAAGGTCAAAGAGGGTCTCAATCTGGACATGAATTGATTTATTACAAAAGTTCACCTAACATGTATGCTGTAGATCCTTGAATATTATGCAAGTTTTCATGCTTGAAATGAAGGGGCAACAGGGCATGCTAATCTGAAAGGAAGCTATATGTACATAATATTTAGAGAGGAAGGTACCCGTGGTGGATCTGCTAGAAACTATTAAAAGGATCAAGGCAAATTATAGTCAAGGAAGACAGAGGGTGCTCGTTTATCACGAAACTTCAAATAATTCCATTGTGGTAGGTTGGATGACACTCTGTTCATGACCTAGAGCCAAAACCATTTCAAACTCGTGTTTAGCCCCCTGCATTTCAAACTCGAGCGTGGTTGAACTAGTGCCGGCAACTTATTTACCGAGATTTGACCTTTAAACCTGAGTATAATCCCCTTCTGAAGTTGTACGAGTCCCTTCCAATTGCCGGCACTACTTGCCATGAATGTTCCGGTGCTCGGGATGGCGGCGCCCAAGTCAAACTAGTTGCAAGCATAACAGCAGCCGTCGTTAAGGTAGTCTTGGCTCCGCAACTTGAGTTAAAGTGCAGAGACTAGTTTGCTCAAATGTTTCGGTAATTGATATGCCGAAACCTGTTTGAACTCGAGTATAACCATCATAATTGAACTAGTTCCGGCAAGCAAGATGCCGAGACTAGTTGATCCAAAACGCCCCTTCGGCAGAGCAATCGTTTCTTGCCCCTTGAGTCTAACAAGTTGATTTTAATGGGCTCGTGACCTCCAACCGTTCGACAATGGAGCGGTGGGTTCCCCTTCTGCACATTTTCCTCCACTCTCCCTCCCCCGAGGGAGAAGCCTCTCTCTGGTTCCAAAACCAAAACCAGCACCAGCACCACCACTCCCAACCCAACGCTCCACCACTTCCTCCTTCCACCTCCGCATTCCTCTCTCTTCTACTCACTCCCACATCCGCTCTCCGACTCGAAACATCTACCACCTCTTCCTCCCCAGAACGCCACGAACTCATCTGGATTCAAACCCTCCCTCCCACCCTCCAATCCCGCATCCTCTCTTTCCTGGCCGTCGAGAGCAACCGCTTCTGCCGCCTCCGCCTCCGCTCCCTCGCCGCCCACATCCTCGGTTCCAACACCCCCTCCTCCCCCGACTTTTGGGTCCAAAAGACCGCCCTTAACCTGCTCGACGCCGTGTCATCTTCTGATCCGACTCCCCTTGAACCACTGCTCCCACACCAGCATCTGCGACAGGCCTCAGAAGAAGAAGAAGAAGAAGAAGAAGAGTTTTATTCTCTGCCACAATGGCTAAAGGATTCCTCCTCCGCCACCACTCCTCTCCTCCCCTGGCTTCCTCTTCCCATCGGTCCATCCCCTAAGACTGCTTGTCGGGCTTTTGGGCTCTTTTCTGAAGACAAACCAGAAACCATGGACTTAGTTACCGTGCAAGAGGAAGAACAAGAACAAGTCCGACAAAATTGCGAACCCGAGTCATCTTCATCGTCAGCTTCTCCTCTTCCTCCTCTGGATCCTCACATTCACAACCGGGCATCCTCTTTAAAAGCCGACCTATCAACATCGGATTCCACGCCAGAAGCCATACGACTGGCGCGTGAAATCCTGCAGCTCTGCTTGGACTCCGGAGCCGGGAATCAGCTTGCACTCCTGGGCCTGACCGAACCATGGGAAGCTGATGACTTAACAGCATCGGTCCTCCTATCCCATCTCGCGGGCGAAGACCGCTCAAACTTTGTTGGATGGCCAAGCCATGTTCTATGCTCTGTTTCCCTTCCCAAGCTGCTGATCCTCCGGAACACAGCTTCCCGCGTTCTGCTATCGGCGACAATTGACTTCTGCAAGCTCCATCCAACAGCTGCAGTGGAGGCTCTTCTCCTCCCGCTGGCCTTTCGCAAGGAAGGAATCAACATCGTGATCTGTGATGCAATGACTCGAATTATGAAAGAATGTTTGCATCCATCTCATGTTTCAGCCTTTTGCCAGAGGCTGCTCTGTGGAGAATCCAAGGATAAGAGGCTGGTCTGCCTGCCCTGCCACCGAGAGTTGTTATCCGATGAGTTGGTATGGACGGAGCCGCTGTTTATGCTGTTCCAGCATATACTGAATCGGGATATTCACTTGACTCCAGATACTACCGACCGGCTTGTGTCTGTGATCGATGAAGTGGCTGGCGAATTCTCGAGATCGCTTAAGTTTGGGAACTTCATGCTATGTCTTGTGACCAAGTGTGCACGGGCATCGAGCATTCACGGGGTTTTGTTGGAGAGAGCCGCTGGGAGGACCGACACCTTCGTGACCAAATCTATATTATCAAAGTTGGCTGGTCGGTAAATTTTTGCCAACTCTGTTGAGTTCTTTTTCCCAATTTTGATCGCCTTCTGTTCTTTCAAAGAGGTGACGGTATTTGTTGGGCCTTGATGCTAGGCTTAATTTTGTCCTGGCTGTTGTGTTAGCACATATTAACAATCCGTCGTATCGGAGAACAAATGATTGATAGATTGGTTTTTCAGTAAAATCAAACAGTGTTGCGAACAATGACGTGACGATCTTGGCATGTCTATTTTGTTATCCCTCCAGTGATTCTTTTAATTATTTTTTCGAAAACGCATGTTCTCATATATTGACTTGGGATACAGTAGATTACAAGATTTTAAATGAAGAACCTGGATCAAGTGGTTGAGGCGTGCTAATAGCCGGACAAGCTTGCTGATAAATGAATCGTGGAAGCATACCTTAGACCTAACAACATTTTGATTAAAATGACTCAAGGCAAAGCTTTTTGGAAGATGTTATTTGATTCATGAGCATGGTGGATCGCATAACATTCTCTTCTGTTCTCCAGAAGGTAAAAAAATTGAGATGTATTGTTGGTGCCAAGGACAGACCCATTTAACTTTTATACCATGTACTAACAAATGGGCAATGGGTTGGAAGATATTTTGACATCTCCAGAGATTTTAGGTTAATTGCTGGATTCATGAATGCCAAAAGAAAAAAAAAAAATGTTGAACTACTATTTCTAATCAAAATCTTGAAATAAATCTTCCATTAAGAATATTGATTTCGATTAATAAGATTATTTTATGGAAGCCTACTATTATTGACCGAGCAATGATCCAATTTGCTTAGCCTAATATTATTGATGCAAGAATCCAGGCAAGCAGTATATTAATTAGTTACCGCCGCAGATCTGAAAGATATCTGATACGGAATATCGAACTGCAAATGATGCAATTCTTGTGCATTTGCTAACAATTTACAACATATACTCACATGCAGATGCTGTTAAAAAAGGTTTCCCAATTCCTACACATTGTCTTTCAAACTGGAGTACGTATACTGTGTTTGGGAAAGACTATATCTGTTTAAAACTTTAGACCTTTGAAGGATGGTCCCTTATTTGCCATTAATCCCTTTTTCTTTTGGCAGTTTAGGTGAAGATTTCTGTCACGCCCCAAATCCGGGACATAACACGGCCATGCTACCAAGGGATGGACCCACGATAACACGAAGCCAAAATTCATCTTCTTAAGTATAATGACAGGTGTATCACAAATAAAGATAATAATAAAGTTCAATTCAATTGTTTAATTAAACCAAAACTGGTTCAGAGCATCTAAATCCAGAGATAAAATAATTCAAGTCTTAAAATTCATAATGTCTTCAATCCATAAACATAAACTGAATTCCTAGAGCAAAATTTCTAAACTTGCTTTGCTGATCTCCAAGCTTGGATTCTCTTTCCTTCGATCCTAGCCTTATTTCTCTGTACATAAAAGAGAAAACAAAAAGAATATGAGCTACACTAGCTCAGTAAGTAGACTTCCGCTTCCTTACCGGATCAAGCATAAGTTTTCTATGATAATGCATCATTTAGCAAATAACAATTATTGTAAAAATAAATATTTCATAGAGCATATAATAAAACAAGTTATAAGCTCATCATGCATGCATAAATCATGTATATTTCACAATTATGAATCGTAAATCATTTTCATCATGTATTCATGTCATGTTTCAAAATATTGCTCACAGATATTCATGCTAAGATCACTATTATACCCGTGACAGGGCCATGTTTCTTAATCGACAGAGTTTTTAATTCATGTGCCAACTTTATACCCGCTGGCAGGGCCATGTTTCGTGTGGATGCTAGCTCCGGATGTCGACCTTCCCGAAGGGATTCATTCATAGCCATCTGAGAGCCTTTGAAATCATTATATCTTTTTCTTAAAGCATACATATACATAGATGGAAAAACAATGAAATTCATGTTTCATAATCATGCATTTTCATAAGACATATTCATGAAATCAATGTTCATAATAAAACATGCTTTTTCATATCACATACGCCGATCCTTATTTTATGAAAAATTATGATTTCATCAATAGCAATTCTTTGCATAAAAACATGATCATTTAAAAATAAATAAGGAGCATAAGATCCACTTACCTCGATCGTCCAGGACCTTTTAATCTTCCTTAAAAGAATCAGACAGTCCTATTTAAAATATTAAATCATTAATAAATTTTATATTTTTTAATAAAATTATATAATATAAAGAAATGACCGATTTGATAATCACTCCAATAAATCTCTCCCTTCGGCTCTAACCTAATTTAAGGTCATAGGTCCCTAAAAGTGAAGAAGATAGCCTAATAAGGGATTCATAGGATTTTTTTTTTTTTTTTTTGAGAGGGAAAGTAGAGAGAGAAAGTAGAGAGAGAAAGTGGAGAGAGAATCTTCGTATCTTTTAAAAATGGCAATCATGATTGAGATCATCAGAGGTCATATCAAGGTGACTTAATATAGATTAACCATGATTGATATTATCAATTTCGAAAAAGAATCGGATCGGGATCCGATCTACTGCACGAATTTCGGAGCAGTTCTAGATCATCATATTTTCATCTCGAGTTTATCCTAGGGTTTGTGATGTAATCAGAGAGAGAGAATGATCCTAGAGAGATGAAATCCATAATGAGAGAGACAGGTCTAGAGAGAGAAAATAGGAAGAAATTTTAGAGAGAGAAAATGTAGAGAGAAGGTAGAGAGAAAAAGTCTAATTCTAGAGAGAGAAAGACTTAAGAGAGAGATGAGAAAAACTTTCTCTCACATATATATATATTATTATTTTTCTTTTTTTTATATATATATTTATATATATATTTTCTTTTTCTTTTTCTTTTTCTTTTTCTTTTTAGAGAGAGACAATAGAGAGAGAGAAAGAGAGGGAAAAAGAGGGGAGAGAGGAAATTTTTCTCTTTTCTTATTATTATATTTTTCTTTTCTTTTTTTTTTCTTTTTCCTTTTTCTTTTCTTTTTCCTTTTTCTTTTCTTTTTCTTTTCTTTTTCCCTTTTTCTTTTCTTTTCTTTTCTTTTCTTCTTCTTCCCGGGCTTTCATTGGGCCGAAACAGGGGACCTTGAGGTCCCCGTGCCTTGATCGGCCGATCACGGCCATCTCATGGCCGGTGGTGGCCGGCGGCAACGACCGACTCTCCCGGGTTCGGAGAGACCAGGGCCGGCGGTCGGCGTGACCGTCGGCGCCGGAAAATCATAGGAAAGAGGCGGCGAACAGGAGGTTTTCTTCTCCAACTAAATCCGGCGACACCCGTCGCCGGCCATCGTGCTCACCGGCACGGGAAAGAAGGGAGAGAAGAGAGGGAGAGGAGGGAGACCTTACCACAACCTCCGGTGACCCCCACCGGCGAGAAATCGCGGCGAACACGGGTCGAGGAGTCACGGCTTCAAACGGGAAAATCGGAAGAAATCTCCGACGATCGACGGCGACTGAAGGGTCTACCCAAAGAGGAGAGAGAGGGGTTTCTTATAGGGTTCGTCCTAGGGTCTTTTAATGGCCCTAGGACTCCGATTTTTGATCGGAGAAGAGGAAGACTCCGATCGGGAGTCTTCCTACTCTGTTTTTCCCCTTTTTTTTCGGGTGGGCTTTGAGCTTGTTTTGGGCCTCAATTGGGCCGGATTATCACATTCTACCCCCCTAAAAAAAAAAATTTCGTCCTCGAAATTTAACATACCTTCATTTTCAAATAAGTGTGGATATCTTGTCTTCATATCGTCTTCAAGCTCCCACGTAGCCTCTCTCTCTTCATGATTACTCCAATGAATCTTTACGTATGGAATGGTACGCCGTCTTAGAACTTGCTCTTTTCGGTCAATAATTCGCAGAGGAAATTCTTCATAGGTTAGATCTTCATGAACTTGAAATGGCTCATACTTTATCACACTGTTTGGATCAGGTACATACTTCCTCAATAGTGAAACATGAAAGACATTGTGTACTTTGGATAAATCTGGTGGTAAGGCTAGTTCGTATGCAACATCTCCTACTCGATTTAAAATCTCAAAAGGTCCAATATATCGCGGACTCAGCTTGCCATGCCTCCCGAACCTCATGACACCCTTAGTAGGTGATACTTTTAGAAAAACATGATTACCGACCTGAAATTCTAATTCTCTTCTTTTTCTATCTGCCAAACTCTTTTGTCTATCCTGAGCTGCCTTGAGTCTTCTCTTGATTAGATAAATTTTATCTCTGGCATCTTGAACTAACTCGGGATCAATTAATTTCTTTTCACCCACTTCATCCCAATACAGAGGGGATCTACACTTTCTTCCATATAGGGCTTCATAGGGTGCCATCTGGATACTAGAATGAAAACTGTTATTATATGCAAATTCAATCAATGCCACATGATTATCCCAATGTCCTCCGAAGTCAAAAGCACAAGCTCTTAACATATCCTCCAGAGTTTGAATTGTCCTTTCAGATTGGCCATCGGTCTGAGGATGAAATGCAGTACTAAGCCTCAATTCTGTTCCCAAGGCATCTTGAAAATTTTTCCAAAATCTAGATACAAATCGTGGATCTCGATCAGATACAATACTTATTGGAACACCATGCAGACGTACAATTCCATCAATATACATCTGGGCTAACTTATCAAGCGGAGTGCCAACTCGAAAAGGTAGAAAGTGAGCTGATTTAGTAAGTCGGTCAACAATCACCCACACAGCATCGCTTTTTCTTGTTGTCCTTGGAAGTCTAGTAACAAAATCCATCGTGATATGTTCCCATTTCCATTCTGGTATCTCTAATGGTCTTAGCAGACCAGCAGGTCTTTGATGTTCGGCTTTCACTTGCTGGCATACCAAGCATTGAGATACAAACCGAGCTATCTCCCGTTTCATTCCATTCCACCAGAAGAGTTGTTTTAAATCTCTATACATCTTTGTACTACCGGGATGAAAAGAGAAACGAGATTTATGGGCTTCTTCCAAAATTTTCCTTTTTAGTTCAGGATCACCCGGTATACATAATCTGTTCCCAAAATAAAGAGTTCCATCTGTATGTAGTCTAAACTCAGTTCGTAACCCTTTCTCTATGTCCTTCTTAATCTGACATAAATGAATATCACTTTGTTGGACCGCTTTTATCTGTTCGATCAATGCTGGTTGAACCATCAAATTTGCTAATACTTTCTTAATATCAGTACAAGTCACTTCAATTTGCAAATCTTCAAGATCCCTAAGAATTTGTTGCTGAAAGGATAGCAGAGTCATCACATTCGCTGAAGACTTCCTACTAAGTGCATCTGCCACCACATTAGCTTTTCCAGGGTGATATTTAATATTTAGGTCATAATCTTTTAATAGTTCAAGCCACCTTCTTTGCCTCATATTCAGCTCTTTTTGAGTAAATAAGTATTTCAAGCTTTTATGATCAGTAAAGATTTCACATGATTCTCCATATAAATAGTGTCGCCAAATCTTTAAAGCAAAAATAATAGCTGCTAATTCCAAATCATGGGTCGGATAATTCAGCTCATAGGCTTTTAGTTGTCGAGAAGCATAAGCTATGACCTTATCATTCTGCATCAACACACAACCTAATCCTTTCTTAGAAGCATCACTATAGATGACAAATCCTCCTTCATTAGATGGTAGGGTAAGAACTGGGGCAGATATCAATCTTTGCTTCAGATCTTGAAAACTCTGCTCACATTCACTGCTCCATACAAATTTTATTCGTTTCTGAGTTAGGCGAGTCAGAGGAATTGCAATTTGGGAAAATCCCTTGACGAATCTTCTATAATAACCAGCCAAGCCTAAGAAGCTTCTTACTTCCGTCACATTAGTCGATCGAGGCCAATTTACCACGGCTTCTATCTTCTTTGGATCGACTGAGATTCCTTCCTTGGATATTACATGGCCGAGGAAGACAACACTATCCAACCAGAATTCACACTTGCTAAGCTTGGCGAAGAGCTTCTCTTTTCTTAAGGTCTGAAACACGATCCTCAAATGTCTCTCATGTTCCTCTATATTTTTAGAATACACTAGGATATCATCAATAAAAACAACAACGAATTGATCCAGATACGGCTTGAAAATCCTGTTCATCATATCCATAAAAGCAGCCGGTGCATTGGTTAGTCCAAAGGGCATTACTAAAAATTCATAATGACCATACCTGGTTCTAAATGCAGTCTTAGGTACATCTTCATCTCTAATTCTTAGTTGATGATAGCCAGATCGTAAGTCGATTTTGGAGAAAACTTGAGCACCCTGAAGTTGATCAAATAAGTCATCTATTCGTGGAAGAGGATATTTGTTCTTTATGGTTACCTTGTTCAACTCCCGATAGTCAATGCATAATCGCATGCTTCCATCTTTCTTTTTCACAAATAACACAGGAGCTCCCCAAGGTGATGTGCTTGGTCGGACAAATTTTTTATTCAAAAGTTCTTGCAGTTGATCCTTTAATTCTCGTAATTCTACGGGAGCCATCCGATAAGGAGGTTTTGAAATAGGTCCGATTCCCGGGGTGATATCAATTTTAAATTCAACTTCACGCTCTGGGGGCAATCCTGGTAGTTCATCTGGAAAAATATCAGAAAATTCCTTGATAATTGGGATATCATCCAGCTTTATCTTTTCCTTCTCGACGTCTATTACATGAGCCAAAAATGCTTTGCATCCTTTCCTTAAAGCTTTTCTTGCGTTCATAATTGAGATAATACCCAAAGATTGTTTGGATTCCGTATTATGAACTTCGCCTTGAAAGAAGAATTGCGGTTCATCCGGAATTTGAAATACCACTCTTTTTCCAAAATAATCAATATGTGCATGATATGAAGATAACCAGTTCATCCCAAGAATAACGTCAAAATCATACATATTTAGCTGAATTAAATCTGCTGCTAATTCTTTTTCTTCTATTTGGATTATGCAATTCTTGAAAATAATGTCAGCAACAACAATATTTTTAAAAGGTGTGCTAACATATAATGGTTTATTTAGTTTTCCAGGAACACAATTCAAAGAAGTAGCAAACTTGAGAGATATAAAAGAGTGTGAAGAGCCAGAATCGAATAACACACGAGCATAAATAGAATTGACTGGGATAATACCTGTCACCACTTGATCATTTGCATTGGCCTCCTGCTGGTTTAAAGTAAACACTCGTGCGTTTCCTTTTTGTTTTTGATCAACTGGTTTGTTAGATCTAGTGTCATCTCTTTTCTTATTTGGGCAATCACGAGCCATATGTCCTTTTTCACCACATAAGAAGCATGCTCCAATCCTCTTGAGACAAGGTCCATTGTGATTTTTTCCACAGTAAGAGCAGGATGAAGATTCTTTCTTCTTATCAGAGTTATTATTTTTGAAATTTTTCCGCTGATCCTTTAGATTTTCTGCTGATCTCGGTCTCTTCTTATCTCCTCTTTCTAGTTCTGCTCTTTTCAATTCAGATTCCACTTTCAAAGCTCGCTCCAGTACGTCCTTGTAGTTATTGAAAATATGAGAAGATAGACGGGATCGAATTCCATATCTTAGACCTTGTTCAAATCTGTTAGCTTTACTCCTTTCGAATTCCATAAGCTGGGGGCAGAAGCGGCCTAGCTCATTAAACTTGTTAGCATATTCTAGCACCGTCATATCATCCTTTTGTTTTAAGGCTAGAAACTCATTTTCTTTTACCAACCTCATTGTCCCCGGAAAGTACTGGTCATAAAATATCTCTTTGAATTCTTCCCAAGTGAGTTGATCATCATTGTTCCCATAGGCAGCTTTTATTGCAGTCCACCAAAACTCGGCATTTCCTTTTAACATAGGAATGGCTAATCGGACTTTCACATTCTCAGGGTATTGTAGGGCATCAAACATCATTTCCATCTCTCGAATCCAGGTCTCTGCAGCCATAGGATCAGATCCACCCTCAAATAGAGGTGGGTTGAGCCTTCTGAATCTCTCATAGTATGACTCCATAGATAATGTTGGTCGAAGAGCAGTCTGTGCCTGCTGCTGAATAAGCTGAGCCACCACTTGACATACACCAGCAATGTCTGCCTGTGTGGCCAGTGCGTCAGGAGCCCGCTCAGCTGGTTGATTGTCAGCTCCTCGTGACGTCAGTCTTGCTCCTCTTGTTCCTCTTGTCCTAGCGGCCATATTTGCCAAAGTCTCGCCCTCCCTATCGCTCATCGCTTCCTATTCAAATGTCAATCATTATTACGTTATTTTATAACAGAGTTACAGTACAGTTAATAATTTAAGTCAAAGTCTAACTATGCATAACCTAGCTACTCACTGTTAGGTTTTAAGTTCTATCCTTGATTAAACCTATAGCTCTGATACCATTAAATGTCACGCCCCAAATCCGGGACATAACACGGCCATGCTACCAAGGGATGGACCCACGATAACACGAAGCCAAAATTCATCTTCTTAAGTATAATGACAGGTGTATCACAAATAAAGATAATAATAAAGTTCAATTCAATTGTTTAATTAAACCAAAACTGGTTCAGAGCATCTAAATCCAGAGATAAAATAATTCAAGTCTTAAAATTCATAATGTCTTCAATCCATAAACATAAACTGAATTCCTAGAGCAAAATTTCTAAACTTGCTTTGCTGATCTCCAAGCTTGGATTCTCTTTCCTTCGATCCTAGCCTTATTTCTCTGTACATAAAAGAGAAAACAAAAAGAATATGAGCTACACTAGCTCAGTAAGTAGACTTCCGCTTCCTTACCGGATCAAGCATAAGTTTTCTATGATAATGCATCATTTAGCAAATAACAATTATTGTAAAAATAAATATTTCATAGAGCATATAATAAAACAAGTTATAAGCTCATCATGCATGCATAAATCATGTATATTTCACAATTATGAATCGTAAATCATTTTCATCATGTATTCATGTCATGTTTCAAAATATTGCTCACAGATATTCATGCTAAGGTCACTATTATACCCGTGACAGGGCCATGTTTCTTAATCGACAAAGTTCTTAATTCATGTGCTAACTTTATACCCGCTGGCAGGGCCATGTTTCGTGTGGATGCTAGCTCCGGATGTCGACCTTCCCGAAGGGATTCATTCATAGCCATCTGAGAGCCTTTGAAATCATTATATCTTTTTCTTAAAGCATACATATACATAGATGGAAAAACAATGAAATTCATGTTTCATAATCATGCATTTTCATAAGACATATTCATGAAATCAATGCTCATAATAAAACATGCTTTTTCATATCACATATGCCGATCCTTATTTTATGAAAAATTATGATTTCATCAATAGCAATTCTTTGCATAAAAACATGATCATTTAAAAATAAATAAGGAGCATAAGATCCACTTACCTCGATCGTCCAGGACCTTTTAATCTTCCTTAAAAGAATCAGACAGTCCTATTTAAAATATTAAATCATTAATAAATTTTATATTTTTTAATAAAATTACATAATATAAAGAAATGATCGATTTGATAATCACTCCAATAAATCTCTCCCTTCGGCTCTAACCTAATTTAAGGTCATAGGTCCCTAAAAGTGAAGAAGATAGCCTAATAAGGGATTCATAGGATTTTTTTTTTTTTTTTGAGAGGGAAAGTAGAGAGAGAAAGTAGAGAGAGAAAGTGGAGAGAGAATCTTCGTATCTTTTAAAAATGGCAATCATGATTGAGATCATCAGAGGTCATATCAAGGTGACTTAATATAGATTAACCATGATTGATATTATCAATTTCGAAAAAGAATCGGATCGGGATCCGATCTACTGCACGAATTTCGGAGCAGTTCTAGATCATCATATTTTCATCTCGAGTTTATCCTAGGGTTTGTGATGTAATCAGAGAGAGAGAATGATCCTAGAGAGATGAAATCCATAATGAGAGAGAAAGGTCTAGAGAGAGAAAATAGGAAGAAATTTTAGAGAGAGAAAATGTAGAGAGAAGGTAGAGAGAAAAAGTCTAATTCTAGAGAGAGAAAGACTTAAGAGAGAGATGAGAAAAACTTTCTCTCACATATATATATATTATTATTTTTCTTTTTTTTTATATATATATTTATATATATATTTTCTTTTTCTTTTTCTTTTTCTTTTTAGAGAGAGACAATAGAGAGAGAGAAAGAGAGGGAAAAAGAGGGGAGAGAGGAAATTTTTCTCTTTTCTTATTATTATATTTTTCTTTTCTTTTTTTTTTTCTTTTTCCTTTTTCTTTTCTTTTTCCTTTTTCTTTTCTTTTTCTTTTCTTTTTCCCTTTTTCTTTTCTTTTCTTTTCTTTTCTTCTTCTTCCCGGGCTTTCATTGGGCCGAAACAGGGGACCTTGAGGTCCCCGTGCCTTGATCGGCCGATCACGGCCATCTCATGGCCGGTGGTGGCCGGCGGCAACGACCGACTCTCCCGGGTTCGGAGAGACCAGGGCCGGCGGTCGGCGTGACCGTCGGCGCCGGAAAATCATAGGAAAGAGGCGGCGAACAGGAGGTTTTCTTCTCCAACTAAATCCGGCGACACCCGTCGCCGGCCATCGTGCTCACCGGCACGGGAAAGAAGGGAGAGAAGAGAGGGAGAGGAGGGAGACCTTACCACAACCTCCGGTGACCCCCACCGGCGAGAAATCGCGGCGAACACGGGTCGAGGAGTCACGGCTTCAAACGGGAAAATCGGAAGAAATCTCCGACGATCGACGGCGACTGAAGGGTCTACCCAAAGAGGAGAGAGAGGGGTTTCTTATAGGGTTCGTCCTAGGGTCTTTTAATGGCCCTAGGACTCCGATTTTTGATCGGAGAAGAGGAAGACTCCGATCGGGAGTCTTCCTACTCTGTTTTTCCCCTTTTTTTTTTTTCTTTTTTTTTTTTTTTTTTCGGGTGGGCTTTGAGCTTGTTTTGGGCCTCAATTGGGCCGGGTTATCACAGTTTCTGTATGGCATATTTTTGTTTCATTGCTAAATATCACTCTGGCCAAATAAAAACTTGTTACCTCGGTCATCATCTTTTTGATGGGCCAGCATGCTTGAGATCTCATCCTGGTTTCTAATATGGAATCTCATGAAGAATCTGAGATTTGGATCAAATACAGGTAATGTGTTCACGTAGGGATGCTTAATAGAAGTAGGGTTTGGGTTCATCTTGAACCAATTCGTGGGATGAGTTTCACTTTTGCTTGACCTAAATTCACCAATTATTCAATCAAAAAGCACAACTGAGTGGGACTGGCAACCCATCAGCACTCCGCTTCACATTCTCAGTCCCTCCACTGATGAGGTATTACGATCTGTCCTTTGATTGTAAGATTTTTGAACATTCTCATTAAGTCTGCAGATCAAATCAACCCAAATTTCTAGGTCAAAGAAAAGTGATTGGGTCATGTTAGGTTATGACGGTTGAGAAGTTTGGCAGAGTGGGCTAATGCTGCTAGTGATGACCACAGAACTGGTACTTCATCCTTGGGCAGTCAAACTGATATGTATACCAGTGAATTTTTAGTATTTGATTTCATATGTTTGATTTATCAATTGACAAAGCAGCGGATAAAGACAAACATAGTTAGTATTTATAATCACTTGGTAAAGTACAAAAAACAACATAAAATAAGATGCTGTCCATGGATTGTTAACTCAAAAACAACATACTGTAACAAAAGCAGAATCCATACTACATATGGCACACTGACATATTAAACACACAAAGCTTTACAGATATCCTTCAGCAGTTACGGATCACAACAGACTTCAGGAGGAAGCATTTCTTATTTAGTAGTAGAAGCAAGCAGTCCTGCTACTGTGATGGCGCAAGCATTTCCTTTATGGTTTGGAACCGAGCTAGCTTGTCTGAAAACTTGGTGGTGGTATAGTAATTGAGGTAGTCTTGGAAACGGTAGCAACTTGGATAAACGAGTTTTGGGGCTGGGCAAATGATAGCATTAGGCCCCGGATTATAGAATGTAACAATAGATAATCGGCTCCCATTTTTGTTAGCATGGATGTGATGCTGAACACTCTTGTAAATCCCATTGCTCACCACTTCCACTTGATCACCCAGGTTCGCAAAGATTCTATAACCTTTTGTTGGAGGTATTGGTGCCCACTCCCCATCCTTCAAGAACTCAAGACCAGGGACCTCGTCATCCTGAAGCAATAGGATGATTCCACCAGCATCAGTATGGCGTCGAAGGCCCATTACCAGCTCTGGATGAGGGCATGTTGGATACTTTGCCACCTTTGTCCCAACAAAAGGCTCCGAGAATGCCTTCTTCAAGTAATCTTTTTCCAATCCAAGGTTCTCACTTAGAAGTGCTGCAAGTTTTTCGGCCAACTTGATCGATTGTTCAACATATTCCTGCATTGCTTCGCTGCATGATCAAGTGCATCATTAAACAGAAAGTTTTAGCATGATGACCAATAAGATTAAGCTAGCCTTTTTCCTTAAGGTGGATTAAGATAGTTTTTACTTTTGATCCTGACTTCCTTTTGAGTTGCAACCTTGTGTTAAGTTGTGCACTAGTCTTCTTTATTTTATGAGAGACGTCCCTAAGCTCTGACTACCACATCAGAGACTCACCGAAGTAGTTCAGGAATGTCGTCGATGTTCGAGTCCGGCTGATGGCGATAGAAGAAGCTGCTCTCCCAGTCAACTTCAGAGGCTTTGATATGGCATCCCAATTCTTTTGCCAGATCTGAGCTGTAGAAGCTCACCTTCATGCTCTCCTCATAGTGCTGGTTCACCAGTCCCTTGACCTTGTCCATCAGACTCTCATCAATCCCATGGTTCTCGAGCTGCCACAGAGTCATCCATGCAAAATTATCCCCCAATGACCGTGCCAACATAAAGTAGCAAACAAAATATTCTACTTACCCAAAAGAACCCCCACTTCTCGCATGCCTCATGGAGAAGTGACATTGTTTTGCTTTTCTTTTCTCCATCGATCTCTCCAAGGTTGATCACTGGGACATCCATTTCCTCCGCGCAGTATTTGGTTGCTGTAGAGATACTGTAACTCAATACCCACTCTTCTCAAGCCAACTTCACACGCTTAAAAGACCCCCCAAAGCCATATTTATGGTAGCCCATGAAGCTTCCTAACGCAATAAAATAAATTAGAGCAGGAATGAAGCAGTAGAGCTGAGGGGACAAGCACCTTGTTTTGATCAGGTCAGTATCGCATGACAATACCGTCCAAGTACATCTCGTCATTGACATATGATCTGGAATTGTCTTTTTTTTTTTTCCTCGCTTTTCACCAGTTTCTTTGAGGCTAATCTCAATGGTTACTCTTCATCGATGACTTCTTCTTGACGCAAGTTTTTTTGTCCCAAAAAGTTTAATAGGCTGTTCTCTATTTAGAATTGGATGAGTGGCTGCCATTTGAATAGAAATACGGTAAATTTGATCCATGTGCTGCCCTTTAACTCCCATCAATTTTTCCTTGTCTTGCACTGCTCAATAATTCACCTCTGCCACGCTAGGTGTCGCAAACCAGGGAAAGGCCAGCAGTTTCCTTCTTTCCAGTGGGCGGAATACAAATCCACTATGGAGTACACCCACGGGAACTCTGATGCTAAGATGCACAGAGGCCAATGATTCGTGCTGCTGTCTTTATCCGTTTGTTCACATAAGGTTGTAGTTTTGTCATTGGATTTTGTTAGGCTGTGCAAATCTAAACGACTCCTTAGATTCTGATGTTGCACGTATGCTGCAAAATCTTATCTTATTATTGCTACTTATCTATCTGTTCACTCATGTTGGCTGAAGTCATGCAGAGACAATGAATAGATTAAATTTCAACTTACTCTTGTTCTTTTAATGAGTATGTTCAGGGCCTGCCACTCTTGGTATCGTTGGGTGGTGCATGTCAGCAACTGAAATTATCATTAGATCTAGCTTACATGTCCTCTAGATTTGCTGTGAAATTTTTTTTTTTCCTGCTTTTAGCACAAAGGAAGTCCAAGTTTCAACGTTTCACCATCAGCAATACTCTGCAATAATATACTTATCGACATTCATATAAGATGCTCCCTTTTCTCTCTGTTATGCAGGCAATTGGATGTCACCAAATCAAGCAGATAAGATCTTAACTTGCTACAAAGTAGCTCTTTGAGAGCTCATAGCTAGTGGTCGGTACTAGATAGTGCATTCTTTTTTTTTTTCCAATTAACATGCTAGTTTGCCAAATATGCTTGAAGGCAAAGTTGCTAGCGAAGTCCTTTAGCTTGGTAAATTATTGTTAATTTGCAGTTGGAGCCTGATGAAATTCAATGTGACCGAGGAACCTAATAATATTTTTAAGACTTGGTCACCTCCCAGGCCTGACTTCTTGCCGGTGCATAGCGACAGCTTAGCTCCGTTGATACAAGTGGTTTTATTAGGTGCGAAATAGCAAGAGCTAAAACTCAGCCTAGTAAGCACTAGAAAAATAGAATGTGATGTATGGCCAGGACCCCTTATGGAACATCAAAATTAATAGGCACACATTTTATGTCATTGTTGCTGTCCTGCATATGCATCTCTAACATTTCTATTGGAGAATAACCAAGTTTGAATTTTTGCATATCGCTAATAATCACCGCAATAGTGTAAAACATGCGGGTGACACAACTAGAGATACATTTTTATGTATCCTTAAGTCAGCATCCATTGATCACTTTATAACATTTTAGCTATATATGGTATGTATAGATGAACTGAACCATTATATGCTAAATTTTAACACGCGTAAATTACCTAAACCTCTCTCGAGGTTTGGAATAATTACATAATTTCATCCAATATTTCATAAATATACATATAATTTTTTGGTCAAATATAAATTTTTAAAATTTTTAAAAATAAAAAATTATCAATATAAAAATATAGATATTTTAAAACTCAAATAGATTAGATAGTGATGATGTTAGCAAGACTATTAGTTTATTTAATAGAAAAATATTCATACGAGATTACATATCATATATATATATATATATATATATATATATATAAAATAAAAATTAGATAGTAGAATGCATATTTTTTAAACATTGGATGGAAATCTGTAATTATCTCAAACTTCAAGCAAAATTATTATAATTTACTCTTTTAACATATATTTTTGTATATTTTTATTTCTTATAGAGCTTCTAAAATGTCGCAGTCTTGTGTTTTCTTGATTGATAGCAATTCAGCCATATTTTCATTGCACTTTGAGCATGAAACATGGCTCCTAATCTTCAGGTCGTGATTTTTTTTTATTCTAAAAAAAGTATTTTTCCACACAAAATACATACTTTGACCCCCTTAAATTATTCAGGATGCTAAAAGATTCCTATGGTGACCCTCAAGGAGCCTTGTCTCCCATTGGTTATAGCAGCACCTGGCAGACTAGTACTAAATTATACCTACTTTCACCAGGTCCATGTGACTTGCCAACACAATCTACTATTTATTTGCATTCAGTGAATGATTGATGCGAGTCTATACCCTTTTTAGATGTCCAAAGTCTCCTAGGACGGCTACATGCTTCATTCCACTTGTGGCTTATACAATACAATATGGAAAACTCTGGACAATTAGTGCCTCTGTGATGATGACAACAATAATAATCTCATATGACAACAAAGAAAGATTGTCTCATAAGCCTAGAAGAAGGTCAGCAAAAAATAAAGAAGGATAATGCAATTAGAGATACCTCAAGTGGCAGATCCTCAAGCTGGAGAGGATCTTAGCGTGTTTGCTCGAGTTCATAGTTGTGTCATGCCCAATCGTCGTCTCCAACCTGTGTCGACGAATCTTGGGGCTACTATAGTTTTAGAGCTCTCCCGGTTTTTAAGGTTGTAACTTTGTACGGAAAAGTCTCAGTATTTGTCTGAAGGTCCCAGGATAATTGCTCAAGTCCCAAGATAATTGCTCAAAATCCATTAAGTTGGGTTTAACCAGATCTATCTAATGAATTAGTTTCATTAGAGAAATGCAAGCGTCCAATATTTTCATTTGGAGAGCAAGAAAGATGGCAGTAAGCAAATCAGCATAAACTTTGACTTAGATAAGTTGGATCAGTTTGAACTAGGGATGTTTAAGCATTCAAAAGATTTGTTTCTAATGTAATTATAAACTCAGAATAATTATAAATACGTGGAAAAGCAGAATGAGTTAGTATGGAAATCAAAATAATCAATCTTATAATGTGTGCGGCTCATAATCAGAATTGGAATAAAATTTGAATATTATTTAGTAGTAGAGATTGAATTTGGAGAGATTGGAGCATTCTCATTCTTTCGTATAATTATAATGAGAATAAAACTCATTCCAACCAAATAACTAAAATATATTGGGGATGTCCAGCCAGGACACCACCTTCACAGGACCTTTTCGAAATCGCGCATCACAACAGGAAGAAAAAAAATAAAATAGAAACAATCAAATACGTAGATTAGCCAAAAAAAAGGTTCGTCTCCATGGGATATACAAGCTTCACAATGAGAAAAGAAAAAAATTACAAGAAAAGATCACACCTTCAACCCTCGTACACCCAATCTCTCCCTTACAAGAAGCTCTCTCTCACAAAAACTCTTTCTTTATGAAGACCCCCTGAACTCTTGAAGCGACCGTTGTCTGCTGTCCAATAGTCTGCCTGAAGCCCCTTACTTGCTCTCTGTTGACATTCGGTGCCTCTGCTGTTGGTTTGACTCCTCTGCCGATCAAAACCACTCACGCATACTCTGTTTCATGAATAGTACTTTTTAAAGCCTTAAATCTGTGAAAGAATAGGAGTACAGACTCATCACAGCACCCAAAATCTTCCTAAACCCTCAGATTACGATCAGCACCGCTCTAGACTGTCGGATTGTAACATGATCCATGAAAAACCTTCATAGACCGTGAGAAACCGAGGGAAAATGACTACTGATCCGTGGTGGATCGTGAAAAACTGAAAAAAAATGTCCGCTCGGTCCATGCGGGTCCCCGTGGACCATAGGTCCATGCACTATGTGTGGACCGCATGGGAAAAATTCACACAGGCCGCATAGCGCATGCTCCTGCACGTGCTCGGGCCTGGGCCATGCTTCGCACATGCTCTCACGTCCACACGATCGGGCCACGCACCGCCGCACGCGGTTGCACTGCTGTGGTCTCCGCCGGCCCGTCGCCAGCCTCCGTCACTTCGATTTTTGTGTCATATTCAATTGAGCATATCTCCTTCATCCGATCTCCGTTTAGGATGATTTTAGGCTCGTTGAACTTCGTTCGTCGTCGTGGATCTCGCTGTGGGTTTAGTGTGGATCGAATCTCGAGATATCAAATTCTAACAATCTCCATCTCAATTCGATATTCGACCTCCTCCTAACTCTGAGAGCTTCTGGATCTCCTCGCCCTCATGTCTTGGGGCAAACGTCTATTGATCATGGATGGATAGATATGAGAGTCGAGCCAGACCGCTCGATCCCATCTCCGTCGTATGCTGTGTTCCTCCTAACTTGAGACCTGCTCAGGATATTATCCTGCGGTAATAGAAATCTCACCTTGCAATATCGCCTCTCATCCTCTCGAGTCTCGTACCTCATGCCCGATCTACCTCCATCTGGAGCTCCACTTCGCTGTGGGCTCCTCTTGGCTCTTGAAGCTTCACCTCGCACTGGATTCTCCACTAGGTAGTAATATCCTCTCGTCCTCTTCTTCCTCTCCAGAATAATCCTATCGTCGTGCAACACCTTTAGGATTCCTCCATCAGCTACCGTCTTGTAACCTCTCGAATCTAGTTTGATTAGTGAGATAAGATTCCACCTGAAATCGGATATGTATCGGACCTCCCCCAATCTCCTCACACACCATCATGTATCCTCCAGCTGACCATCCTAATACCTCTGATCGCATAGCTCGATCTGTCACGCCTCAAACCCAACACCCGGGTCGGATACGTGATGGCCGCACACTCCTTAGAGCAAGCCCTAAAGAATATGCAAGGCCAAATTAAATCATTACAACCTTATCAACCATAATATTTAATTTCAATAATAATTCATAAAACTTGCATAATTACAATTAATATTTATTCAATCCTCTGATCAGGTATCAATGGTACTCTATCTATGCATCCGCTCACTCACAAATCCATACCATAGCCAACCATGGACATCTTGTAACTCTGAGAAGAAAAAGAAAATGAAGGGGTGTGAGCTTTACAGCCCAGTAAGAATTTTCATATCACACCAATATAATAATATAATCTGAAAATAATGATAGGCAATAACACGTAAAAGTCGATGTTCGCTGTCCAGAATACTGCAAACATTTATAGATTATCTGTTTATCAAAAAAAATGCATCATCATATGTTAAATAAGTGAAACAATTTTATTCAACGATTGTTTCATGTCTTATCTTTTCATTTTCTTCTATTATCATATCATCTGTAATCTTTTTCTTTTTCGCTTTAGCTTTAGCTTTGGCTTTGGCTTTGGACTACCAGGATCATGCGACGATCTTTTATTCGGATCGATTTCTGTGATCTTCCTCGGATCGAAATATTCATGATCTTTCTCGGATCAAAGTGGCCATGATCTTTCTCGGATCAAATCATTCATGATCTTTCTCGGATCAGATTCTTCATGATCTTTTTCGGATCATATTCTTCCACACATAAGCCTGTGGGGGCTGTCCCAGACATAAGCTCCTGGCAAGCTATTCCACATGACAAGGCCAGTCCAAACCATATTTCTCTTTCTTTTCATTTTCATGAAATTATAATATTTGACTTCATTAATCAATTCAAATTTTGCAATGTAATAAATATGTCATACACATATAATCATGCCATCAATCGCTGATACATTTGTATTGATATAGCATACTCATGCTCAAAATCACATAAATAAATAACAATATCTCAGATATAACAAATTCATCGATCTCAAATCCAACGATGCAAAATCAAGGAGATAAAACCAACGGTAAAATAACATATATAATGATGATCATGTACAGGGATTCTTACCTTTACCGGTGACTGATCCAAACACAGAAATCAATGTTCTTCTTTGATTTATAAATTTCTCTAACAAGATATTCCACTCGATATCTTATGCAGACAATCGTATCTCTTCATGACCCTGATCAATATAAAAATCACATATATGGAGAAAATTATCGATAATTGATCCTAATACACAGATCGAGGACCTCTCTTAGGATTAACCAAAATTAGGACTTGTCTATGTATCTGGATCTTCCACTGATCCATAAGACTTCTAGAGAGAAAAAATCCATGAAGAGAGAGAAAATTCCAGAGAGAGAAAGTAGAGAGAGAAAGTGGAGAGAGAAATTTTCGTATCCTTCAGATGAGGCAATCATGGTCGAGACCATCCGAGGTCCTATCAGGGTGACTCAATATGAATCAAGTGTTACAATTTTGAATAGAATCGGACTGGGATCAGATCTATCGCACGAATTTCGGAGCAATCTCAAATCATCTTATTTTCATCTTCAAGTTTATTCTAGGATTCATGATGCAATCAGAGAGGAAAAAAAGATCCTAGAGAGACAAAATCCGTAAAGAGAGAGAAAATCTAGAGAGAGAAAATGTAGAGAGAGAAGGTAGAGAGAGGAGAGAGAAAAGAGAGAGAAAGAAGAGAGAAAGGAGAGAGGAAAATTCTCTCCTTCTTCTTCTTTTTATTTTATTTTATTTTATTTTATTTTTATTCTTTTCTTTTCTTTTTCTTTTTTCTTTTTCTTTTCTTTTCTTTTTCTTCTTCTTCTTCTTCCTTCTTTTCTTCCCGCGGCCACCCTTGGCTGAAACAGGGGAAGACCGTGAGGTCCCCCCCCTCGGTGGCTCGGGCTCCGGCGGCTTGACCGGAGGTCCGGCAACGACGGCGATGGGCAATGAACGGCCGGTGGCAAGGTTCGGCCGGCGAGAATCAAAAAGAGATCGAAAAATAGGAGATTTCTTGTTCATGGATTTTCCGGCGAAGACGGTGGCCGGCGGCGAGGCTTTGGGCCAGAGGAGAAAGGGAAGAGGGAGAAGAAGAAGGGGAGGGGCTTACCTTGCTCCAGCGGTTGAGAAGAGCTCCAGCGAACCCCTTTTCTTCCTGTTCAAAGAACTTGTAGAAAATCTTGGAAAAATCCCTCTAAACTCTTAATAATCTCTCAAAATCCCATGTTAAAGACCTAAAGGGAGGGGAAAGGGGTTTTATAGAGGAGGAATCCGGTTTCTACTCGGATTCCCCACTCCTTTTCACGGTGGGAAGAAGACTCTCAACGGGAGTCTTCTTCCTCCCGATTCCTCTGTTTTCCTCTTTTTTTTTTTTTATCTGGGTTATTACACGATCCATCCGACAGATAAATAGTACCCTCACTGCTCTCCAAAGAGTCAAACTACTCCTCTCTGTAATATACATGAGAGGTACATGCAGAATTTATAATCTACTGTTGAGAAGAAGTAGATACCTCATCAGATATCTTCAGAACATCATTCTCTGACTCGCTACTGACCGTCGCTGCAGTAGCCATCATTCGATCTCTGAGTTGAGAGCAATCTTTGGCTAGATACCCCAACTCATCACATCAATAACATCTGATCTTGCTCCAGTCCCTCATCCTGGACTTAGACTGTCCTTGTGGCGATCTCCTGTCGCTCCATCTACCACCTCCTACTTCTTCAGAAACTATCAAAATTGAGCTGCCACCAGAGCTCGAAGTTGGGTTCTCCCTCCTGAGAACCTCATTATGAAGAATCATCGCGGTGACCTCGTCCATCTTGATGGTGCTCTTTTCCATTAGAAGAGCAGTCACCAAGCACTCATATAAAGGAGGAAGCGATGCTAGCAAGACCAGCGCCCTTGTCTTCTCCTCAACTTTCTCGCCAACGTTGAGGAGGTCGGTGAACATCTTCTGAAAGTGGCTGAGATGTTCCTGCACGCTCTGTCTCTTAGTCATCCGCAGCTGGTAGAACTGCCTCCAGAGGAAGAGTATATTGGTAAGAGACTTCACCATGTATAACTTCTCGAGCTTCAACTACAGTACTGTAGGAGAAGTTTCGCCAAGCACATAGATCACCACCTCATCCGCTAGATATATACAGATGGTATTCACCGCCTGCATCTGGAGTCACCTCCAATCCTGTACCTCCATGATGGTCGATTTCTCCTCATATAAGAGAGTATCGATCAACCCTTGTTGGATGAACACGTCCTTCACTCTTGCTTGCCACAAGAAGAAATTGCTCTTGCTATCAAACTTGTTGATCTCCATCTTAATTGATCTTGTCTTCTTCATCTTCAATTTTGCTCACCATCGCCGCAATTTGCGTTCTGGTACTGCTTCACTCTAATATCACTTATTGAGGATGTCTGGTCAAGACACAACCTCCACAGGACCTTTTCGATACCACACATCGTAGCAGGAAGAAAGAAAAAATAAAACAGAAACAATCAAATACATGGATCAGCCAAAAAAAAGCTCATCTCCATGGGACATGCAAGCTTCACTATGAGAAAAGATAAAAATTACAAGAGAAGATCACATCCTCAACCCTCGTGCACCCAATCTCTCTCTCACAAGAAGCTCTCTCTTTAGGAAGATCCCCCTGAACCCCTGAAGTGATTGTTGTCCGCTGTCCGATAGTCTGTCTGAAGCCCCTTGCCTGCTCTCTATCGACGTTTGGCGCCTCTACTGTTGGTTTGAGTCCTCTGCCAATCAAAACTACTCACGCACCTCTCTGTTTCACGAACAGGGCTTTTTAAAGTCTTAAATCCATGAAAGAATAGGAGTATAGACTCCTCACAGCACCCAAAATCATCCTGAACCCTCAGATCACGACCGACACTGCTTTAGACCGTCGGATCGCGATATGGTCTATGAAAAGACCCCGTAGACCATGAGAAATCGAGGGGAAACGGCTATTGATCCACAGTGGACCATGAGACACTGAGGGGAGATGCTGCTCGGTCCATGCAGGTCAGCATGGACCGTCGATCCACGCACTACGCATGGACTGCGTGGGAAAAATTCACGCAGGCTGCACAGCACGCTCCTGCGCCCCCGCGCATGCCCGTGCTTGGGCCGCTCTCCACGCGCGCCCGCGCGTCGGGGCCACGCACTTACGGTTGGGCTGTGCGCCGCCGCGGTCTCCACCGACCGTCGTTCCAATTTTCGTGTCATCTTCAATCGAGCATATCTTCTTCATCCGATTTTCATTTGAGCTGATCCTGGACTTGTTAGACTCCGTTCGTCGTCGTGGACCTCACTGTGGACTCTGTATGGATCGAATCTCGAGATATCAAATTCTAACAGAATGACGATTGTTCATCTTTATTATCATTTTAGAGACCTAATCCTCCTAATCAAACATGCCCTAAGTAGATAGAGAAAAAAAATTTCAAGAGTAAAAAGCAAAATGATTTAAGTATAATTAAACAAGCTAACCAAAAAATATATAACCATTCTCTTAAAACTTTCCAAAGGCATGCCTTGCTTTTGGCTCTAACGGAAACTTGCAAGTGCTGTATTTATGAGCTAAATAATAAAATATTTATAAAGAAAAAAAAATTATTATCTCTATTTCGATTTTATCGAATACCTCTTAAAGATTATTTATATTAATATATAGATTCTATAAATAGAAAATAATAACCACTAATACAGAGTTAGTCTAACAAAAAAAATAATATAAAAAAATATTAATAAAAAAATATTATAAGATCACATTAACAAAAGAAACTATTATAAATTGTCATATAATTTTTAAAATCGTATGATCATCTGAAATTATATGATCATCTAAAATTATTCTAATACTAAATGAGATAATTTTGTAGACTGAACCTGCATCAATGGCAACTGAATTTTAAGTTGTCCTCCTAAATGTTTTAGCTGCTACCTGTTGACATTCTATTATTCTTTCATCGTAAAGTTCTTTCATCATAAAATCCGCTACTACACATGGAAATTGACCTCGAATATCTTCCGTGAAACAATTACTGAGATTTGGAGAATTTACTTGGTGATGCCATTAATTAGAAATGACTTGAGCTGAATCAAATTTGTTGTCAACTCGTGCTTGAACAATAATGGGTCATTAAGATTCATCACACAAAACAAATGATTAGCTGTCAAGATTCAAAGATCTAACGAGTTGTTTGCTAGCCTTGGCGCTACTCATCACGGCAATGTTATCCAGGACAATGTTTGCAAATGGGGTCCATGTTTGTCTTTTGTTGAACGCGCATGCATGCACGCGCACCACGAAAGAAGGAAAAAAAAAAAAAAAAAACATACATACTTTTATCAGCATATATATATATATATATATATATATATATATATATATATATATATATATATATATATATATATATATATATATATATATAGATGAATAAGATCGATCAAATTTAGATTCTAATCTGATCAGATCAAAATAGATGATCCAAATTATTGAATGTAATCTATTTCCTCAAACTGCTTGTACACTAAAAATCATATAATTTGAAAACTTTAGTCTATGCATCAAGTGTTCCAAAGATATACCTAATTCAATTTTATTTAGACTGTACAACTTTTGATTACTTGATGCATAGGCTAGGAGTCTCCAAATCATATGATTTTTTGTGTGCAAATAGTTTTGAGGTGGTAGATCATATTCAATGGTTTAGATCATTGATGTAGTACCTTTATTATAAAGTTTTGATTTGAGTGAATTTAAATTTAAATTTATTCGATTTCGTTCCGACTCCCTTTCTATATATATATATATATATATATATATATATATATATATATATATATATGAAAAGTGAGAAAAACAGATGAAACTTAGATTGATCATATTTGATCATAAATCTGACCTGATTCCTCATTGTCTATTCTGCACGGATCTCCTATAGCAAAATAACAAGTTAACAATCAATTTTTTATCAATTTAAATTTAAAAAATAATAATAAAAAGAAAATACTATCATTGTAGATGAGATAGAAGTTGACATGTTATTATTATGGATGGAAAAGAAACCCATGCACACAAAAGGTTGGAGATTATGTTTGTATTTATTTTAAAAAATTTTTGTTTATCATATAAAATTTATATTTATCCTATAATATTTTTATTTATTTATAATTTATTTATATTTATTTTCGTAAGATTTATGTTTATTTTTAAAAAATTTATGTTTATTTCATCTAAAATTTATGTTTATTCTTTTTTTTTTAATTTATTACAGAAAGAATTAAAATGACTTGTCTCATTTATATTAATGGTGGCAGGTCTAACGTAGACTTCCTCCTGTATTAGTATTCCTCCTGTATTAGTATGAATGAGATAGATCATTTAAGTCTTCCCCGCAACAAACAATAAAAATAGATAATAAACATAAATTTTATATAAAAAATATAATTTTTTTTAAAATAAATATAAATCTTTTTAAAATAAATATAAATTAATCACAAATAAACAGAAACACGTCATAATAAATTTGAATATATATAAACTCTACAATAAAAAATAAAAATATTTCAAAATAAACACAAACTTAACTTTTTAATCTCAACAAACATAATCTTTCATCCCATCCATAATAATGACCTACTTTTTTTTATTATTTTTTTAAAATCCAAATGAATAAAAAAATAATTAATTTTTTATTTCGCTATATGGAGATCCGTATGGATCTAAACTAAACAGATTTCAAGCCAAATCTGATTGGTCTAAACCTAATCACTCTCTCTCTCTCTCTCTCTCTATATATATATATATATATATATATATATATATAATTCTTTAAATCAAGTGGTTAAACCAAACTTTTCACACTAATACCCAGCGAATAGGGGCCCAGTCCACCCTATCTACTTAGTAAGTGCATTTAGAAAATCTGAATTTGGATAATTTTAGCATAGTTAAATCCTCCTCCCTCTGGAAAATAAAAAATTGAGGAAAAATTACAAAAAGTTCATCAAAAATCCGAAATAATTACTTGGATAATTATAATGCAGGCCTTCTCTCTAGAAAACCGAGAAAAAAATTACACAAATCACTGAAAACCTTTGAAAAACTTAGTAAGACCAAGAAAAAGCATGCAAAAATAATCATGATCAAATAAGAAAGCTGGTCGCTTATATTTTTTTTTGTCACGTACACTGCACCTGTAATAATAAGCATATGAAGAAAATAAGATGATAACAAATAGCAAAGGCATGACCACTTTATGGATATTCCTAAATAAATCATAACATTTACGAATAATTGGATAGTTCTCGGTTAGCTTAATTGTCCAAGAAGAAACCAGAAATTATTTAACAAAGGAAAACATGGAGAATAATTTAAGAATTTTAATATTTTCCAGAATATTGTAACAATGATTGGATCAATTTGTTCATATTCATGCACAGAAATTTATATTCATGTTGGTAGATTTTTTTAGAGAAGTGGTGGCCTCAGCTGGTTGCACTCTGATCAAACCATATCGTCAGCATTTAAGTTATCCAAAAATATGCACATGGCAGCCAATTGACATCCAACTGCCGGCCTGAAGCGGATGGGAGAACCACATGGGTCAAGCCAAATCTGCATTGCAAGAGATCTTTTTTTTTTTTTCATAAAACAAGAAGTTGCCAAATAAAACCAAATGATATACCCACAATGAGGATAAGCAAACAATCACTTTCCACTGTCTTGCATGAAGTTACTCCAGAAAATGATTGGTAACTGTTTTTCATATCCATTAGGCAGAATCAATGGTATCAAAGTTATCAAATAGGTAATCTGATTAAAACCCAAGTTAAGAATTTTCATAGAATCTTACTTCACTTTTTGGGTAATATCCAGGATTTGTAACCTGGAGCACTTCCAAGGGCAAGCCTTTAGGAGAAATGTGCCAATCAACTGAGCTAACAGTTGTTGGCAGAATGTCTAATTATACAAGCATTGGAAAATTCCATTACTTCTTTTCAAAGAAACATCTCTCATGAACCAAGTTTTGTGCATCTGATATTTTCTGCACAGAAAAGGAATCTATTCATGGAGCTCCAAAATCATTCATAGAAAGCATTCTTCAGTTCTCATTGAACATGCATCATAGCAGAAACTTTTAAGGAGCATGCATGCAACGAAGCAAAAAGATAGGATTTTTTTGCAAGAATAACATCGACCTGGGATTTAGCAAGAAAGACTGACGAACAAGGATTCACAAAAGTGATAGTCAGAACAAGGCTTCGTCATTATGGTTATGCATCAATAAGCAAATAATAATCTTTCAGCAATTCTCCCTGATTAAAGGTTTTACAAGGAGCAGTCTAGAACTACGCATGATAATCCTTAGAAACCCAACTGCTATGCCAGTCTGAACCCCGCAGGAGGATGCACAATTTCATAACATTCTACCAATACATGAAAACAACAATGCAAGGGGTTTACCTAGCAAATATAATAGAAAATAAAGATATACTCATCAGGAAACAAGTGAAGAAACTATCACCCTTCAATTTAGCTCAGCTCATGCTATAAGGTAGCAGAAGTTTGAAGTGGAGAAATGGAATAGGAACCAGAGTCGAAGAGGTTTATAATTTCATAGCAACAGGTGAACAGGTAATACATCAGATGCCTGAGATGGGTCCCATTGCAAGTAAATACATCAAATGCTTGGGATGGGTTAACAACATTAACCTTAATCTCACAGGCAAGCCAGCTTTATTAGGTCAGAATGTTTGGTAAGCTCCATGATGAGATATTTTTGCATGCATATGTCGAGATCAACTAACTAAATATGCAAACAATAGTGTACATGCTGACAAAACTAAAAGAGATTATTTAAATTATACATAAGCAGTAATTTCCCTAGCATGGTAGTTCCCAGAAGGGGGTTTAAAGCTTCAGGCAGAGGAGGCCATTGAAACAGGCAAAAAGGGAACTTTGAATTATAGAAGTCAGTCTTTTATCGTATAGCAGTAAAAATGATTTTCCAAATGTAAAATATGCAGGCTTTAGTCTCATTTGGAGGGTTTGTTGGAGTGCTAGTATTCTTGAGGGTTTATTAAGATTTCTTCATTTAGGCTTTATTTAGTTGTTTGCATGATGTGGCTGCTGAAGTGATTTATGAATTATGTCTTGGTCCAAGTTTGGTTCCGGTTGTTGTTTCTAGCCCATTTGGGCTGACCTATAAAAGAATTTCAAGAATAACAAAAAGTCATTCAATGATATGAAAACAATGAGATGGGTTATTCAAAAGAAATTATTTAGGCAATAAGAGAAAATATCACATGTTGTGAATTCACTCAACCTAAAAGACCACAGGCAAAGCTAAAAGTTTCAGCAGGGTTAGTGCGACAGTTTGAAGTTAGTTTCTGGTAATTGTGATTGGGAATCAAGTGACAGACATTTCAAAATGAAGAAAGAAAACTTTATTGAAAAAATATGAAATATCCCTTATATGCATGGAACCATGCATATCTTACAATGCCTGAAAGATAGCAAAGAAATTCCAAGAAAGAAACTTGTCATGTAGCTAACTAAATTTTCCTACAAAATCATCACCCTTCAATGTAGTTTTCTGGACATCAAAGTGCCCTGTAGGCAGTTACCGTTCCATATCTTTTTGAGGTCAAGTTGCTGCTCCATATCAGGTGCAAAAGGTTAGACTGATAAATAACTTCACATCTATGTGAGAACCTTGGCCTTACAGTTGTAACTCATCCTAACATAGGAACATGCTGATTAATACATATATTTTCACAAAGAAAGCTGATCTCAGTCCCACAGAAAAAGAGAAATGCACATCTAAGCTTTTCCAGGACTGTAAAATGTAACCATAGAATAAAGAGGGACTCCAGCCATTGCATCTAAATCAGATAAGGAAAAAAAAAGGGCAGATAAAATTACCTTGATGAAGACCTTGTGAGCACAAGTATATATGTTGCAAATAGGTAAACAGATTAAACAAACACACAGTTCAATACAGTCTAAAAAATATTTGTTGTACTCATTACTCCGTGAAAATACATAGCACTGTCACTTTTTGTTATTGTTACTTGCTGTTATACGATCATCCCTTGCATTTGAATTTCTGTTCAGGGTGGTGAAAACATTGTAAAGGCAATATCTGACAGAAGATCTTATGCAAGCATTTTCAATCAGATATGCTTGTCTTGACATGAGTTCACATGTGATAAAACACTATCTGGATCTACAAAAAGATGAGTCAAGTAAATTATAATCCAGCATTAGTACCAAATAAAAGACCCCTGTCTAAATTATTTCAATCATTGAATGTCCCACTGAAGTATTCCAAGACATATAGGAAATAGTAATGCAAATAATTTTCTTTATGACAAGTATTGCTCAAGAACTATTCTGTAAACCATGAATTTCATGAACCATTCTGCAAGTACACATCAAATTTCTGTAAACCATGAGAGAAGACCAAGATCAGGAAGAACAGAGCCCAATGCCAACATGGTGGACCAACCCTTATTGGGATGCTCTGAGCCAGAGAGTGGAAGAAATAAGGTCATCAAAATAAATGGCCAAAGAAATGCTGGCAGTCCTATCAATGAAGTTGAATTGTCAAAATAATTCAAGACACTCTACAGTTACCATAGCATGAACATTCTCATCCAGTCTGCCCTTGAACATCACCTCATGCACTTTATAGAAGAATGGTACTTGGAAATGAAGCCGATCCATTGTTTGGAGCTCCCTTCAACTTAAGAATGGAAACAATCACATTGTATATTTCAACATTTTCAAAAGATGGCACTTTCCTGCCCCTCTCAAACTGAGGTCCATGGGATATAAAGATGGTCCTCATCGAAAAGAAAGCATTGTCATAACCATGGCTTCCACCGCACTCGTTCCTCTTCGACCTCTTCAGTTCTATCTTATACCCTTCTTCCACCAGCCCAATGATCGGTGGAATCCTGTAACTCGCCGAATAGTGAAGCCGAGTGGGCAAATCCTGTTTGAGGAACATCTTCAGATAATTTCCATGCTCGACCTTCCCCGAGCTCAATCCTGCATTCATTTTGGCTACGACATCTGATGGAGAAACATCAGGAGGAGGTCGAATTGCGAGCACTGGAGTGGTGGACTGGATCCAACCACGGGGAATATGAATCCATGGAGACAAATCATCGAGAAAAATCAGCTTTTGATCACAATTACCCACCATTCCATGATCCCCCAACAAAATGATCGTGACATCCTCGAAAATTCCTCTCTTTTCGAGCCCTGCGATCAATCTCCCGATCATTTGATCGATCCGAGCTACTGCAACGGTGATCTCCGGGTCATCGGGACCGACCTCATGGCCCTGATGATCCGGGTCCTCAAAGTATAGTGTGATGAAAACAGGGATCTCACTGCTGGGGAGATCAAAATAGCTCAAGACGGTGTCCACCCGCCGCTCAAACGGCACCGAGCCATCATATTTCTGGCAGAACTTAGGAAGGCACGTCCAAGATCCTTTCTTTACCTCGGAACCGGGCCAGAAGTAGGTGGCGGCGTTGAACCCCTGGTTGACGACGGTCTCCCAGAGCGGCTCCCCGAGCCACCACTTGGGCTCGTGGCTGTTCATGGAGAAGACATCCCCCGACACCGGATCGACGAAGTAGTTGTTGATGATGCCGTGGTACGGCGGGTAGAGCCCGGTGACGATGGAGTAGTGATTGGGGAAAGTCAACGTCGGGAAGACGGGGATCAGACCCGTCGCGGCCTCTGTTCCATTGGCGATCAGGCGGTGGATGTTGGGGGTGGCGGTCTTGAACTGGTAGCCGAAGCGGAATCCATCGGAGGAAATGAGAATGACGACGGGGCGTGCGAGCTTGGCGAGGGGGCGGGCGACGGTTGGTTGGCGAGACGAAGTTGGGATTTTTGGATCGGAGATGGAAGAATGGCGGGCAGAGGCGGACGAGGAGGAGGAGGTAAAGAAGAGGAAGGCGAATGCGAAGGCCGTGGCGACGGCGAGGCAGGTGACGAGAACCAAAAAGGAGAAGAGGGGGGCAGTTGGAGATCTACGAGAAGAGAAGGTGGACGAGGGATTGAAGAGGAGAGCGGTGGTGGGGTTTGTGCGGTCTTCATCCGGTTCTTCGGATGGAGGAGGAGGAGGAGGAGGAGGTGGTGGTGGGGATGATATGGAGAAGGGAACGGAACCCATCAAAGTTCTCTTCTTCTTTCCTTTTCTTTTTTTTTCTTCCGCTTCCCTTCTGAATCTTCTATGGATACGTCCAAGAGCAAGGAATGGAGACGGGGGAGAGAATAGCGGAATCCGGGTTTCAGTTTTTTTTTCTACTTAGTCGAGGGGTTGGAGACTTGGCTGCATTGAGTGAATGCCAGGGATGACGTCTTTGACCGGGATTTGTGTTATTGGATTGGAGATGGCGAGATTGAAGGATATGGTGGGCGGTATCATTATTCAGAAAGTGGGAGTACTAGAAATTAATGGCTCCGGATTTTTTTTTGTGTGTGGACGGAAGAATATTTACGTACGGTGGTCGGGATTTATTTATTTGGTTTGTTTTTTTGTGGAGTTTTGAGCTCCTCGTCTCCCGCTTCGTCAATGGTGGTACCGGGTACTGCAAATTAATTGGTTGCAAGGGATGTGCTCATGGGGGTGGGTTCGGTGTATCCTAAATTTATTGAACCTTGTTGATGTTTTTGGCCCGTCGTGGCGTGGTGTGGTTTCAGTGGAATTAGAACTACTGCTATTCCGTGCTGACAGGTGCTATCCCACCCATATCCGGCTGACTATGTGGCATTTTGTGTTTTTAATAATTCTTATATGAGTTGCAAATGTTCTTTCAAATTTAAAAAATAAATTTCTCTTTTGTCATTTTAATATAAAAAGAACTCTCTGTGGCTAACAGGGGTTCGTACTGGGGAACTAGGGAATTTGTGTGCCTTCTTGTTTTCACGGTAAGGTCTCCTTTGAAGCGTTATATATCTAGATAGCTTTTATTGAGTTCCGCTGGATAAACAACTTGGATATTTGAACTATTTCAAAGTTTTACCTTCTACCTTTTGATGCTTTTTACTTTACGCATCCAACAACACATATGTTGGTGCAAAAATTTATCTAGGATTGAGGATGCTGGAATGAAATGACGTTCGATGGATTGATGACGATTAAATTTATAAGAAAAATTCTATTGAAGATGGTTCTGATAGAAATCCTCACACTTAAGTCAGATTTATGTATAATAGATGAAAAAGAGTATTTATAAGAGAGTGGAAATGTACCTTTGGATCGCTGCTTTATTTTTATTTATAGTGAGAGCCTAGAGATAGAAGCCATAGGAGAGCATAGATTGTCAGAGATATTTTATCTTCCATTAAATATCCTCGAGAGTCATGCATAGCAATATTGACTCATGATACATGGTGAGCTGTCCATTTTCATAGCGCAGGCTGACAGGATGTGGCTGCAGGGGATGGAGGACTCATTTTATTCATGATTTTTCCTACTTATTAATGGGGGGATGTGATCGACCATAAAAGAGGCCTCCCTCAATCATCATGACTAGCTGCTAGTAAATATTTTGGGGCCATCAAAGATAGATCGGTAAATGAGAGAGCTTCAAACCGTCCACAGATGACTTCGACATGGCCGAAGTCAATACAAGGGACCGTGCATGCAAAAAAGGGAGGAGCTTCAGTTCTAACAAGGGCAAATGAGGACATGTTCTCTTTCCTTCTCCTTAGCCATCACATTTTCTCTTTTCGTGGCTGTCTTCTTATATATATTTTTTGTCCTATTATGATACCTCATGGGAGGAAGAAATAAGTGAAAAAGAAATATTTAATGCAGCTCGTCAAATCTAAGTGATTCAAAGAATATGTAAAAGTATATGTATAGTGGGTGGTGCGATCTGAAGGCCCTCCACCTGATATCTTCGGCTGGTACAAAAATACCTCCAACAACATACATTAGCTCAACGGTGATACTCTTCCATTTTATAAATGAAGAGTCCTATCACCCGTGTGATGTTATCTCTCAAATTATTGTTCAAAAAAATTGATAAATTTTTTTTTTTAGGTGAAAAACATGGATTTGAGGCTCAAACAGTCTAATTGTATATGGTAGAGAATTCCCAAGCCTAGCCTCCAATATATATATATATATATATATATATATATACACACACACACACACACACACACATACATACATACATACATACATACATATATACATACATACATATACATATACATATATACATATATATATAAAGTTTGAATTTTTTATGTGTATATCCTTATAAATATTCAAATTTACATGAATACTCTTTTAAAATTGATAACTACACGTATATCCTCATCAAATACTTATTTTATATGTATAGCATTCTTTTTTTCTTATTCTTTTAATATTTGTACCTATATCATCATTAAAAATTAATAATTTAAAATTAAAATGATTGAAATATCCTTATGGATAGATATGCAAAAAAAAATTTATGAAAGTATTTGGGCACATAACAATTTTATAAGGATATTCACGCAAATTTAAATATTTAAGAGGATATACATGTAAAATTTTAATTTGATTTTTATCTATTTCATCTAGATGGATTCAGACCTTCTTACTCTATAATATAATAATATATTGCATAATATAATAACTTGATGATGATATTATAAAATATATGATATATTAAAAATATTATATTATATTTTGTTATTAGAAAAAGATAGGATGACTTATTAAAACTTCTTTCATTCAATAAATAAGTATAAAAAATCTCAGATAAATGAACAAGGAAGAGGAAGTGAACAGGAAAAAGAATCACTAAAATCATCATCAACCAAAATTAAGCTACTAACAACAAGAGGATTAATAGAGATTAATAGCCAATATAGTTTCCTTCCATGAAACTTTCGATAGTTTCTAAAGGGAGAGCCAGTTTTATACAAGCCACCATCGAGCCTTAATTGCATCTTCTAACAACCTCTTGTTGGCTTCAAAAAATGATGGCATTAGTGTTTCTCATGCCTTCCAAATATTTCAAAATAGAGATACTATTGTAATATCTCACTTGTTCTGTTGCTCTCTTCCAATAATATTATCTCTACTCTGTCCATGGAATATCAAAGTTAAAGCCTCAAAAAGGATGGAGAGGCTAAGGAAGGAGGCATGCCTAGTCTTCTTTGATCCAGCAAAGCAAACTTTGGTGTGGAAAATTTTGATGAAGTACTTAGCTCAACAAATAAAACTACAATAATGTGCTCAGCATTCTTTGATGGAAGGGGGATACGACTGATTGTTCTTGGCAGTGTTGATGAGCGGGAGTATGAATCAGCTATCAAGAAGATTTCTGATGAAGGGAAGAGAGGGAAAGTCTAGTTGGTTGTCCTTGGAAGCAATGATAAGAGAGAGTATGAGTTTGACATTGAAGAGATCTCTGGCGAAAGAAAGAGGAAGAATCCAGTTGATTGTCCTTGGGAGTGGCAATGAGAGGGACTAAGTCCAACGGCGAGGAGATCTCCAATAAAGGGAAGAAGGATTCTAACAGTGAAGAAGGGAGTCAAAGAAAGGAGTTCGACATTCTTAACGACAACTTCAAAAGTTGTCCAATTGTCATCCCTAGCAATGACTTAATGAAATCTCAAGAAAAATTTAGAAAAATCTGACTTGATCTGACTAACGTGATCCGAGATCTCTCAAAAATTCTCCATACAGTATGATATATATATAGTAGACTTGATTTTATACTCTATATGATATAATATACCTTAAATATTTCATAAAGATATTTTTGATAAAAATTTTTAAAACAAAATATGATAAGATTGCAAATTCTTATTGTTACGTAATAACCAAATCCATAACTATATTAATTCCATACAAATGTACAAGCAATCTATTTAATATCAAGTTTAGATACTTTTCTCAAAAGCATATCATTTGTATATTAGAGGAAATATGGATGGTTGCAATTTATCTATTTTTTAGATAAAATAATTTTGATATATTGCTGGATAAAAAAAATTCTTTTATCTATGTAAGTAAATAAATTAAGTATATTAATCATTTTAGTTATGCATATTAAATTTTCTTTCATCGAAATAAGAATAGAATTAACAAATCAAAAGAGATGTGTTTATGTTTAGAATTTTTTGCATATATACCTTTTCAGGCATTCAAATTTATGTGAATATCCTCATAAAATTACTATTTGTATACGTACACTTATAATTTTTTCATATCTATCCATAAGGATATATATTTCAATCATTTTAATTTTAAATCATTAGTTTTTTCATAGCATTAAATAATATGGGTACATATATAAAAAAATAAATAAATATATATATATATATAATAAATAATTTATAAAGATATATATGTAAATATTAATTTTGAAAGAATATTTACATAAATTTAAAAGTTTAAGACGATATACACGTAAAAATTTTATAAAGTTTAAACAAGATTTTGATAGTTATATGTTTTATGTTCAATAATGAGATCTAGATGCGTAGATTATAGCTCTCACAATCCACTACTTGATTCAACATCATATATCATTGGAATCTTTTTTTTATAAATAATTAGACAACCATTTAAATAATTATTTTTACTCAAGCACAAGAAAGAATTTTTCAACTTTTTCACCATGTGTGTGAATCCTTTGTACCATAGCATCCGAAAAACTCGTATAAATGGGTTACATGAATTCACCAACGACTCCTCGTTTTTTATGAAGGAAACTACCTTTCCAACTTGACTTGTTCGCTCGTTTGGCGACATGTCAGTTTAGCCAGGCTGAGCCCTACCAATTATTGGCGCGTGCGCTACGCTCGTGCAATGGACCCTCGCAACGACAGGCTGCCAGCTTCCACGATGTCTGTTTGCAGTATCGTGCCGTCACAGCACGCGCACCAGGAGCCAATTATACTACATCTGCTCCTCCGTTTACTTCTATTGGCCGGACAGAGACATCGAAGGGCGAACTCACGCCTTGGAGTCCGTACATATTTATCTCTATTTAAGATATGTTTAAACATTTTTATTAAATTGGACTAAAAGTTTTATAGAATTTATAAGTTGAATTCTCTATTTAAGAATGGTCCTGTAACAACCATATATCATCCAACCTAAATCCTATGAAAAGAGAAAAAAAAATCTATGGAGATATTAATTTTTCCTTTCTTACAAGCTAAAGAGCAGGATTTAAATTGGATAGGGATATGTTCCTCGAAAAATACAAGTTAGATGGATCGAGAGAGCCCTCTACAGAGCTGCTAGTTGCCCACGGTGTCCCACATGCCAAATTTTTTCTCTTTACGTTCCTGCCCCGCACTCTCTCGAGAGTTCATCAGAGCTAAAGGTTTTCCAGCTCGGAACACCTTTATTCGAGGCAAAGTCACATGCCGATTGAATAGAAATCCATTTTCGTGGGTTTTCATGTATCATTAGCTTATGGAAGCTTAACTGGTCGGTCCTGAGCAAGTTTATTGAAAGCATGGGAATGATCGGAAGAGATCACCCAGCAACATGACCTAGATCATCCCGGACTGGTCTGAAATTTTAATCCCATGCTGTTAGGAGCCAAATTATCTGTGTTTAAGACACAAATTAGTTCACAAACCATTTCTCTATTTTCTGCAGTTTAATTCAGTTTCCTCTTTAGCTTTTAATATCGTTTCATGTTAGTTGTAGCTTGACAATTGAATGGTGAGTCCTGGATGGCAGGAGCTGGCCGACATCTATGTCTTTAGCCTCCCGCCGAGCCTCGGAGAGGCCTCCCTCCGGATCCGGACCTATCTGGGCTGCCTTGGCATTAACTACACCATTGTTGTCCTTCTCATCGTATTCCATAGTCTCCTTTGGCATGCCGTCTCCCTCATCGTGCTCGTCATCTTTGGGCCTTGGCCTTATGGTCGGCGACGCGCACAGTCCTCATCATGCTCACTGTCGTCATCCTCGTGGTGCTGCTTCTCATCAACACCACTCTCAACATCCTGGTGTCACTACTGGTGAGGCTGGTGGCGGTGCTGCACCATGCGGTGCTCCGACGGACCGATGATCTCTTCACGGAGGAGGAGGTGGTGGGGGCCGACCAGTGGTTAGTAGCTACGATCGTCGAAGAGGCCAGCAAACCATCCCGATCCCTCTCCTCAGAACAACAACCTGAAAGAAATATAGAGCAGTACTATGCATATAATTTTAAAAATTTATACAGCAAAACTATTAGATTAAATAATTTAATCTAATTTACAGACATAAGATCTAATATAGATTACCATGTCAAGATCTATAATATAATTTAATATGCACATAAGATCTGAAAATAAAACTTACATCGATCTAATCGGTGCTACAATTTAGATCTAACCCTTATATCCATAAAAAAAAAGATCAAGTTCAGAAACAATTACCGTACTATAAGTTGATGACCTCTGCTGGTTCAATACTTGGATAGGCACTCCTTCAGATTGCTCGCAGCCACATGAAATCATCTGACCTCTACAGAACGTTCACACGAAGACTGGCACAGATCGGGTTCCTTGGAAGTGCTAGCTTGCAAGGATCTTCAAGGCTGATTTCTCTCTTCTTCTTCATAACTCTTGGACGCTCCAAAAGAAGAGAGGATCTGGAGGAGGAAGAGGAGAGAAGAGAGAGCTCTGAAGAAAAAATAAAACCAACAAGGGAAGAACATATGGGGCGTCCACAATTGGAGCCCCCTTTAAATAACAAGGGCTAGGGTTTTTGGGTCAAAGAGAGGGCGCCACAATCTCTACGCCAAAACAAATTTTGGGCATCCCAAAATTTTTAAAAGTGAGTGTTTGGCATGAGGAGGAGATTAGGAGTCTCTCACGTCCAAAAACTCTCCATAGAAATTTAGGAAAAAAATCAATAGGCACCACCCTTCTTTCCAAGTTTGAAAAATCTCTTTCCTTCTTATCTCCTTATCTCTAATTCGAATTGCATTCGAATTAGGTAGGAGATAAGATCATGACTCATCATACTTTACTGCCCATTCTTATTGAGCCTTCTCCCATCGCACCAAAAATCTCAAGTCAAATCCAATTTGGCATTGAGATCAAGTGGATAGGACCAAGGTGGCGTAAGGATAAAGAGATAGAGTCTCTGTTGGCTTGGACTCTTCATTTCCAATTTAATTCTAAACCAAATCAAATCTGATTTGAATCCAATGATAAGAATAAATCCAATCTAATAAGGAGTCCAATCATCTTAATAAATTTCTAATTCAATTAGGAATTAGCTGAGCCCAAGTTCTGATTGAATCAGGATCAAATTTTTCTTACAATCAGGTTTGATCAAATCAAACCCAATCTAAGTCAAACTGAATCTAATTCAATTAGATTTGATCCAAAGCTCTTTACTCAATCAAATTGAGTCAATTAACAATATAATTACTAATTAATTCTCCATTAATAGTAGAGTTTCAGTTCAATAGGACTCTCCTCCAGAGTTTCAATCTCAGTGGGACTCTTCACCAGAGTCACAATCCAATTAGACTCTTCAACCATCAGATCTGACCGAATCTTCTAGTGTGTGTAACCCCATAGGTTCGAACCTAAATCGGTAGCATAGGAATAACTTTTTATATTAATCGATGTAACTATCTAGCAATGGGATCCGACGTCCGGATAGGCTGAAAGATTGCAAAGCAACATTTTAGAACCTACTGGCGTATGGTTATCGTATAACTCATCCATTTGACCCTAATGCTTAAGGTAATCTAGGTTTGACTGTCAAACCTAATATAGTCGACCACATTGTATTTCAACCTTTCAAATCCATCACATGGATTATCCTGACTAAGGTTTAAATAAATTGAAATACACTGATGCATATCTACTACTAATTCAGAGGGATTAATTTCATCTTGACTAATGCACCGACTTGATAAGTACTTGACTGCACTCAGTAATCTTTCATCACTAAATTAGAAACTTAGATGGTCTGATACTAAAGTATAGTGAGTTGCTTACAAGTCACTATGATGATCTCAGGTCTGAAGGACACTTATACCCATACCCTTCATGAGCTACTCTTGAAAGCAAAGTGATCGGTAAATGGTCACATCCAGTGCGAATGTACACCTACATTCCACTTGCATGCCATACCAGTGTCTCCACACTCCTTGATTAAGAGGACAACCAACTCATATGGCATACAACAACCTATACTTGAATTGCTATCGTTCTATTAACAGCATATCATTTGGTCGCGAATACGTTTTAATGACTAAATGATAAATCCTCTTTTGTCGATTAAATATAGTCCTAAGGACTTCATCACAATCACAGGAGCTCAAATAAGATGGTATAAAATATGATGAAAAAGTTCAATAACTTTTATTAATAAAAATTCATATACAATTACAAATATGAGCACAATCGTCAACAGGTTGACGATTGACTTTGGAACACATTTTTCAACAACTCTCACTTGGACTAAAGTCAATCGGTACAGTATCATATACCCATCTTCAATTTGTGATCATCGAACTCCTTGATTTTGAGAGCTTTAGTAAATGGGTCGGCAAGGTTCTCTTTTTCGTTGATCTTCTGAAGGTCGATGTCACCTTGATCCACGATCTTCCAGATAAGATGATAGCAGTGCAGAATGTGTTTGACGCGCTGATGGGATTTCGACTTCTTGGCTTGAGCAATGGTGCCAGTGCTATCGCAGTATAACAAGACGAGGCCATTGATGAAGGGTGCCACTCTAAACTCGCCAATGAACTTTTGCAACCATGCAGCTTCCTTCACAATATCGGATGCTGCGATATACTCCGCTTTACAAACAGAGTCAGCCACAGTATGCTGCTTGAAATTTTTTCAGCAGATTGCTGCATCATTTAAAAAAAAAATATAATCCGACACACTCTTGCTATCGTTATGGTCTGACTGAAAGCTGGAGTCAGTAAACCCCACTAGTTTCAAGTCAGTTTCACCATAAACAAGTCATTGATCTTTAGTATTTTTTAAATATTTAAGAATGATCTTTATGACATTCCAGTGGTTCTCTCCTAGATTAGACTGGTATCTACTCACTACTCCTACTGAGTATGCCACATCTGATTTTGTACATGTCATGGCGTACATCATAGAACCCACTGTCGAAACATATGAAACTCTACTCATATGCTCTCTCTCTTGAGGAGTTGTCGGACAATCCCTCTTTGAGAGAGAAATTTTATGGCCTATCGAGAGATAATCTTTTTTGAAATTTTTTATACTGAACCGTTTCAGCATGGTGTCTATGTATGTGGACTGGGACAATCCAAGCAATCTTTTCGATCTATCTCTATAGATCTTCATCTCAAGGATGTAGGATACTTCTCCCAGGTCCTTCATAGAGAATTGAGACGATAACCAAACTTTTATTCCTTGTAATGCAGGGATGACATTTTTGATTAAAAGAATATCATCCACATATAAAATAAAGAATACAACCATAGAGTCATTTACCCATTTGTAAATGTAGGATTCTTTTCCGTTCCTAACGAAGCCATACGTTCTGATAATCTTATCAAAATGCATGTTCTAACTTCTAAATACCTGCTTTAATCCATAGATGGATCTCTAAAGCTTGTACACGTTGGATTCATCTGTGGATGTGAAATCCTCTAGCTGTATCATATACACCTTTTCTTCCAGCTCTCCATTTAAAAAAATTATTTTCATATCCATTTGTTAGATTTCATAATCCATATATGCCGCTATTGGAAGCATAATCTGAATGGATTTGAGCATTACCACAGGAGAAAATATCTCGTCATAGTCAATACCATAATACTGACAATAATCTTTGGAAACCAAACGAACTTTATAGATCTCCACATTTCCGTCTGCATCCTTCTTCCTTTTGAAAACCCACTTACATCTTATGGGTTTAACCCCTTCAGGTGAGTCAACTAATGTCCATACATCATTGACCTTCATGAACTCCATTTCAAATTTTATGGCTTCCAGCCATTTATCAAAGTCGAACCTCTGTATTGCATCCATATAGGTGATTGGATCCTCATTGTTTTCATCGAGCTTAACAAGATTTCCATCCCAAATCAAGAAACTTAAGTATTTATCCGACTGACGTGATACTCTACCGGATCACGTTAAGGATGTTTGTATATTGGACTCCGGGTTTGATCTTATCAAATTCGATTCAGATTCAATCACTGGTGCCAGTTCTTCTACCTGTCGAACTTTGTCAAGCTCGATTTTAGAGGCACTTATTTCTTCACTAAGAAACTTCTTTTCCAAAAAGTGTCTTACTGCTGATAAATATTTTTTATTCAGCAAGGAGGTAAAAGTAATATCCCCTCATTTCCTTGGGATATCCTATAAAATTATACTTATCAGACCTAGGTCCAAGCTTATCGATTTGCAATCGTTTAACATAAGTCGGACACCTCCAGATCTTATAGTAAGTGAGGTTCGGCCTACGCCCTGACCATATCTCATATGATGTTTTACTAACTGACTTGCTCAAAATATTATTGAGTACAAAACAGGCTGTCTCAAATGCATATCTCCAAAAGAAGATCAGCAGACTTGCAAACCCCATCATGGACCAAACTTTGTCCAACAAGGTTTGATTCTTCCTTTCTGAGATACCATTATACTGTAGTGTCTCTGGAAAGATCCATTGTGAGAGAATCCTATTCTCTTTTAGATATGTCAGAAATTTACTAGAAAGGTATTCACTCCCTCGATCAGATCGAAGAGTTTTAATATTTTTTTAATTTAATTTTCTACTTCATTATAAAATCATTTGAACATTTCAAATGATTCGAACTTGTATTTCATCAAGTAGACATATCCATACCTAGATAGGTCGTATGTGAATATAATGAAATAGCTATACCCTCCTCTGGTACTAATATTCATAGGTCCACGTACATCAGTATGATTAGACCTAGAACTTCACTAGCTCGTTCATTTTTTTCAGTAAAAGATGATTTAGTCATCTTCCCAAGAAGACAAGACTCACAGGTCGACAATAATTCACAATCATTGATATTAAGGATACCCTCTTATGCTAATCTGTTTATCCTGCTCTTGTTAATGTGACCGAGCTTGTAATGGCAAAGGTAGGTATCTGTGATATTGTCTAACTTTAAACATTTATTTAGAGTGTACATTATATTCACAGGCTATAACAAAATATAGATGTCATTTCTTAATTATCCTCGTATTATTGTAGCATCATTCATAATGATATCACAATAATCATTCTTTATTGATAAACTATAACCATCTTTGGTCAAAAGGCCAACAGAGATTATATTCATCAATAAAGATAGACAATAGTGACAATCACTTAAAATGACACTATTAGATTTGAAAACAAGCTCGACGACTCCTAAAGTCAGGATTGAAACTTGGTTCCATCTCTCACATTTAGGAATCTCTCATCGTTCTCAATTTTTTTACTAATTTGAAGTCCTTGTAATGAATTGCATATGTGAACTGGACTTCGATATCTAATACTCAGGTAGTAGTGTCATATATAGAAAAATTACAAGGCATTATCATATAAGCACCTTGATCCGTAACTAATTGCTCGTTTCTTTTTAACCTATTTAGGTCATAGTCTGCTTGACTCGGTTTAACCTTAAACATTTTAGCTAGATTGAGCTCAAGACCAATGTTCAACTTTTGATACTGGCTATTGAAGTTGGGTCCAATAAGCTCATTACTGTCAAACAGTGAGTGGAGCGACAAATTGCTAGCCATTTTTGAAAAGAAAGAAAAATACAGACTTAATTAGTATATGAATTAATCAAGCTTAAAGACATGGACTTTAGTCCAAAGGTTCTCTCACTATTTTATATGAATTGATAGCTTTTACTTCTAATTCGAAGAATTATCTTAATTCTTTAGTGGGTACTAGAATCCACACAGACTGCATATAGGTCCGAGTATGACTCGGCCAACCCATATGCATCTATGGATAGATTTTCAATCAATTATTTTTTTAAATAATTTTTAGTAATTAATTTTATCCTAAATTTTATTTCAGTAGACGATAGGCCTCCACTGAAAATTTTGGTTAGGTCAAACCATTAACATGAACCTACTCAGTGATTCTAACTAATGAATGATCAGATCCGAGTATGGCTCGGCCAACCCAACCATTCATCAAATAGTATATCAAAATCATCATATGATGAATGATAATTTCATCATTCAGAGAAACATCACATGGATGACGCCTGCAATGTTAATCAAAAATAATGGATCTATTACCATTCACCTTAATGGGAAGCTATGATCTAGTTATCACCATAACTATCTCATTTAAAAAGATCTAATAATTTAAAAAAATTAATTTATCAATTAAAAAAAAAAGAGATCAACCAGTAAACCGCAATCCTCCCATTGACTTCACCAAGTTATTGAATCAAATTAAGATCATGCTGGTCGAACTGGCACCTAAATCAGTCACATTGATCAACCTTAATGGTATGAGTTAATTCGAATCACTTAGCAATCTAATCAAAACATAATTCATCAAATTGGCCAGGTAAGTGAAATCGATGGGAGGGTCTGCTAAGCTTGCCTTAGACACCATCAAAATCGCTAGGTAAGTCGCTCTCAATTAAAAATCATCGATCAAAATGCCAACCTTACCTTAGACATCAATTGGTTAATTAGTTTCGATTTGACCAACCTAATGATTCGAGTTTAACTACTAAGCCACAATTCAGATCCATTTGGTCTAATCAAAGACATGGACTTGACCATCTACAACTATTGTATTAGAAAAATTCTGATTTAATCTAATTCAATATTTGATTAAATTTAATCAATTTCTCTACATAGTCAATTAATTTTTTATTCTAATCTTAGGTCTAACCCAATTAAGAGGACTCGATTTGAGCTAACCCATATCTCATATTTTATGCAATATCATTAGATCTTAAATCATAATTCTAGATCTAATCGATTCAACACTTAATTCTTAATTAAGTTTAGCATCAACATGGTTTATGTTTTGAAACAATTTCTCATGTAAACCTTTTATATTAAATCATAAAATCTCTTTAGATCATATCTAAATTTTTATGATTTTAAATCAAAATAATTTTGATTATCAAAATTAGATGTAACTAATTTTCTTTGCTACTTGCATCACATACAATAAATCTTAGGATTTCAAGATCTAGGATTTTGTAAGAAAGTAAGAAATTCTAAGATTTCAAGATCCAGAGTTTTGCAAGAAAGTAAGTTTTTTCTTTTCGCTTTTTTCTTCATGAGACCTCACAGTGGCACCCCTACACGTCATGAAGAGTACCCTATTGAATGGGAGGAGAGGATCATGTAATCCTACTTGCTCCTATGACCGAACGGTCTGATGATTACCCAATCTGAGTACTTTGCTACTCAGATCATCTAATCTAATCGTATAAAATTGAATAAAAATCAGATCTAAAAATAAAATATATTTAGATCTAATCTAAATAATAAATAATCAGATCTAAAGATATATTATCAGATTTAAAAGTATATTAAATCATATCATAAAGGAATATGGCTCTGGTACCAATTGAAGAAAATATAGGGCAATACTATGCATGCAAATTTAAAAATTTATGCAGCAAAACTATTAAATTAAATGATTTAATCTAATTTACATGCATAAGATCTAATCTAGACTACCATACCAAGATCTATAATATGATTTAACATGCACATAAGATCTGAAAATAAAACTTGCATCGATCTAATCGATGCTGCAATCTAGATCTAACCCTTAGATCTATCAAAAAAAAAGATCAAGTTCAGAAACAATTATCGAACTATAAGTTGATGATCTCTGCTGGTCCAACACTTGGATTGGTGCTTCTTTAGATTACTTACAGCCATACGAAGTCATTCGATCTCTACAGAACGTCCACACGAAGACCGGCGTAGATCAGTCTCCTTGGAAGTGCTAGCTTGCAAAGATCTTCAAGGCTGATTTCTTCCTTCTTCTTCACAACTCTTGGACACTCTAAAAGAAGAGAGGATTTGGAGGAGAAAAAGAACAGAAGAGAGAGCTCTGGAGAAAAAATAAAACCAGCAAGCGAAGAACATATTGGGCATCCACAATTGGAGCCCCCTTTAAATAACAAGGGCTAGGGTTTTTAGGTCAAAGGGAGGGTGCCATAACCTCCATGCCAAAATAAATTCTGGGCATCTCAAAATTTTCAAAAGTGAGTGTTTGGTGTGAGGAGGAGATCAAAAGTCTCTCACATCCAAAAACTCTCCATAGAAATTTAGAAAAAAATCAATAGGCGCCACCCTTCTTTTCAAGTTTGAAAAATCTCTTTTCTTCTTATCTCCTTATCTCTAATTCGGATCGCATTTGAATTAGACAGAAGATAAGATCATAACTCATCATGATTTGCCTCCTATTCTCATTGAGCCTTCTCCCATCACACCAAAAATCTCAAGCCAAATCCAATTTGCTGTTGAGATCAGGTGGATAGGACCAGGGTGGCGCAAGGAGAACGAGATAGAGTCCCTGTTGGCTTGAACTCTTCATTTTCGATTTAATTCTAAACCAAATCAAATCTAGTTTGAACTCAATGATAAAAATTAATCCAATCTAATTAGGAGCCCAATCATCTCAATAAATTCCTAACTCAATTAAGAATTAGCTGAGCTCAAGTTCTGATCGAATCAGGATCAAATTTGTCTTACAATCAGGCTTGATCAAATCAAATCCAATCTAAGTCAAATTGAATCTAATTTAATTAGACTTGATCCAAAACTCTTTACTCAATCAAATTGAGTCAATTAGCAATCTAATTATTAATTAATTCTCTATTAATAATAGAGTTCTAGTCCAATAGGACTTTCCTCCAGAGCTCCAATTTCAGTGGGACTCTTCATCAGAGTCACAATCCAATTGGACTCTTCAGCCATTAGATCTGACTGAATCTTCTAATGTGTGTGATTCCATTGGTTCGAACCTAAGTCGATAGCATAGGAACAACTTCCTAAACTAATCGATATAACAATCTAGCAACGGGACCCGACGTTCGGATAGGCTGAAAGATTGCAAAGCAATATTTTAGAACCTATTGATGTATGGTTCCCATATAATTCATCTCTTTGACTCTAATACTCAAAGTGACCTAGAGTTTGACTGTCAACCCTAATAGTCGACCACATTATATTTCAACCTTTTAAAGCTATTACATAGATTATCCTGGTCAAGATTTTACTAAATTGAAATACACTGATGCATATCTCCTGCTAATTCAGAGGGGTCAATTTTATCTTGACTCACGCACCAACTTAATAAGTATTTGACTGTATCCAGTAATATTCTGTCACTGAATTAAAAACTCAGATGGTCCGGTACTAAAGTACAGTGAGTTGCTTACAAGTCACTGTAGTGATCTCAGATCTGAGGGACATTTATACTGATACCCTTCACGAGCTATTCTTGATAGTAGAGTGCTCGAAAATGATCACATCTGTTGTGAATGTACACCTACATTCTACTTGTATACTATACCAGTATCTCCACACTCTTTAGTTAAGAGGGCAACCAACTCATATGGCACACAGCGACTTATACTTGATATTGCTATCATCCTATTAACAGCATATCATTTGGTCGCGAACACATTTTAAGGACTAAACGATAAATCCTCCTTTATCGATTAAATATAGTCTTAAGAACTTCATCACAATCACAGGAGCTCAAATGGTATAAAATGTGACGAAGAAGTCAAATAATTTTTATTAATAAAAATTCATATACAATTACAAATATGAGTACAATCGTCAACAGATTGACGATTAGTTTTTGGATACATTTTCCAACACAACCCTCGTCGCCCGTGCTCGTGCCGCTGTGCATGCTTGCATGCAATGCCTTCTTCTTGTAAATTTTATCATATGGTATTTTCTTTTTCTTTTTTTAAGATGAATTTTTTATATAAATTCAATAAAAAAATACCTATAGGAATCAGAAAAACTTTAGAGCTTGTTTGGCTTATTGGACTAAAAATTCTATATAATTTATAAATTAGATCTATACAACCAGCAAAATCATAGAATTATAAATGAAATATGGTGTATAATATAACACGTAACAATTACTTTCTTATGAATTAAAAAATATGGTGTATAATGCAACACATAACAATTATTTTCTTTTTTTTCATTACTTCTTTGCAAATGGTTTTTCAAAAATCTTTGTGATGCAACTAGGAAGGAGATGAAGGAATGCTTCCAAGCTTCAAGCGCCAAATTTGAGGAATTTTGAGGAGAACTGTTTTAGAGCAAGGCAAGCCCCCTGCTAAATGATGGTACGATATTTCTTAAAAAAGAATGATGCGAAAGCAACAAGAACTGTCAATAAAACCGCCACTTATCAAACTACGGGTTGAATACAGACTGATGAAAACAAAAGCCTTTTTGTGGCATAGGCTTTTGATAAAACCAGACATGGTTTTTTTTTTTTTTAATTTTTTATGATCAATAAAATCACCGGAATATATTGGACGTGATATGATGATGAATAGGGGCTAGAGCTGATCATGGGACGGCCTTGGACACAGATAACATCAAAGTTTAAAGAGACCCAACGCGTAGTCCAACTGAGGAGGACTATAGTTTGGACCTGAGCCCGGCCCATAGTCATCTATCATGGGCCTAATGGCCGCCAAACGTGAAGCGGGAATCAGAATCCCGTTAGTCGAGGTTGCAAGATGCGGACCCAATCGCTCTCGCTCGTTGGTGTTTTGTATATCATGATCCCGCCTCTCGATCAAGAGCCTAAAGGCGCCCCCTGAGCGGTTGTTTTCGCGCGCCACGCACGCCCAAGCGAGGGCATGTGGAGATGGCGAGTTGTTAAAGTCGGTTTACTCCGTCGGTCTACAAATCATACACGCGTGCGCCCCTCAGGCCACAATCAGGGAGAGCAGCAGGTCACCGACCTGATTCCCATCCAAGAAACGAATAGAAAAGATCAATGAAGAATTGGACGAAGAACACGAGAAGAGAAGAGGTGGTGGATTAAATTGATCCATGGCCGATGTTCTCCTCTTCCATTATTATCTAATCTCCTCGTCCCTTCTCGGCTCCCATTCTTATGCCCTCTGGGCTGCTCCAACTTCCCGACATCCACAAGAAAGCCTTGTTTGGATTCCGCCTTCGCTACTGCTATCGCCCGCCAGCCGCAGCGCCTGTCCCATCTCAAGGTACGCCTGCGCACCCCCTCCTCTCGTTCTTGGATCTTCTTTTCTGTCTCTTCTCTTTATTTCGAATGACAAGATTATAAGAGGATCCTGGGAGGATTTCTCTGCCGAAATGAACCAGTTTGGGGATTACAATTTCAAGAACGGTATTATTAGCCCATTGGCGGATCGCGGAAGGGGTTCACAGTGACGTTGGGTTAGCTGAGCGTGGTCTCGTGATGGAGATGATTTCTGATAGGGTTCAAGGGCATGGCATGACGAGAAAGAAGATTGTGGTTCTTGATAGTTTCTTACACTTTTTCTGTTGCAGTTTGGATATAAATATAGTAATTGGAGTTTTATTTCGCTTCTTTTTCCTGTTTAAAATTATAATATTTTTGCATGTTTGCCCATGGCTTTTTTATTCTTCTTGATGGACGTGTTGTTTCAGGTGCATGCTGTTGGTGTGGCCAAATGATGGCACAAAGTGGTGGGGGGGAAAAAAAATGCAGGACTGAATATGATTGTATTAATTCAAAACAAGAGTTTCTGGATGCGTTAAGCCTGGCTGGTGATAGGCTTGTCATTGTTGCATTTTATGGCACTTGGTGTGGTTCTTCCCTAGCCCTATACCCAAAGGTGACATCCATTAAGTCTTATGCTCTGGGTTCTTGATTTCTTGCATACCCCATCTAATCTATGGATATTTGTTATTTATTCAGGTTCTGAATAAATAACAAATATTCCACTTGGTGTTTGCTTATTGTTGACCAGCAACTAGGAAGACTCGGTCAGCCAGCATCATAAAATTCCTCATTAATAGTGCTAGTGATACTAATTAGAATAAAGAAAAGGTTATCTTTTTTACTGAACATGCTTTGATTCTATTTGTATACTCAATCTTTTATTGTTCTTGCTAATCTTGCCAAAGGAAATCATCTTCTTGACTTTTTTTTTCATGTGTTTCTTCCTGGTTAACAGGGGAATGATTTTGTTGTCAATATTGAAGAAACATGTGTATCTATTGTTTGGTTCAAATGGGTATAGTTAACTTCTGTATTCTTCTGAAAATAAAGATAGTTTCTTTAAATAGTTTTGCCTTTTTTTGCCATACAAAAACATTGATGACAATCGATTTGGCAGCTTAATTTAAATACTAATACAATAATATCTCTCCAGCTGTTGCTTTCCTTGGTTCCTTCATAAGTTCTAGCTAACATCATCTTTTCCCCCTACTACTGTTGGTTCAGGATTTGCCACAAAGTGTCTATGCATGTATTTGCCCACATGCAAGTCCTGGTCAATCATGCTTAGCTACATATTGTGCATTGAGTTTTCATCTTTCCTGGTGTTTACTGAATATTCTATATTGGAGGTTTTAATCTATATAATTTAATTTTATGATGAAACATTAATAATTTCTTTATTGGAAACATGTATTAGTTTTTTTATAGCACTTAATAATTTTGTGATGAAACATTTAATGTTTTCCTTACTTGAGATGGTAGTTATATGTTGTATGGTCATTCATTCTCTCCCTCTCTATTTCTCCTCGGAATGATCTTTCAGCTCTGTAAGAAGCTGAAGAGAACCCTGATTTTTTATTCTGAAAGTAAATTTTGATAACAACAAGCCAATGTGCAAAATATTGAACATAAGGGTGCTTTCTTACTTTCAGTTCTATCGTGGTGCTGAGGGACAATTGGAGTCTTTTTCCTGTTCCCTAGCTAAGGTGAGTCATTTTCATTATTGTATCTCAAGCCCCTTCTTTTTATCCCAGGCATGCTGGTTGATGATTAATATCAACTAATTCTTTAAACTATAATTTATCTTTGTGTCTAACTACTTGTTTATCCCATTCCATAACACCTCAGTTTTTACACATGCTTAGTTTCTTTGATTGCAAGCATCATTTCTTCATTGGATCTTGAACTTAATATTACCACATTAGTAACATAAAATAAGTACTTCACCATTATCTGTACAAAATTATACAGAAGTAAAGCTATCATGAAATAATATTCTTGGCGATTTTAGCTTAGTTGCTGCAAAAAATAACAATTGCTTGTTTGATTGCAGCATTTAAGATACTATATCATTGAAGCACTATGTAGGTTCAGGGCTTAATCGAAGGAACATCTATTCTCGTAGTTGGTGTTTTTCATGAATTTCTTTCCAAAAAGTTGATGCATAACACTCTGTATTCTATGAATGTGAGCAGACCAGAATAAAACACTATGTACCATTAGGATTTAGGAGCTGGAGGAGGAACAGCTGGGACCTGGAGGTGTCAAAAAGCTTTTTGTTACAGATTGTTTATTGAGTCACAATGAGCTGGACGATCTTATTTTGACAAGACAGTCCTTGAGACAGCATATGTGGTATTCATATTTCAGGGTGAAGGTTGGACCATAGGTGACTTTTTATGCTATATGTGCCTCCAGCAGTTTGTCATCGAGTGGGCCTGTTCCAACTTCTAGAAAATTATTGCTGCCTATGGGCGCAAAGATTATTCTTCTAAGGAAGCAATTTGGAAATCAAGTCATTGTTTGGATATTGGGACGGGCCTTAGTATGTGGATAGGCTTTTAACATTGTGAGATTCTCCTTTGCGGGGACTTGGTGGTTTTATGTTTTAACAAGTGAATGGAGTGATCTAGTTAAGAAATGGAAGTTGTCAAATTATATGGAAAAAAATCTACTTGATCGAACATCCAAAAGACACCAATCCTTCAATTTGGATGGTGGCATATCCAGAACTGTGCAAATATGATGGATATGTCTTGGGGGTACCTTGGGTTTGAAAGCATTTATAGTTTGAACATTTGTGGTTTCTTCAAGGGGAGCTGAAGAAGAACAATGCTAGTGGCTGGAAATCTAAGGTGAATGGATTGGCTACTTAAAGAATCTATGGAAGGTAGAACTTTATGAGGAGGATATCAAGGAACAGAGCAAGGATCTGTTTCATAATGTTATTGTGTGTAGCGAACATATTTTAAATACTGTTTAGTGCTTAGTTGAAGCCAAAAAAGTAAATCTATGGAGTGCTTAAAAAGTGTGCCTATTTATGAAAGCTGAAGGAGGCAATGAACTTTGGAGCAAGAACACTAAGCTTTGCTTATTCCTGAGAAGTCGATTTGCAAGAAAAATGCATGTAAATTAGCAAACTAATGTGATTACGTATGACTTTAATCCTTGCAATCGAGGAAATAAGATAAAGATCTTGTTGATGCTTAGCAAAATTATGAGAAATAAAGTTGGTCCAAGGTCCAAAGTAAGGCTGGATTTTGGAAGCATGTTTGTTTCTTCTCATTTTTGCAAGCCATTACATAAAGATAGTACCATGAAATTTACATTGTTGTCAAGTGGACATGAAGATATATGCTAAACATCAGGCCTTATGTTATCTAAAGTCTTTGCCATGGCTGCAAGTTCTTTGTTTTAATCAGAGGTTGCAGTTGGAAAGCAATTGGAGTCAACCAATGAATGAACTTTCCCATTCACAACATGTGGAATTCATCTGGGGTGCATAGCTCTAGATGGAGGTTTTTTGCTAACAGGTTAGATGTGATCATGCACAGCTGAAAAATGAGACAAAGTGATGATGGATGGGTGCGGAATTGGCCTGGGTGGATGGGTTCAGTAGGTGAATTTCAAATCTCTTATTTCATGCCAGTGATGACTGGTCCCTATATCCAAACCAAAGCAATTACAGAGCTCTGGGACTGGGGAGATGCTGTGGGGCTTAATTCCTGGAGAACAGAAGAAGGTGCAGCATTGCTAGAAGTGTCACGGTTGGTAAAGATTAATAATGGAGGGATATATAGGGGACACCTGGGAGATAGAAGCATGTTCTTTTGGATGCAATGAAAAGTTCTAGGCAGTGCAGATTATGCCAAAATGAATGAGGTTGGTGAAGGTCAAGCATTATACGATCATCCACAGCAATTAGGACTGGAGCTTTGTCTAGTTGTGCTCGGCAAAGGTAGAGGTCATGTGTTTGGCCATCAATTGATGGAATTATCAGGTTGGCTAATTTTATAGGTAGCGGGATGGGGCTGAAAGGAGGAGAACAAATTTTTATGATGGAAAACAGCCATGGAGCCCACTGCAAGCACCTAGCAGCCATGGTCTATTGGGTGGGTCATGCAACCAAACGCACAATTGCACTAGGAAACATTAAGAAAAAGCTGTTTGGGTTGAGCCTGCCTATTGTCATTGATTAGAGGGAAATGTAAATTTTATAGATCTTAAACACAAAGATAGCACACTCCATGATGTAAGCGAAACTGGACACAAACACTACTTGGCATCCAAGGTTGAAATTCTCTCCATAAAGAGATATAAAAATGGTGCCTATCACAAAAACTTAGTAGTTGAGTTTTGTCAGGTGGCACTGCGACCAAAAACCTCTTGTGCTTTCTATGCAAAGGAATGTTGAACAAATTCGGAAAAAGCTGATATGGATCTCAAACACAACAACAGCTCACCACCAGAACATAAGCAATACGCAATACACGCCCTGCTCAGGACATGTTTGATTGGGCAAATCTGAGCCATGCAGAGGACCAAAACTTAGCATTACAGAAGCTCGTTACCATGCAGGTTTCTTTAAGGACCACAACTTTTCCAGCTATGATGCTAGGTGCTGTGATGTAAGACTTGAAAACTCAAGTGAGGCGAGGATGCGACAAGGTTGTTTACATGTACGCTTGAGAACATTCAGCAGCGAAACCTGAATTTTAATGTCAGTGGCGTGAGAGATGTCAAAAGAAAAAGAAAAAAAAAGAAAAGCAGCAGTGGCAGTTAATGACTAGGAACCTTTCTTTTGGTTTTTCTTATCCAAGCCTGCAACATGCCACCCATCTTTTGGATATCTCCTCAATAACATCTAGGGGGTCTTTGGTTCGCAATCGGAATCGCAATCGGAATGGATTGGAATCGGAATCAAAATAACTTAATCTCCCGAAGCGTTTGGTTCGTGACCGAAATCGGAATCGGAATGGATGATTCCCATTGTTGTTGTTTGGTTCATATAAAGATAGGAATCGGAATCAACTCAATTTTTTATTTTTATTCTTAGCTAAATTTTATGTATGTATACACAGCTCATGATCTCAACAAACCTGATCACGTGCACTGCGGGTGCCTACCACGACCTCTGATCGGATCCAGACCCCTGAACCCCTTCCGTCCGTGATTCGCTCTCTATCAACCCCCTCTCTCTCACTGTGTGTGCGTGAGATCCCTTCTCTCGAAGCTCACTCTCTCCTCCTCCCATGGGGATGGAGCTTATCCTGGTGGTCGACCTCTGCCTTCTCTCCCAGGCCGAGCTCAACACCCTTTCTCTCTCCTGCCCTAACGTCTTCGACCTCCACCACTGTGACGATATCGTCGTACCCAAGATCGACTGCTCTGTCTTCAATGAGAGCATCGGCAGCCGCAAGCTGACCTACTCCCGCCTCTGCCTCGCCCCCTACAAGCCCGACGGCCCCCCTTCCTCCTCCTCCTCCATCGTTCGCCGCTGCCCCCACGGCCTCCTCTCCTCCTCCTCCCCTCATTCCTCCTCCCCCACGGCCGCCATCGATGGTGCTAGCACTAAAGGCGACGACTCAGGACACTGCGAAAATCAACAGATCGTCTCCTTCCTCCACCAGCTCTTCGTCTGTGAGGACTCCTCCGTGATTTTATTTTTTTATCTCATTCTATTGGAATGAGTTTTGACTCCGTTGGGGTGAGTTTGGATTCGGTTACGGAAGAAATGGATCATTTCCATTCCTCTCTGGAATGAAAATTAGAATGAGATTCCCTCTAACGAAACAGTTGGAATGGAGTCATCTATTTCGATTTTCATTCCAGACCTTAATTATTCCAATCAAACCCCCCCCCCCCCATACTATCGAGATGATTGTAATTTTCTTATTAAGTAAAAAATACATGCCTCGATGCTCCCTTAGACTCACCCATAAGGATTTCATTGTTGAGCAATACAACATTTTCTCATTTTAGATTTTTATACATTTGCCATATATTCCCTTGAATCTAAGATTGAGTTGGGATACATACATCATTCTTGTAGCACTCACACTCCATTGTGGATGTTAGAAATAGCTAGTAATATAAACTGGAGTTGTGCAAGTTATCTCCATGCCCTTTATGTGATGAATCTAGATTTTTTTTTAACTTCTATTTGATTAAAAAACGTTTCCTCAATAACATTAATTGGTAGCTGTAGCAGTAACTTTTATTCATGCTCTTTCTCACAACAGGTTCCACATAAAAGTTAAACCAGTTGGCATGTATCAAATTTGGATTGCAAAATATATTCACATATCTTTAAGTTGCTGATTCATCATGTTTAAAAATTTAGATGGCAGAAATAATTTGCTAAATGAGAAAAAATAAAACATGAGTAGCCTTCTGCAGGTATGATGGACTAAATCTTGAAATGGAATATTAAGACGTCATAGCCATAGTATCTATATACCCGGTCAATTAATAACAGGAATGGCTTGTGTATCCAGAGAAAAAAAAAAAAAAAGGACATGTAGGATAGGTGCGGTAGAGACTGAAAGTGCTAAAACTATTGTGTTGGCATGGTTAAAGCACCTGTGGTCAGTTTGCTGGTTTCTTTTGCATCTATGTTGACGTGTGTCATGGGAATAATATGACTAGTATTTACATATTGCTGCATTGGCTTTTTAGCTTAATTACTGCAAGGACATGTTACTGGAAAAGGTCAAGCTCTTGGAGCATCCCCATATATCATCGGCATTTAACTGATGCTACTTCTCTTCTTACCCTATTTTCTTGTAAGTACTCAAAGCAAACATATTTAAGCTTGCACGTACCTGTCTTATAGTTTGCATTAGAGGAGAGTTGGTCTATCTTCTGCTGCCAATTGTCTGAACGATTGCTCCAAGAAGATTGTTATGGTTACCATGATTCGTGTTAAAAACATGAACTTTGCTCAAGACATTAAGAAATGGGGATGGGTCCTTGATTTAGGAAATTTGCTGGTAACATAAATCCATGAAGGTTGTCATGAATTTGTTAATAATATGAGTATTGGGAAAGGAAATAAATGAAAATGCTTAACTGCAGATCACCCTTCAAGAAAAGAACACTCTTCTCTGTTCTGCAGTCAGTCCTTCAATCTTTTCAAACTCAACGCAAATAAGAATTTTGTGAAGAAAATCTATAGAAGATATGAGTATATGCTTGCTTCGTTCTGTTCTACATTATTTGGCTTCATACATAGGGCTTGGGGATTGTTCTACATGACATGGATCAGAGGTAGCTTGAAAGAGGAGCTGGAATGGTTGTGAGAGCATGGAGGACTCGTTTGGTTTTTGGGAAGAGGATGGAGGAAAGTGTGGTCAACAGAAAGGGAGAAATGCTTTATGTTTGATTGGAAAAGAGAGAGATAGAAAAGTAGTTTTTTCATGAGAATAAAATTTTCACATTTCATAGGAAAAAAAACTCATATGGGACATGGGAAAGTCCAATTCCCACTTGCTGAAAGATAGGATATATATATATATATATATTTTAAAGTGCCATTAAGCTTTTAGATAGAATGGGATAAGATATTTTTATTTTTAAGAACATAACAGGTATTTTACATAACTTTCTAAGAAAGTAGATGTTTAACTAAACATGGGTCACTCTGCAATATTTCACTTTTTCATGATGAACGAAATATGCAAAAATTATTTTTTCCAGCATCACATATCAAGATATCTTCTTTCCCATGATCAACGAAATATGCAAAAATTACTTTTTCCAGCATCACATATCAAGATATCATCTTTCTAGGAAAAATATTTCTGTGAAAGAAAATTTTGCACGGACAAAATAAGTCTGTAGAGAAGGATTTAAAGAGTTGGTTTTACTTGAGAAATAGAGAATGGAAGGTATTTTATCTCCTAATTTATAACAGTAATAGGCAAGTTGTGAGAAAATGCCAAAAATGTGCCCTTCTGTCATTACATCAGAAGTGCAGCTGCTCTATGGCCAGCAAAATTATTTCCATGTTATGCGGTATGGGATGTGAAGTTGTGAAATATAAACAATTGAACACCTAAAATAGAAATGACTTGGCAAAATCTTCTAATTTTCCATATGCATCGTATTTGTGAAATATAAACGAAAAATAGAAGTCATTTGGTCTAACTAAAATATATCACAAGGTAGTGTAATAAATTTTTTTCTTTACTGCTTCCGTTCAGGGCCTACTCTCAAGTTTTGCAGCTGACCGAAATCATGATCGCCTAAAAAGTTCTTGCAGTACAGGTATAACAAAGTATGCTGACTAATATTTTGTGAAAGGAGAACTTCTCAACCTCTTCTCTCTATCTTTTCCTAAAAAGGAGAGGTGTCTCTTGTAACTTTGCGCCCATACTTTGAAGCCTCAACATCCAGCATAAAATCAAAATACTTTCTGTGGCTAGCTTGGAGGAAAAGGTTGAACACCAGCAATGTTCTAGGGAGAAAACTAGGCAAAAATTTGGGACCCTCTACCATTTGCAATCAAGTGCCTAAAGCCATTCCACCTTTTCTAAAATTGCCCCATTTTCAACTCAATTTGGATGGTTATTTGCTCAACACTTAAGAGTTCTACACCCACAACATTCGTTTGATTATCTTTGCACAACATGGATCTGTCGGAATTTCTCAAGAAACATTTGGAATTACATCCGATTGTGGCAATTGTTTGGGAATGTTGGAAGGAAAGAAACACCATTCTATTTCTCAATAAGCATAGGGCCATCTTTTGGTTGCCTCCGCTGGACTTTAGACCTTCAATAATTGGTCTCTTACTTGTAAACACTTTGAACTTGCTCACTTCGTTGCTGTCTGGGTAAAGATTAAGGAAGTGTATAGACTTTTGGTAGATACCTGAATTACTTATAAGATGACCTCACCCGGACTCTTGTTCTTGTTTTCTCTATCTCCCTCCTAGCTACAGCGTCTCTTGCTTTGTTTGTGAAGTTGGCCTATGTTTCTTTTATCTCTTTATACATAGCTCTCTTTTTAATAAAGGTTGGTGGCTTTTTTGCGTCCCTTATTATTAAAAAAAAAAAAAAACCAAAAACAAAAAAAACATGAAACAAAAACCAAAACAAAAGAAAAGAAAAGAAAAAAAATGAAAAAGGAAAAAAATCCTTTCATGAGATCATGATGATTTATGCTTTTCACTCATGTACATTGGCGAATTTTAGTATAATCAGTCCTTTCCTCATTTGTTCATTTTTTTTTTCACCACCTATCTTCCTTCTATCTTTTTAAGAATTAGGATGAGGAATACTAATTGAAATTGAGGTGAGAATGCAACTTGAACCCAGTTTTCCAGCATCCATCACTTTTCTACCCTCTCTCATCCATCTTGGATCTTATGAACCGTGAACCCGATGTTCTTTGATGAGTCTAACTAGTGAAAAAGAAGGAAAAAGAACCTGAATTTTTGCAGTAGTACTTGAGAAAATCCCATCTTATCAATAGCTGAGTCATCTTTCTAATCAATGAAAGACGTCTAAAGGCAAGAGAACATTTTGAGAATGATTGCAATGCCTTCGAAGCATGAAACATGTAAAATTAGTGTTCGTTAACGGCAAGAAAGGTTTGAACCTCTTCTAAGTGGAGAGAGACTCTACTTAGCTGAGTTTAGTTGGCGGGACTATAGGAATTGTTGAGTCCAAAATATTGCCTGTGGGCGTAGCTAGCTCTCCAGGTTATGACCATTGGCTGTTCTGGTTAGGATTCATGTCAAACTGTCTTTTCTCCGCATCACATGAGGGAAGAGCATTTACAATCCATCAAGCTTAATAAAAATTTCTCATCTCAGTCTTTTCCAACATCATTGTCCACCTTTTTCAAATCAGCTAACTTTTAGAACGTATTTGATTGGAAAATGATATCGGAATTAGAGTAAGAATTGATTGGAATGAAAATCAGAATGATTATATGTTTCGATATATTTAGTTTATGATCGAAATTGAAATTGAAATCAAAATAAAATTTGAATATTAAAATAAAATAGAGATTAGATTTTGAAAGATTGAGACATTTTCATTTTTTTTAGAATCAATATGATATTCTCTCCAACTAAATATTTAGAATGGGAGTCACCCATGCCTATTCCCTTTTTGAAATCCAACTTCACCTAACTAGCTAGAATGGAACTACTATGTTGGTTCTTAAAGTACTAATTTTTTACCATAATTTTTCAACGGAAAGTGGCCCTCCTGCAGCCATGCCAAACCTTATCTTCTTTCGATGATGCCAGGCTTCAATTTATTCTTCACGAAGCTGATCTTTTTTTATTGAGGGACTACATTCCCTGCAATCCTCTGGGTGCAATTAATTTAGACAAGTCAGCAGTAGCTTGTTCGACACAATCAACCTGCCCCATTAGATGAGGGAGGTTGAGAGGTATATCTTTCAGAGGAAAGAAAAAAGCCGTGCCAAATAACACCAACTTTGGTTGTGAGGCATGTCTTTCAGGAGAAAGCAAGAGGCCATGCCATAATATTAAAGTTATATTTAGCTCACGATCGGAATCAGAATAAATTTAAAATAAAATAATAATATTTTTTAATATATTTGATTTATATTTAAAATTAAAATTAAAATAAAAATTTGATTTGAACGTTAAAAAAAAATTATGATTGAGTTTTGAAAGATTAAAATATTTTTATTTCTTTCAAAATGAAAATTAAAAAAAAACTCTTTTCAATCAGATTGCTGGAATGGGGACTATATATTTTTATTTTTATTTTAGAGTTCAACGTCTCCAAACCAAGTGTATCTTAAATATATTTTTCAAAATTTTTTATTCAAATTCCTCGTACATGATTTATAGAGGCCAACTAGACCTCGTCCTTCTTCTCTATTTTCAAAAAACGATGGGCCACCACCTCGGTTTATGACCTTTTTTTTTTTTCTTTTTTAAGTACATTCTAACCATATGAATGGACCTCCAGTGCGACAATGACAATAAGCAATTAAATTACATGGATGGAAAAGGACAGATAAGCATTCGAAAACGTGCACATTGAAAAATTCATCTTTTCTGATCGCGTAGTGAAATGAAAACATTTGTTTCGTATATGTGGTGAAGTGATTGGGTCAATATGAACGCTCCTCAGGTTTGATGTCCACTCTTTCTTCCCCAATTTGCACATGTGCTTAGATTCTTTTCTTTACATGTTCAAGGCTTGGATTCTCTCAAGATTGTCAAGGAAATTTCTTCAGTCATTGAACAATTCCCTGCTTCCCCTTCAAGGTGCTTGGAAAATTCCTTGAAAGGCGGCGAGAGATACAGTCAACAAAAAGGCCTGGGCCTGGCTACCTGAAAGGTTGAAGAATAAAGTAAGCAATAAAATTCAAATTCTTTAAGGAAATTAAGATTCTGCACAGTTTCAAAGAGTCTAGATGAATCCGTTCAAATTTCCATGGAGGTGACGCTACGGACATGCTAATGAGAGTTTTACAAGGGTAGTGCAATATAGTGAATTTGGGTTCATGAACGGTTCCTTGCATGTATGTCTAACGTATGGTTCCCTGAGTAGGTGGCATGTGATGAGGCTAGGATCCACCGGGTTGGATACACCTACTGAGTTCCTTACAGGAGAAATTATTAGGTGGACCAGGTCGATCTAGGATGAATCATTCTATCCTATGCTTATAAAAAGAAGAAAGAGGAAAAAAGGATTGAATTCATCCTAGGTCCGTGGATCTGGTCGACCTAATAATTTCTCCCTTCGTAGAAGAGGATTGCTCCTTGCAGATGCTCTATATGTTAGTGAATCCTCCATAAGCCATCCAACAACTCCATTATTCAGCAGGATTTCATAGACCTGAAATATGTATTGCCAACAAAGAATATTGATTCCTCTCGTGTAAAACCATTCAAATTAGATGACAGCTAGTTTTCTGGAGGACCCACAACCCACATTATGCATGCCCTTGGTTTATTAGTGAAGCTTACACGCAGTGCCGATCAAAAAGGGACTACGTATGCATCCAAGGTATAAATGTTTTTAAATGCTTGGGCATACACTTTGAAGGTGACCCGCTTAGATGCTAGACCTTGATGTGTAACGAAACCAAAGACTTATTATTATTATTTTTGCCTATGGTAAATCATGCATCCACTCCTATCTGAATGAGACCACGGGTGGGTTGTGGCAGATTGACATCCAAACACTATACAAGCCTCGATTTTGAGTGAGACACTCATGAAGTGCCTACGAGGGAAGCCTTGTGTGCATATAATATTAAGGTATAAATGCTTTCCAATTAAGTAATTATTTGTGAAATTAGAACACGACTCATTTGAACATGGCAAATCTGCATGCGTTGTCCCAGCAAATTATTACCACTCATCACGTAAGTCTATCCACTCCCAGTGGACGGTTGGGTTGGCAGAACATTTGCACCAAGCATTATAAGCCCTAAATTTATGAGTGAGGTTGTCTGCCAGAAGAGCGTTGTGCACGAATCCATTATAATATAGACCATTTTGATGTTAACAATAATTTAGAGTCGCACCGTTATATATATATCCTTGCTCCTCCATGCGTTCTCATTAGATCCATGTTCTTTCATCTAAGAAAAGAAGGATTGCTAGGCTCATAGCAGGAGAAATTTATTTCCAGCATTGCATGCACCACATGGCATACACACCATCAATTATAGCCGCTCATTCATATAGCGGTATTTTTTTTTTTTTTGATACAAAAAAAAAAGTTGGAGGAGGATGATCCGGCATAACCATCTCTCCTGGATGTGATCATAGAGCTCCAACCTCCGCTGAAATGTTCGATTCGAAGCAGAATTTGGGTGAGTGGGCGGCCTCCTTCCCACTATATGGGTGAATCTAATGGATAAGTACATCACCCCAGTACCATCAAGGATTAGAGAACCAGCTGTTACTTTCAGATCTCGTGTCCAAACCATCATGATATGCTTCCTCTCGGTCATTCATGTTTTGGTGAAGTCTGACCTTCACCGTGACTCGAATTTGGGTCATTTGGCTGAAAATAAATGGCCCGTTCCACTTGGTTGCCACCTCGGTGGCTTATATAGCGGTGCATTAAGATACGTGTCTAATGAATAGGGCCTATAAAAATGAGCTGTTGTGATAGATGACGTGGTGATCATGTGGTGCATGCAATATAAAGACTAATTTCTCTTTTATAATAGATAGTTAGATTTTTCGTCCATTGACCATGGAAAAGTAGAAGCAGCCAAGTTGTTACTTGAGAGGAGACAAGCTCATCATTCCGCATACTTTTCCTTGCGGTTCCCTCCCAAACAGGGCACGAGACACCAGTATTTCGTCTGCATGTAGTTCTTGGTCATGTTGGGAAAGCCAACCCAGTGGAGTCTTATTCGTAGGCGTGACTTCTTTTAAAGATGTTTACAACTTCTAGGATGGTTCCAAAAAGTACATCGACCATATTTCCCTCTTGAATTAAATTACAGCTCACCTTTTAGGAACGAATCTGAGCAGTCGACTTTTAAGTCACTGTGACTTTCCACTCAGATATGTGAACGTTTCCCAAATCGCCTTGGAAGTCAAGGGCCTCTGGAGAAAGCTCAAGCTATGTAGGTTTCATAATGTAGACTTCTTAGTTCTTACTTAGCCTCAAATTGAGGTGGTTCTCATGAAAATTGGTGGTTTTTGAGGTTTAAAGTTGCTTGATTCAGAATTATCTACGTAATCTAAGGATAATGTTTCTAGATAATGGATCTTAAATTAGAATAAATTGATGGCTGGCTATTTGAATCCCCACACGTCGGCATGGAAAATAAGATCCCCAAGTCGACCTTCAAGAGAGCTATGGGCTCAGCTGAATCAGTTGAGGTCACTACTTGCATCAACAACTCTTACTAATGAAGATAAGATTGAATAGAGATCAAACACCAAAGACAAATTTTCATCAGCTTCTCTATGACTTTTAAAGATGAAGTGTTTTCTGTGGTTATGTTGGAAGAATACAATCAACACTAGGCACGTCATTGGCAGAAAAATGGAAAAAATCTTGGGGGTTGTGAGCTGTGCTAAAATCCAATTAAAATAGTTGATCATTTATATATTTTCTATTATCCCTTCTTTGCTATCTTATGGAGGGTGATTTACAATCAATTAGGAGTTCCTCAATGTCACTGTAATTTTGAATGCCTCTGCTGGTACTAGATTAGAAGATATTTCTCCTCTGCCACCCAACTTATAATTCTATCTCTTATTGGGGTAATCAATTGGAGCTATTGGAAAGGGAGGAATGCAAGAATTTTTCTCAACAAATACTCCTCTCATGGTTCCATAGCTTATGAATACATCAGCATGTTTAACCTTTCATCTAATTCACATGAAGAAAACATAAGTTTGGAGTATGAAAACAATCTGATCAAAAGTCAAGCATGTATCAGCACTTGTTCAAAATCTCTGCCCTTGAATATTGCTCTCATGTTACAGGTTACTAAGCTATAGGAAAAATTTTGTAGTTGTCGATCTGTTTCATCCATCTGTAACTTCGTGTTCTTTATATATGTAACCCACCAGACTCTAGTTGATTGTGGATCTTTTTCTCTTATTTGTTCCTTTACTCCCTTTGGTTCTTTATACCCCAACTTTACTCTATTTTCTTTTATTCTTCCCATATTTCACTATGCTAGGTGGCTGTGTGCCTCCCTTAAACCTCAAAAAAAGATAATAGATCTTAATTTTACTATTCAAGATATAGGAAATTTTTAAAACTAGCTAGGATACATGGTAGGTGGAAATAGGGAGTTATGCTCATTTTCAACTAATAGGCTCCCTACATGTATGATAGTTTTAAGGTTTTTATAGACCCCAAGTGGGTATTCATAATTATATAAAATGAACAAGAGATTAAAAAGTGTTATATTTGGCTCCAAATCTTATTTCCTTTTTCCGTCTCCCGTGATATCAAGGAATTCTACACCGATTGAAACTCTATTTTTGAGAAGGTTTTCTTCCTTTATAAAGAGGCCCCTGGCATCCTTTCTTGGTGAACAGAGGTAAGAGCGGGTGGAGAAATTTCTAGGGCTTCTTGTGCGGGATTTTTTCTTTGCTTTCTCGTGTGCGCAGGCTTTGTTCTCGGGTCGACCTCTCACCTGTGAGTCGACCTCTCACCTGTGCCTCTTGTGCGCGGGATCTGTTCTCTGGCCTGTGTCATCTCTTGTACGCGTGCTCTGTTCTCTGGCCGATCTCTCTTGCTTGTTCTTCGGTGCTGGCCTGTTCTCTGGCCGATCTCTCGGCTGTGCCTTGTGCGCAGGTGCTTTCTGGCTTCTTTCTGTTGGCCTTCGGGTGGTGATCTACCTGTCTTCTTCTTCTCGGTTTCACAGATACTTTGTGCTGCTACGGCTGGTAAGAAGGTATCATCTTGATTTTTTGCCGAGGGTTGAGGAAGGTATCTTCATCAGGTATTGTTTTTATCTTGATCTATTGCCGAGGCTGATCTTGGTTGATCCTTTTGGATCTTGGTTGCCTTCTATTCGATATATTGTTGCCTTCTTGTGGGATTCGGAAAAAGGTATTTTATACCTTATATTGTACCTATTTTTCGGGACGGATTTATAGTGGAATTGCTCCTCCTCCCCGTGGATGTAGGCTTTTTGTGCCGAACCACGTAAATCTTGATTCTTTGTCTTTGTTTATTTATGCCTGCAATGTGTTTGGTGAATTGTCTCAAAAAAAACTAGATATTAGATCACAAGCCCAGATCGATCCAATCCGGTGCGCGTTGCTCCAACAAAAAGTTTTTCGGGATACATAATGGAAGATAAAAGAAAATCAATATGGAAGTGAATTTGCCTTTGAAGACATCATTCTTAATGCAACTTTATGAATTAAAGTAAGTGTTACGGTTGAAATCCATCCTAAGCTGGGATGGCTGGAGTCGGGGGATGATTGTGAGTCGACAATGGCAAAACCTGCAAGATAAATCTTCAGTCAGAGTGAGCTCCGATAGAGATCCTTCGACGCTCAAGTCAGATTTCTATAATGAGAGAAAAAGAGTGAATATTTTTTTAGAGAGAGAGGGCCTATCTCTAGAGTTCCTAGATTACCTCTTTTTATATATAAGGTTGGAATCATGAAAAGGGAAGAGATCGTAAGAGATCTTTTTACCCCTCATTATATCCTTGAAAATCATACCGAATCCTCTGACTTTCTTGGATTTGGTGGATACTGTCACACCATAGCATATGGAGGCCATTTTCATTAATGGCATGGGTTGATAATCACGGGCTTTGAGAATGGCGTGATTTTACTCTACTCAGAGCTATCCGCATTCTTTAATGGGATAATGTGATCGGACCACAGAGAGGCCTCTTGGGGTCATCATGACAAACTACTATCTTTCATGGCCTGATTTAATATTCGCTTGGGACTTCAGATGGATGCCATCGGATGCGGTGATCGAACTAAGGATCAGAAGGAATAGACCTTCGGGGCCGGTTATACACCGTTGGGCAACGAATTTGGCGTGAATGCTTGAGTCAGGACCGACCATCGAGACCGATGGTCGAAGTAAGAGGTCAATACCATATATAGGAGTTGACCTGAGGTCGATAATGCTGATGAAAAGTCGGGGGGCCCACGAGTAGGTCAGTGTCGGCACGAGGGTCAGGGCCGTCGTGGAACTCATAGACCAAGGTGTATGGTTTGCTCATCCGGGGCTCCCTTGTAATCTTCGGATTGGATACTGGGGTTACACACCCAACAGCAAGCATGATTATTGAAGTCGGAGAATATCTTCAGGATGGTAGGTAGTGTTCAATTTGATTTTCAAATAAATTTTTTTTATTTTTCAGAGAAAGAGAGAGAAGGGTTTCGGGCCTACCTAATTTATCTTAACAATAAATTTTAAACGGCATGGGTAGAATTTGAGCATAATCCTAGAAACTTTATCAATTAAATTAGTTGTATTTTCATGTTATTTTTATCATATCAAAAAATTGAGATTTTTGGGTTGAATATATTTTAATTTCAATCTCGACCATTCTAATGCTATCGATATACCAAATTTTATTATTGGCATCCCAAGGATAGCATTCTTCACATGGGCTGCACCAAAATATACAGCATGACAGATAAGAAATTTCATATATATATATATATATATATATATATAGCGAAGGTAAAATCAGATCGATCAGATTTGGATTCAGATCCGGTTAGATCAAAACTCTATAATAAGGGTCTTACATCAATGATCCAAACCGTTGAATATGATCTATTACCTCAAAATTGTTTGTACACAAAAAATCATATGATTTAGAGACTTATAGCCTATGTATCAAGTGGTCAAAACTTCAATAGCCTAAATAAAAATGAATTGGATGTATTTTTTGATCACTTGATGCATAAGCTAGGATCTTCAAATCATATGATTTTTTTGTGTGCAAGTAATTTTGAAGTAGTAAATCATATCTAATGGCTTGGATTATCGTTGTAGGATCTTATTCAAAATGCGGTCGAATTTGGAATCAGATCAAAATTTAAATTCGATTAATCTTATTTAAAACTATCTTCATATATATATATATATATATATATATATATATATATATATATATATATATATATATATATATATATATATATATTAAAATAAAGATCCTATCCCAACTGGGCTTTCACTTTGCTGTCTGTCCACTATTTAGACTTCCCAACAGTCGCTTTCATACCACAACAATGATATAATTTTCTAAATATTTTCTATGTAGAGGCCGAGCTTGGGACCATGCTGATGTTTGACTAGGGATAAAGAAACGTGACCCAGTGGGTGGCAAAGCATGTGCTACAAATTAAGAGAACCCCATATACAATCGCTTCCAGTCAGTCAAATTCGCCGTCGCAAGGCCTCTTAAACAACAAGATCGAATCATCAATCATCATACAAAGTCTCACACTGAAATAGTTTATATGTCTGAGGGAACAAAGTGATGATCACAACCCCCCCACCCACCCAAAAAAAAAAAAAAAAAGGAATCTAATTCTATTGGTTAGTCAAATCCTGCGTCTCGAGGATTCTTAACGTAAACAAGAAACATTTAGCCACCAAAGTACATCAAAATATTCTTATATTCAGCTCTCGCATATTCCTAATCGTTAATCAAGGGGCAAAATTGTAGGCAATAGATGGAAATTAAAGCTACGGAGAGCTTTCCATCCTTCACTGCAGCCTGATAAGTTTAGTCGACCCATTCAAACGGCTTTTAATGAGGTCGAGCCATCAAAAGAGCGACCACCCATCTCCATCCAAATTTTTGGGGTCCAAGAATCTGTTGGCTTCTTTGTCTAGATCTTCCATCTTTGAATAGAATTGGATTCCATGTCGCTCCTTCAATTTGCTTGAAACTTTGCTCGAGCCATAGGACTGGGTAAAGTGATAGGTCAAAATTGATGGCCAACCTCCCGAGAACGAAGGTCAAGGAGTCGTGGTTGCTGGTCGAGCCACCACACCATCAACCGCCCTGGTCACAGCTTCCTTGAAGGACTCCTCGTCCCAATCACTGGCCTGTGACATCAATAGCAGTACACCAGGCATTACTTTTTTTTTCCAGTATAGATCAGCCCTTACTTGATAATTATAAAGGAAACTTCGTGTCACATGTTTCATTATGCATTACCATCCAAGTATATAATAAATATGTATTAGTATAAAGTGTCAGTATATAGTAAATGTTCCGTGGTGCTTGCTTAGTTTGACAGCCAGACAAAAATCAGGTAGCTGTGAAGTTGAGGAGCATAGAACAGACAAAATCCATTAGGCTGCTTAAAAGATCAAAGATCATATTAGCTTGTGGATCAAAAACTGATTCAGTTGAAGGGAGCTAGGACATGTTACATCACTGTAGGAAGAAACTGGCGAGCTGTTCAAAGCTAGACCATTGGCTAAAATGTTTGGTGGAACAGTCAGATTTGTGATACAGGGTATAGATGTTTCTCATTAACCCAGCCATGGACAGAGATCCAGTCAAAGATACAAAGGAAATTCCGAAAGGAGTTGAAAGCGCCTTCATGGACGGCGCGCAACTAAAAATGTCCTAAAACTTTGGAGCATTGCTTTTAGCCTTGCATAAGATAAGATTGGTTTATAAACTTTATTCCATTCTCCTAAAAATGCGATGCTTCAATACATTTCATTCTGCTTTTTTTTTAAAAAAAAAAAAAACGCAAAGTTCATTGCGTTATTTGCTGCTTCAAATCCCTTTTTTCTGGAAGTGTTATTAACAAAAAAGAAAAAGTATAAACTGTTAAGAACATGAATTTCTTTACAATGTAATTCAAACCAAATATCCTGTAAATATGTCAAAATTTTGAAATAAAATATTTGGAAGTGGGAACAGAAAAAAAAAAAAAACCTTCAACGGGTTGATAGTTCATCAAAGTCTTTTTAGCATAATATCAACAAGAATATTGGCATGGTAACTTCCAAAATAATGTTATCAAATGACGGATATTTGCAACTATATATACCTGAACCTGTAATGTGAAATTTGAGCGTGCAAACGTATTCACTCGTGGTGAACCCGTGCTTGCATCCACTGATACCAAGCTGATATTTCCCATCTCTTTCAGGCATTCAAGAATGTTGAGAACTAAATCCATCATATTACATTCTACCCGAACTGTAACTCTAAGGTTGATTCTTTGGGCTTGTGATGTTGATTCGGAGGCCCTGGTTATCTGAATTTCTATTGTTTCTGTTGAATCACCAACTTCTTTAGTTTCATCAGGAGGCTGAAGCTGCATTTCTAGCATCCGATTTCTCTCTTCAAGCTCAGAGATTTGAGCTTTCAAAGTATTCAGAAACTCCCTTGTGTTGGAAAGCACTGATGCCTTGTCCTTCTGTTGGGAGAGAAAAATTAAAGAACATATCAAAATGAAGATGGTTCGTTCGATAATTTGTTGCGGTCGAACAACAAGTATTCTTATTTTTCTACAGATCAAGTTGTTTCAAACAGGCACAACAGGTATAAGATGTGAGACCAAAATATGTATTAAAAGCCTGCAATGTCAATGAAATGGAATCCATGTCAATGGTTTTCTTCTATATATATATAGAACGGGCTCTAATCTCAGTTGGTTCTTAAAACGGACTTCTGTCCCATACTTCTTCTGAACAATAATGTTTTTCTACTAATCCGGTTGTCTACAGATAGTTAAAGCGATCATATTTTATAATGAGTATATAACCTGCATGTATGATGAATAGAATTCTAAGAAGTTTTAGTTGGAAATGCATATATACCTTTGTACCCGGTGGTAGTAGCATTCTAAGTGCATGAAAGCTCTCATTAAGCTTCTCTCGGCGTTTGCGCTCTGATATCATATGAAGTAATTGGTTGCTCGTCGGCCGTGCCTCCTGCACTCGATTTTCATATCTTACCTCATATATCCTCCTCAGGATGGAGATCGCCGTTTTCATCATCTTCTGTCCATGTACTGCTGGGTTGGATCCGATTTTTGGAGCAAGAGCTGGGTTATAGGGCTCAAACGGCCCAACTGTTGGGTTCCTTCGCCTTTGGCACGGAGACGGGTAAAGAAATGATGGAGGAGAGGAAGAAGTAGAAGGTGAAGAGATAGCAGCAAGCATCGCTCTCGTCATTACTGCATCATCGCTTGCAGGATTTGGAGGCCGGAGTACATTTGGGTGGCGGCCGCCGTAGGCTTGCATGATGGACATTTGGTGCGGGGGAACCACTAGCGCTTGCTCTCCGATCACCTCCGACATGAGATGATGAGCACCCGCCTTGGTGAGCAGGAGGGAGGAGTACTCCGGACTTCCCACCGACAAAGATCGGAACGAGGAGGATGAAGATGATGAGGGCCTGCCCTGGTCGGGCGCCGGGAATGGATCCCCTAAAAGCGAATGTTGGATGTAGTCCTCGGAGAACACTTGTTGGATGTGCATTCGCGTGCGCATCTGCCCCTGCAATTAATCCATTTAGAATAAATAATATGATTCGGTATTAGATCGATCGGAGATCGATCAAATTAAAGTGATGATGATATCACAATCCATGGTTAAATTTGAACTGAAATTGATTACATTACTCAACGTTGTCATTCCTAATTCAATCTCCCCGCTTCCGCATCCCATAAAAACAGCGATCTGTTTGTAAACAACAGTCCATTCCAATACCGTTCGGTTATATGCTTTTCGTCTTGGTTCGAGACAAATAATAAGAATGGTTTGTGACTCTACTATTAAGTACAAACCTTAATTCCAGCTTCCTGAAACGATGCAAAGATGGCCTGAGTAAGCATCTCCATAACAAGCGAAGGATATATATAGAAAGCGCAACCACTCCCATCTCTCCTCACTCACCTGATAGAACTGCCGCTGGATTTGCACGCACGCCGAGATCATTAGCTCCGATTCCCCTAGCTCGATATATGCCAACCCTCCCTTGTATGCCGATCCAGGGACACAACTTTTTTTGGAAACAGAAAAAGTCAAACCCATGCATATCGGCAAAACGACGTTGAATCGATGGAGGATAATATATGTATAATTTTATTTATTTCAAGAACTTCGTGCACATATATAGTACCCGCTGTCGATGCTGAAGAAGGATTCCCGGTAGGCCTTGAAGAGCCTCCGGGAGACGCTGCCTGGCGAGCAGCTCCGATGGGTATGGTCGTCCTCATGGTGCCATCCATCCACGGAGGCCAGGTGGCTGATGGAAGTGCCGCCAAGAATTAAGTGGTGAAAGAGGATAGATGGTTTTAAAGAGGGGAAGGATGGCAGAAAGAGGAAATTAAGGAGAGGGTAACATACTTGGATTGGAGGGGGAGCGGTCTCCACAGGCAAATATACGAACATCCAAGTATCCGCGCTGCGCTCTGGAGGAAGCGCCCGCGGGCCTCGGCGCTAAGGAGAAAGACGAAGTCCATGAGTGAGATCGATGGAGGAGCGGGGGGGCATCTAAGCCTCAGCTGTGGAGGGTGTGCTTTCCATCTATATATATTCTATTCAGTTCGGCTTCTTATGGTTTATGCGTGTTAGCGGTGCAGATGGGGTGGGGACACATGAGAGAGAGAGAGAGAGAGAGAGAGATTTGATGTGGAAGGGATTGAAAAGTAGCGAGCATCGAGCAGCCAGAAACATTCAGAAAAGAAAAGTAGTCGTTCAAAGTCATCTCTCGCAAGAGTTTGAAAAAGAGTCAAACCAAGAGATAGGATTTTTTTTTTTTTTTATAAAAAAAAAAAAAAGAAAATTCTCTAAAGAAAAATGGGTTCTTATTTTCTTCTTCTTGAGATCACAGATGACAGGTCTCCTACTGTACCAAAACGAAAAACAAAACCAGTCAAACTAGGAGGCAGTGAGAGTGATGGTGAGGGTTACCATCCGGGGATGCAACTTGGTCTTGGTTAATCCAAATATAACATGGACAGGGTATAGTTTTAATCTGATTGAATCAACATCCCACCCAACTTAAACTGACTTTTGGGTATGACATAATCAAATCAAGACAACCTCGGTTCTGATTGAAGATCCGGTAATCCCTAACACGAGCTTTGTTGACTGAGGGCTCCAAATATAAGACAAATATTTCTCTATAGTGAAGTTTGCAAAGCGACTCCGTCTAAAGCTTACTTACGGCCAACCAAACCCAACTTCTGCTAGCATAACACGATCTGAAATTTCTTTGAACTGAAAAATATAGAATTAGGTCAGGTTTGATTGGAGTTAAATGTAGTTATGTATGCTGTTGATTGATTTAGGTGTAGGTTGGCTTTTTCTTCCTTTTCTTTTTGATGTGAGAGCTAATTGGCTCTTGACCTAGACCAATTCACCCAAATTGTATCCTGTCACCGTCCCATCTTTTTCTGCAATTATCACCGTCCCTCCTTTGTTGCATGTAATTGGAGTCTATAAACTTTGCATGGGTCAAGCAGATGCGCGCATGACCCGTAATAACCACCGGCGCCTGTTAGTCGAAGGGTCATTGCGAAAGGCCGGGGTTACATCTTTCGCATGAATCCACCATCGAATTACCTACTGCATGGAGCTCAAAGCACTCCAGCCCCATCATTCAAAACAACTATTAGATGAATAAATAATGGATTGGTGCGAAAGAAGATGAATCTTTCTATTGTGTGGAAGTCGCAACCACATCCCCAATTGAAAATTTAGCATTTCGAAGGGTAAATATGTTATTTATAAAATAATCTATTTTTTTGTATTAAAATATTAAATTTTGAAAAATTTTGAATCATAAACATCAAACCATGTAAGCCTGAGGAGCTATAAAAATGAATTTTATTCATATGAATTAACACTTAACGATACCTTTCTCTCTCCGAAAAAATAAAAGGAATTGGTGTAGTAATTATTTATTATTAAAAAATAAAAAAAATTGGTGTAGTAATTATTTATTATTATTAATATCATCGTCGTCGTTGTCGTCATCGTCGTTGTTGTTATTGTTGTTGTTGTAGGATAAAGAAAGCAAGATGCCACCCAAATTTTTATGCACTCTATATTTTTTTGAAAATAAAATAATTTATTAAATTATTTTAGATAAATACATCCTAGCTAGCTCATGCTTAGTAATATTATTTTTTAAATAATAATTCTAACGTGATATGATGCCATTGTAATTTGTTATGTGCTATTATAACACAAATTGTCGTTGTTGCATTTAGCAGGCTGTTCTTCAGTGGTATTGTCAATTAATTGTAGTCTTTTTAATCATGTCAAGAATAATAAAAAAAATATTTTATAAAATATATAATAAAATAAAAATAAATTAGGATTATATTTTTTTTATAAATAAAAGATGTTTTTTTTTTTTCATGATTATACTGTTGGATCATCCACTATAAGATATATATAAATGGATGAATGACAAAGCAAACACCACAAGAAATTTGATTTTTTGCGACGAAATTTTAGCGACGAAATATTTTTCGTCGCCAAAAAGTAGGCTTTTGCAACGAAATTTAAATTTCGTTCCCAAAAATTAGATATTTGCGACAAAAAAAATTGCGTTGCAAAAAGTTATATCTTTTGCAACGAAAATTTTTTTTTTGTTGCTAGAAGTTTATTTCTAGCTACGAAATTTTTTTTCGTTGCAAAAAATAATTTTTTTGGCGATGAAATATTTTTTTTCGTAGTTAAAAATTTATTTTTTGCGACAAAAAAAAAATTTATCGTCAAAAAATTATATTTTTTACGACGAAATTGATATTTCGTTGCTAAAAAGAAAGACTTTTGCGACCAATTTTATTTATATTTAGCGACAAAACTATTGCGTCGCTAAATTTTATTTTATTAAAAAATTTTTGAATATTTTGCGACGAAAATTTAAATTTCGTTGCTAGAATTGATTTTTAGCGACGAAAGTTTTTTCATCGCAAAAAATTTTTTTTTTTGGCGACGGAAAAATTTTTCGTTGCTAAATTTTTTTTTGCGAGGAAAATAATTACGTCGCCAAAAATTAAATTTTTAGCGACGAAATATTTGTTTCGTTGCGAGAAACTTGATTTCCCGATCATTTGCGACGAAATTAAATTTTCGTTGCCAAAAATTAATCATTTGCGACGAAAATATTTTTGTTGCAAAAAATATATTTTTTTACGACAGAATATTTATTTTTAGCAACGAATTTATTTCGTTGCTAAATATTTTTTAATTAAAAATAAAACCTTTGATATTCTGCCCTAATTGAAAAAACACTGTTGATCTCCCTCCCCGATCTCCGCCGCGGTCATCCAAATCTTCTCCCTCCCCGATCTCCGGCGACAGTCGTCGTTCTCCGGTCGCCGGTCGTCCTTCCCGGTAAGTCCTCTCCCTCCCCGCCACCATCTCCTCTCTCTCTCCCTCCCTCCCCACCGCCGTCGAGCCCTCCCTCCCCGCCACCGTCGCCGCTCGAGCCCGCCCCCCGTCGCTGATCGAGCCCACCTCCCAGCGCGCCGGCCATCTCCCTCCCGCCTCGCCACCCTCTCCTCCGCGCACCGAATCCTCCCTCTTCTCTGCCTCCTTCCCTCCGGTTCCCTCCAATCCGTCGAAACCCTAACCCTCCAATCCATAAAACGAAGGTGGCGGCCACCTCTCCTCCCTCCCTTTCCTCCTCCTTCCATACTTTCCTCCTATTCTTCCTCGCCGGCCGCCGCCAAAATGACTACCTCCTCCTCCTATTCTTCCTCGCCGGCCAAGAATAAGGCCCTCGTCGCCTCCAAATCCCTCCTCCACATCACCACCCCCGACAAGCCTGACGCCGTCCTCGCCTTCCTCCGCCGCCACGCCGGCCTCTCCCCCCGCCAGCTCCACGCCTTCGTCCGCCGCCGCCACGCCGGCCTCTCCCTCCCTTTCTCAGTCTGGTTTGTTTGTTTTCGTAGGGCTGCCGCAGCCGCCGCCGCGTCGCCGCCGGGCCGCCACCGCCGCGTCGCCGCCGGGCCGCCACCGCCGGTTGCCGCGGATTGTCACCATCACTGCTCACGGAAGAGTTGAAGGTGAAACCAATTTTTTAATTTATATATATTTTTTAATTTTTTTTAATAAATTTTAATCATTAAAAATAATTATTTATTATTTTAGTAATTAGATATAATGTTAGATATAATTATTTGTTTGATATAATTAATTTTAATCATGATTTTAATCATGATTTTAATCATTATTTGTTTGATACAATTACGAAGAGACGACTATGAACCTAAGGATGTTTCTGTTGTTGGATCGTCGATAAGGGCACGGACACGAGCACGATCCAATAATGACTTTGTTAACGACAATGATGATAGCACTTCAGGGTCGAAGTCTTCTATGACTCCCGTCGAAGATGACTATATGGACACGAGTTCAGAATCTGAAAATAATAATTAATATGAATAAGTAATTCAATTTATTTTTTTTTATTATATCATGTAATACTTGAGTTTTTTTGATTACTTACTGATTTAAATTATTTTAATCATTGCAGCATCATGACTGGTCCTGGACGTAGACATTCACGGGGTAGGCAGCAGGCTCCGCTTGATGATACACATCCTCACTTTAGCATTTTGCATGATGAGTCGAGGATTTAGATGAGACTCAGTTGCCCGAGTCCACAGAGCCGCCTAGTGCTCAGCCAGAGCTTGCCCAGCCGGAGGCCATGGTACCGCAGCATCATTTCCTTACAGGTACATCTCTATCAATTTATAAACTATATATATTTTTTTGTTATATGCATTTAGTGATACATGATATATGTTCATTTCATCAATTTTTACATGTAGGAACACAGCATCGACGTGCAGTGCGTGGTCCTAGTAGGGATCTTGTTTTGGAAAAATATGTGCATACACACAATGAAAAACCGAAGGTACATATATTTCGAGATCATCCGGTTGGCACAGAGGCTAGTATCGTCGCAAATGAGATCAGTTTGTATATGTGGAATCATTTTCCGTGGGCTGCTGAAAGTTTCAAGCATGTAGCTCCTCGATACCGTGATGCTCTAGTCTCTCACATCAGGGTAAGAATTAAATTTGGATGTCTTGCATATCATTACATGATCCATATTATTTTTGGTTATATAAATAAATTTTTTATTATATGAATAATTTCATGTATTTGCTTTTTGGTATGATTACTGTGTAGGATAATATTGACTTCGAGGATTGCACTGACGAAGAAGTGACGGCATGTATTCTCAAAATGGCTGCAAATAGATACAGAGATCGGCGATGTAGGCTTCATAAATACTGCAATGAGCTACAGGCGAAGGAGATTGATCCTGTGACCCAGCCATACAGAAATTGGGCTGGGTCTAGTGACGATTGGCGGTGGTTATGTGAGCATTTTGGAAGTGAGGCATTTCAGGTATGTCTAGTGTTCCAAGTTTTTTTAATTATGTTATGTCCTTTATTGGTTATAATTGTATGTATTTTGTAGCGACGATCGGAGGCGAATAAGGTGAATAGGAGCAAGATTGATTCTATTCACACGCAAGGAAGTGCCTCTTTTGCACAGGGAATGAAGAGGATGGTACGTAACTACATTTGCAATCATACTTTGTAACTTTTTATTAAATATTTATATTATTTTGATATCTCTTTTTCTTTTTTTTTTGTTTGAACAGGGACTATCCGGAGTCGACGCCTATGCTAAATTCTATCAAAACAAGAGTGGCGAGTTCGTGACCGAGGAGGCGAGGCAGCGTCATGTAAGTATCATTACTCTACATTTTGAATACTTTTAAAGAGTTTGAAAAAAATTTATGATTTTATTTGGTTTATTGTGAAGGAAAAAATGTTAGAATTGAGAGAGCAGGCGACGAGGGAGGTGGGATCTGATAGTGATACTGGATCGCAGCAGGTTTGTTTGATGACAGATGATACGATTTTGGATACCGTCCTCGGGCGGCAGCTAGGATCTGGTCATAGCATGCAGTCCAAAAAATCACGCAGTTCGTCATCCGGCCGGTCTGATGATGCATCGGTGCCAGAGGCAGTTAGGACATCCATGAGCATGATGCAAGATCAGATTAGTTACTGGATGAATCGTAGTCAGACGCTCGAGAGGATCATAGCTGCGGTGGCGGGACGGCTCGGTATTGATGCTTCTGAGTTAGCACCTCTACAGTCACATGATGCCGCCTCTGCACCACCATCGCGATACATATCGGGTCAGGGATCGACGCCTGGAGGAGGGAACGAGGCCAATGAGTCAGATCATACTTAGTTTGTACTTATTTTAAATTTAAAATGGTGTATGGACTTATATTTTTGTATATGACAAAGATGGTTATGAAACTTTTTGATACTTGAAATTGGTCTTTTGACTTAGAATATTTTTATTGTGTTAACATACTGTTTATTTAAAATATATTTGATCAGATAATTTGTATTTGAGCAGGTTTTTTTGAAAAATTAATAAAAATTTTATTTTTTATCCAAAATTTATTTTAACAACGAAATATTAATTTGGTCGCAAAAAAATTTGTGAACCCAAAAAAGTAAAACTTTTATTATTCATTGCGACGAAATTTTTTATTTCGTTGCTATTTTTGCGACGAAAAAATAGTTTCGTCGCTAAAAATTATAACTTTTTGCGATGAAATTTTTATTTCGTCGCAATTATGGCGACGAATATTTTTATTTCGTCACCCTTATAGCGACGAAATTATTATTTCATCGCCATTATAGCGACGAAATTTTTTTTTCGTCGCAATTATTGTGACGAAATTATTTCGTTGCTATTTTTGCGACGAAAAAATAGTTTCGTCGCTAAAAATTTAAACTTTTTGCGACGAAATTTTTATTTCATCGCAATTATGGCGACGCATTTTTTATTTCGTCACAATTATGGTGACGAATTTTTTTATTTCGTCGCCCTTCTAGCGACGAAATTTTTATTTTGTTGCTATTATAGCGACGAAATTTTTTTTTCGTCGCAATTATAGCGACGAACATTTTTTTCGTCGTAATTTTTGCGACGAAATTTTTGCGACAAATTATTTTGCGACGAAATCCGTCGCTAAGTTTTGCGACGAATTTCATTTTCGTCGCAAAAAATAAGAAAAAAATTTTTTTAATCAAAATATTTAGTGACGAAATTTTTTTTCGTTGCAATTTTAGCGACGAAAATTTAAGCTCTTGCGATAAAATATTTTCGTCGCTAATACAGTACATAACTTCGTCGTCTGGGTTTACTATTTTTTGCGACGAAATAAAATATTTTCGTCGCTAAGGTCTTTTGCTACGAGGCTTTCTCTATAAATTTTTAGCGACGATATATTTCGTCGCAAATACGTTTAGCGACAAAAATATGATTTTTAGTGACGAAAAAATTTCATCACAAAAAATCAAATTTCTTGTAAACAGCATTTCGAGACCTATAAGATAGGTGCTCCAGCGGTGGATTTGTACAAACCAAGGCACATCCTCCTTTGGCCCGAAAGATACCTTCCATCCCAATAAAAATAGGTGATATGTTGTTGCTTCCATATGAACATCTAGCAATTAATAAATTAAGGGTTAATTAATTTGAGAAATTTATTTTGTGTTGTTACCTGGATGAGTGCACGTGGGTCAATTGCTGGCCCCAGAATACAGGTGTGCTTGATTTAAACCATGAAGTTCAAGTTTGATGCATATAAAATGTTTTTCTTTGGATGATTTGCGTCATTGCATGTCTTCAATGGCGTTGGCGAGAACAAGTCAGAGCAGTGAAATAGATATTGGAATTTCATAAGACGTAGTTACCGTTGGACCATTCTCAACGCACTATTAAGGTACTGTTCATACGATAGTAGGTAGCCAGGATCAAAAGAATAGCAATTGTTTTAGGGAACATAAGATCTTGTATGGTTTCTTTCAAGGAGCGATCAATTGCTTGACAGAGAGCAAAGACTCATCATGTTTAAACTGCAATTTTTTGGGTTGGTGCATGTAAAATATTTCTTCAACGACATTAGCAATTGCGTTGGCTTTAAATGACGTCATGGACAGCGGAATAAAAATAGCATTTCACAACGCATGTATTTGTTGGCCATACTGTTGAAGTTGGCATGACAATTATAGTTAATTTACTTATGAAAAGCCATTAATTAAAAAGTTTGCATCACTGCAGGTGAATGCATTCTTTTCATGCTTGTATTTTCATGAAGCAGTCAATCGGTTGTCAGAAGCAAAGATAGAAATTTATGAATTGTTTTCATTTGGACGAGGAGTTCGGGCATAGCCCAAGCAGATATTGGGCCGGGCTTGTTATGGGTTATACTTACATATTAGGTTGGATTCGGGCTGACATATTAGGTAGCCCAACCTAACACAAACTTGGATCCAAATAAATACATAATATACGTATATTAGAGGTGTCTCTATTTTCGAAGACGTCACTAGTTTTTTATTGAATATAAAGAATTAGGATCCACGTTATACTTGCATGTTTCCATCTCAGATTAAGGAAGCTTCTGACCACACACAGATTTTTATCCTCCTTTATTTGAAAGGTCTGAGCACAACCTTTACACCATCTTTCATCTTTTATTTTTTATTATGAGTCACCACTTGCCAAGGGTGACTGACTAATGTATTGCAAGGATTCATTGGTGCTTCATCGTACATAACGTTGTGAGTATAAATGTGACTAATAGAAAATTTCAATGCTTAGAACCGGTTACCTCATTGCTTTTTCACACTAGGTAATTTTGTATGACTTTTGATTATCCTTTGCTTTTAGATTGAGCTTATCAATAACCTCTTAAAATGCAATATTTTCCTATGACCCGCTATTGAAGTTAACATTGCAGACACATTCATCAATGGTGGGTGCAAAAGATGTTGGTTCAAAACCAATACTCTTCTCCAGTTTTAGGTACATAGATTATTGAGATCACAGGATAAAGCTTTGGCCCTAGGAAATTTCATGAACATCATATACAAGATTAGAACATAAAATCTAAAAAAATTCAGAGATACAAAGCGTACCTTGAGGCTCTTGACCAGCCATTGATGATCATTGTACTAACATCCTATAGATGAAAAAAATACAACAAAGAGATAGATCTTTCTCTTTATCCCCATCTTGATGTTTGTCTCCTCAATGGTACAAATATTCCATAGGAATATAAAAACCTTGATGCCTTGGAGTTCTCTACAGGCAGATATATAAAAGAATAAAGTGGGCTAAATTAGAAGAATAAAGTACGATCTAGTCCAATTAGTAATGCTAATGAGTCCGGTCGTTACAGAGTCCATTCACTAAATCAAGCTTACATTAATATCTCCTACATCATATGACTAAGATAAAAAAATCTAAAATAATAATATGATCGCAGATAATTATATGTTCTTCAACCATTCATTCATACGATAATTTAACCAGTAATACATAAACAAATCAGAAATAAAATCAATCTACAATCAATTGAAGCCAACTTTATGAGAAATTCTAATATTGGCATCAACCTATTTCAAGCTTAACCATAGATTTACCGTCTAACTTGTCATTATAGATAGATTCACCTACTAACTCTAATCGATTGATGTTCTATTGTTCATATGTGCCATCATATGCATCATGCATCGATAAGGTGGACTTTGATATGAAGGCATCGGTAGGGATACTTGAAAAATATGGTGTCCTAGATTTCTACAAGCATGGCAAGATGATGGAGTGTGCCTGTGACTCGTGAGGACCTTCTTCGCTCAAAATTACAATATAATACTTGGATGCTTAGTGGTGATCTCAGGGCAATGCTAGATTGGGCAATTATAATGCACTTAGATGAGGAAGGGATAGCATGTATTATGGCACATACATCAGTAGATCTCTGTCCTCTCATGTAGGCTCATTGCACCTTCTTGTCATGCAATGCCTTGCGGCAGGCATTTTTTTTATGTAATAGGGTACAATGGGCAGTCTCATCAATTGACTTTGGCCAACTGTGTAATACTTAACTTTTGATTTGATTTTGTACACCTCTATATCTTGTTTTACACAACTTTACTCACAACCATTTTATTTGTACACACAAGTAAATTAAGCTGCTATTAAAGTATAAATTAGCTTAGATATGTCTAATAGGCAAATATTCCACATTTATTGAATCATTTTATCAAGAAAAAATTTAGATAGAGTCCAGCTACTTCATCGAGGCAGTCACCCAAAGGATAAGAAAGATGCAAGGAATAGATTTATTTAATCATGTCATATCATTCATATGATATGAAGTGAATTAATTCACAACTGTTTATTCCATTTTCCTCCAAAGCAGACACTTTTTTCCATCCCACCTTGACAAAATACCCGGACCAAACAATAATTTGCTGTCCTCATCACCTCAAGCATTGTACATGCCATTGGGATATTTCCTTTTAGGATGAGCTATTTAACAATAGCAAGCACTCTCTGTCTACTCCACTAACTATTCCATGGGTTTTCATATTTATTTACCTATACATTCAGTACCTACTGCTTATCTATACTGCTACTACATTCAGTTTAGACTCTCTTCTGCTCCAATGGTCAGTCTATAAAGCCTGCTTTGTGTGGAACTACGGTTTCTGAGTTGCTATGATTTTAGTTGTCATCTTATATGTTTATGCCGATATGCTCTGTAATATTTTAGATATTAAGACTCGTTTGGTTTACAAAAAATTAAAAAAAAAAAAATTTATAAAAGATAGAGAAAAAATCTCTTGTTTGTTTGGAATTTTAAGATGAGAGAGAATTGAAGAATTTCTTTCTATAGAAAGACACTTTTCATATTTCATAAAAAGTAAAAGTTTATGGAAAAGATTCGTTTTGCAACTTCCCACAAAATAAAAATTAATGATATCTTTTTCTTTTTAAAAATATCTTTTTAAAATCCATGATTAAAATTTTACAAAATATGAATAGATGGTTATGATGGAATATTGAATATGACATTAATATTATCCTAATATTTATATTGATATTATAATATTTATTATATTCTAATATTTACACTAATATAATATTTTTATAAATATTAATATAGTTTATATTTATATTAATACATTAATATTTATATTAACATAGTATTAATATATATATATATTAGCATTATATTAATATGATAATTTATTATGATTTAATGTTATATTATAATACATTAATATCATATTTATATTAATATAAATATCATATTATTATTTATATCAAATTTAGAAATAAAAAGATATGATTTTATATCTATTAAGAGTATAATAGATATTCTACATAATTTTTTTAAAAAAATAAATGCTCAATCAAAAATAAGTCATTCTGTAATAAATTATTTTTTATAGCCAAATAAATATGTCAAAATCTTATTTCTAGAAGATAACTTCTCAGAAAAAATTCTTTCTACGAACCAAATGAATTCTTAGTGTTCTGAATCTTTACTTATCAGGATTTTGTATCTTCTATCTTCAACGGCTTTCTCGTTTCATGTGCAATTAATGGGTCTTTATTATATTCCTAGGTATATGGATTTTTATTGCATAATTTTTCATACTCTGTCTTCTAATTATGTTTGAGGAAGATCAAATTGCAGCACTATGTTTGTATCTCTTCAAAACGAAATACTAATGATCTCAAGATTGGTCCTATGTCTTGGATCCAAACTGGCTTCTGTGCCGCAAATCTACTGTAAACTGGAACTCGAGCATCTCTATATCTGTTTCACATAGTGTTAAATTTCAGAGTATATTCTGCTTCGCATTATTTCTACAGTTCATGCTTACTTTGTTCCAGATATTTTGGAAGATCTCTTCAATGTGCTAATTGTCTTTCATCGCAGAACTTGGTGGTTGCTTTGGTCAACAGAAATTGACAGACTTCTCCAACCCACTCATCGGCTTCTACTCTAAATTAAGCTCTAGTTTTTACCTTTCTATTGTCTTTCTTCAGAACGATGTATATGGGAAGGTTTGTTTATTTTTCCTTTTTTTTTTTTGGTAAACGGGAAAGGGCTATGTGCCACTAGTATGTTCTCATTGTCGGTATTGCTCCTTCCCGGATTCTCAGGCAAGTAGTTTGCTTTCTTCTTTCAAGGTACTTATGGGCTACCACTCTTCATCAAATTTTAAGTTTTACTTATTTTACATTTTCTTATCCACATCTGTGTATATCTAATTTGTCCTCTGCATGTTTGTCTTATCTATTTCTCTCTCATCTTCTCGTTATTTTTTCCATGGGTGCTCATCTACTTGGTTTGGTATTTCAGAGCCTGCACATTGTATTCTGTTATTACTATCTTGTCTGATAAAACTTGGCTTCCTCTGATTTACACAAAAAAATAAAATAAAATAAAATTTTTTAATAAAAAAATGAAGGGAGGGCAATCCATGCCAGTGACTGCTCCGCATGTGGACTGCAAGAAGTAAGCAGAGGCATCGAGTACTTTCTTGGGATCCATATTATCGGCTTTTGTCCCGTTCCTTTCAACCGCCACCCTTGCGGTGGATCAATTATTAGATGGATCAGGTCCAGTGGACCGGTCCAATAATCACTTGCCGCATTTCCTCTCCACTGAACTGCAACGACCGACGCGGTGAGTACTCCGCATTTGGACTGCAAGAAATTGGCGGAGGCATCATCCTCCCAAGTACTTCACTGGGATCGTAAATTATCCGCTTTTGTCGCGTTCCTTCCTACTGCCACTCTGACACTGAGCTGCAGCTCCGACTGCCACGTTACCAAGTCAGTATCGGATATCACGGGGACCCACCAGATACACCACATAAGGCAAGTTTGTGGGAAAATCCGTGAGTTGAGTCGTCGCTGTATTTCCCTCGTCCTTTCCGCTATAAGAATCCACCATCCTTGGATTGCACCAGCGCAGCGCTTGCAGAGAGTAGAGACCACTGCCAATGGATGCTGTTCTAGTGTCCCTGCGGAACACTTCCACTGGGGTTCTTACGTCCCTCGCTCTCGGCCTCCTCACCGCGGCCGTCGTCGTCGGCAAGCTTCTTATCGGTGGGAGACGGCTCTTAAAGCGTCCCCCAGGTATTCTGGTCTTCGCCCTTTATCAGACCCTCTCGCTCTCGTCTTCCTGTTCTTCTTTCTCCTCTTCTTCCTCTTTTCCTGTAGACATTCCGGTATTTCCCATTCTATGATTCTTTGGTTAATTTTCACAAATGGGTTTTCCTTTGATATTTCGAGTGATTTCCTGTTGTCGGTGGATTTGGATTTCGGTCTAATTAACAGGTTTTTGTGGTAATCGAGTTTTTTTTTTTTTTTTTTTTGATTAAGGGGAGGTGGGACCACCCAATTTATTAAAAATCAACAGAAATTTACCTAATGCGTTTGCATAAAAGGAAGCTAACAGATCCACAAGAAGCTCATTTGGAGCTGAAGAAAATAACAAATCAGTACGAAAACCTGTGAAGCAAACGGAGGAAATCAGGAGGGAAAAAAAAAAGGCAGCAGAATATGCTGTAATTGAGAAATTAAAATCTTGTTCGTGAAAGAATGGCGAGGATATGACGTTAAGTTTGTCTTTATCAGATTTTGTTTTGTTTTGTTTTCCCCAAATGGGTATCGATTGGGGTGTTTCTGTGATATAGCTGTCCCTGGGCTACCTTTGATTGGGAATCTGCATCAGCTCAAGGAGAAGAAACCGCACCGGACCTTCGCAAAATGGGCCGAAACTTATGGCCCTATCTACTCCATTAGAACAGGAACTTCTACTGTGGCGGTCCTCAATTCAACTGAAGTTGCTAAAGAGGTATGCCGCTGCGATCTCCAAATACTAATCTGCTATTGTGGTTGGCTTTTGGCATGCAAATTTGGTTCGATAAGAGAATTTAGTTTTCAGCAGAACTGAATATGTTGGACGATATTTAGTAGCCGTCTGATAAATAATAGGCAATTGGAGAGAGACTTTAGATGAACTTGATTAGTAATGGATCAATGATACCAATAGAAGGGACGATTCCCATTCAAAGTGCTTCTGTTGCAAATAAGATTATTAGTTTGTTGAAATATTTATTTCTAATGACATCTATTTGCTCTGTTGGTGAGCCATGATATTTTTCATTTTTCAGGCAATGGTGACTAGATTCAGCTCTATCTCGACTCGAAAGCTTTCAAATGCGCTGATGTTGCTCACATCCAACAAATCTATGGTCGCCACATGTGATTATGGCGAGTTCCATAAAATGGTGAAGCGCTATATCCTTGCAAGTGTTTTGGGAGCAAACGCTCAGGTTTGCAATATGCCAACATAAGATTTCTTCCTTTGAGTATAGCTAAATATAAAGCACATGTAGGATGACTTTTTGTTTATTTCACAATACTTCTATGTTCAGTCCTCTTAAGCTAAAGCCATGTTCTGTTCTATCCAATATCAGAAGAGACATCGTGGCCTCAGGGAGACCATGATAGATAACATCGTAAATATCCTGCATCTGGAGATAAAGGACAATCCTCAAAGTGCGGTGGAACTCAGGGGGCCGTTTAAGACTGAGCTTTTCCGCTTAGCCTTGACAGAGGTAAGTGTCCCCATGGAGTAATTATAATGTCTTTTGTCAGGGGAAGTACTTTGGCACCATGAGAAAAAGCTACACATTTACAGCTCAGAATCGCATAGAAAACTTTTAACACACCTGAACAATTTGCAGGCTCTGGGAAAGGATGTCGAATCTATTTATGTGGAGGAGCTGGGGCAGGAGATGACGAAACAAGAAATTTTTGATGTCTTAGTCGTCGATCCTATGATGGGTGCAATAGAGGTAGACTGGAGGGATTTCTTCCCGTATCTAAGGTGGGTACCTAATAGGAGCATGGAAATGAAGATTCAGAGAATGGTGACTCGCAAGAGAGCAGTCACAACGGCCTTGATCAATGAACAGAAGAAACGCATTGCACTTGGAGAGGTCTTCATCCCTCCATGTTTCCCTCTCCTTTTTTTTTTTTTTTTCAAGTTCTCATGTTTTCAAATTACACCTCCAGTTTCAGAATGTCAAACACCAACATACCTTAATTGTCATCAATATGCAGGCAAGACACTGCTATCTGGACTTTCTACTCTCTGAAAACACACTGTCAGAGGAGCAACTCACCACATTGATTTGGGAAGCAATAATTGAGGGCTCCGACACAACTTTGGTCACAACAGAATGGGCCATGTACGAACTCGCTAAGAATCCAAAGTGTCAGGTAACTGGCAGAGCACATCTTGTTAGCTTTTCCTGTTATGTTAGCTCTGCGCTATTTATCTTTTCCATCTTCAGGATCGCCTTTATCATGAAATCCAAGAAGTATGTGGGTCCGAAATGGTTACTGAGGAACACTTGCCACAGCTACCATACTTGAATGCTGTTTTCCATGAAACTCTAAGGAGGTATTCTCCTGTTCCTGTTATTCCCCTTAGATATGCCCATGAAGACACCCAACTAGGTGGCTATGACATTCCGGCTGGGATGCAGGTGAGGGTTCCAAGTAATGCAGGCTTTTACAAATCTGCTTGTTGATTTTGTAGCGTTACGTGGGTTGTCTCATGAAGCTTGCAAATTTTTACAGATAGCCATCAATCTTTATGCATGTAATATGAACAAAAAGGACTGGGATGAACCTGAAGAATGGAAGCCCGACAGATTTCTAGGGAGCAATTTTGAACCAATGGACCTGCACAAGACGATGGCTTTTGGAGCAGGAAAAAGAGTATGTGCTGGAACTTTGCAGGCGATACTAGTTTCTTGTACAGCCATTGGTCGATTCATACAAGAGTTCGAGTGGAGACTGAAAGAAGGAGAGGAAGATAACATCGATACTGTTCAACTCACTACCCACAAACTTCATCCCATGCATGCATACATAACCCCAAGAGCAATGACTCGTTCAGGACTGCAGTCATCCTAAATCCTTTCTCGCTTTTTCCTTCTTATGCTTTTCTCACTACATGGGTGTTAGCATCTTTGTTTCATAAAGCATATCAAACGAATACCAGTGTCCCTGGTCTAGAATTTCATATGAAATAGGATGTAATTCAGTGTATATTGCAGTTTTCAGGCTATTTAGCAACTCTGCCCCGCTGGCTTCCTTGATGCAATTATTTTACTCGTCAATCAGCGATATATGGCTGATTTATCTGTCACCTTAGTGAATTATCCAAATTTCTTGGCATATTTTCCTGGTATTCTTTAATTACAAAAAAAAATGCGAGTATTTTCACCAAAGTGTGTTTTTTTCCTGGTATTCTTTAATTCTTCACTTAAATTTACCCAAACCATACCTAAATATTATGCCCATCATCAAGAATTTTGTCCATTCAGGATCATAGGAGTCATAGATTTTGATCCTTGCGCTTATCTCCCGTGCATGTACATTTAGGATCAGCTATCAAACGAGGTAAAATGGATTGGCCTACTGATTGCAGGCAATGCAAATTTTGGCTGTACAGTTTTAGCAGCCAATTTAGGAGAGGTTATGGTCTTCCAGATCATGGAAATCAAATTAGTCACATCAACATCTTTGTCCAGAAATTAGAAGTGGGGGGAGATAATAGAAAGAAAAGATCAAGGTCATATTTCCCTCTTTCTTTGCTTTGAACTGATTTTCCAGAATCATTAACATACTTCCATCTTTCACTCATCTGATAATTCTCTTGGGACATCTGTTAACATTGACCACATTTTAGCAAAGCCGGGTAAATCTTTGTTTTGGAAGAGCAACCACCAACCATTAAAAAGGATTTTGTTACCCAAAAAAAAAAATGGCTAATACCTTTTCTATACAGTGGATGCAATAGAGGAATTATTGTTTAAGAAGATTCTGGAGTTCCTTTCCTTCCAGCAGGCTCAGGAGATGGCGACAATCAATATGAAAGCAAATTCCTGAAGGTCCTTTGCAAAGAATTTTGCCTTCCAAGATAAACAAAGATCAACAAACCTGTTTGGAGGTTGTAATACACATAAATGCTGACTGATAGCATTCCAAATCGTCCTAAAAGACTGACATTGGACAGAGATGATCAATCAATTTAGTTGGATCATTATAGAAGACACACCCTCCTATGTATCTCCCTAGCTTTTTATGGAGTTTATCTCTAGCATTAAGTTTGTTCTTCAAGCATAACTTGAGAAGGCATTTAATCTTCACTGGCAAATATAACTTCCATAGTGAGACATCGTAATAGCACTTAGTACCTCTTTTATTCAGAAACTGATACATGGAGGCCGTAGAGAATGTACCATTGCAATCTTGCTTCCATACTAGACTACCACGTTCAGCGTTAAAATGAATATCAGCCAAGGGAGTTGATAGCCTGTGAAATTCTCTAATTGTTTCTGTCAATGAAGGTAGGCGTTCAAGAGTCCGACAGGTTGCCCCTGTTGTAGAACAATGCAACATTGCTGGATTTTTTTCAACTAAAATGATAGAATGAAGAGAAAAGAGTTCTAAGAGGAGTTTCATACTGTTAGGATTTGACGTCTCGAGATTCAGTCCACATTGAGCCCACAGCGAGGTCCGCGGTGAAAAACGAAGTCCAACGAGATCAAGATCACCCCAAACGGAGCTCGGATGGAGGAGATACGAGCTTTTGAACTCGACATGAGATTCGAGGGGGCGGAGGATCGTCGGTGGCCTGCGGAGAGACGGTGGAGCGTGCCCAGGCGTGTAGCCCAGGCGGGTGCACAGCCCAGCCCACGCACGGGCCCGCGAGGTGCGGCCTGGGCCCAGGCGTCCGGCGCGGGCGTAGCCCAGGCCCAAGCGCAGCGTCTGGGCCTGTACCCTGGTCCACAGTGGATCGGGCGGTCCATGACGGATCGCGTGGACCGCCTGGACGTTTTTCAAGTATTTCGCGTGGTCCACGGCACTATCCCGTAGATCGATCGTGATCAAACGGCCAGGGACATCCCGATAACGATCCGACAGTTGGGAAAGGATTTTGGACTTATTTAGGAGACCTAAACCTAATCTAATTAGGTTTAAACCCTTCTTTAAGGCCTATAAAGGCCTGGGAATAGTAAACAGTGACTTGAGTGGTCTGGTTTTGCCGTGGACGCATCGTACGGAACCCGAGAAGAGAGAGAACCGCACCGAGAAGAGAGAGAACCGTATGGAATCCGGACGTCGGTCGCTTCGGGAGTTCAAGGGGATTTTCAAAGAGAAAGAACTTTTGTGAGGGAGAACTTTCTAGTGAAAAAGAAATTGGATGTACGAGGATTAAGGATGAGATCTCCTCTTGTAAAAATTTTTTTTAATAGTGAAGTTTGCATGCCCTGTAGAGACGAGCCTTTTTATGGCTGATCCACGTATTTTGATTGTTTTTTATTTTGTTTCTTCTTTCTGCTGCATCACGTGGTACTGAAAAAGTCCTGCGAGGTGGTGTTCTGGTCAGATATCCATCCAACATATACAACCAGTTAACTTCCCAGAAGAGGCTGTTCAGACCATTAACAATCTTACACTGATTTCTGTTACCAAAAAAAAAAAAAAGAATCTTACACTGATTTCTATTTCAGAAGGGGGGGAGAGAATTGGTGATGTCTGGTCATAGGCTTGAGCATCCTCTTCTGGGCTTCCAATGTGCTGCAGGTTTCTAGTCTCTTATGGTAAACCTAGGAGACAATCAACCATTTTCTCCACCCTTTCAATCCCAATCCACATGTTGTAATATAACAAGTCCTATTTTTATTTTTCATTATCTTATAAGTTTTTATGATATGTATAGTAAGGTTTATTAGGGATGACAATTTACTCCTTCCTATCGAGTATTTAACTTGAGCCAACCAAATAAGATAGACTTATCTAACCCGTGATGGATCCAGGTAGATACAAATAATAATAAAATCTACTCAAATTTGAGTTGAATGCGTATCTATTCATAAATTTCCTCTCAAAAATAAAAAAAATTAATTTATACAAAAAATTATTAATTTTTGCAATTTTATCCTATCCACTCCATACAAACCATCCTACCTAATCCTATCTATTTCGCTCTGTCTCAGGATTCATTTCACCATGCTTTGCCCCAAGACAAGCACAGAAAATAGCCTATCTTGCTCATCGCCATCTCTAAAGGTGCGTTTGGTTAGTCATTAAAAAAATATTTTTTTTTATTTTTTAATTTTAAAAAAATAAGAATCAAAAAATAATGTTTGATAACATCATGAAAAATAAAAAATCAAAATCAAAATAATCAAAATAATTATTTTATATATAAAATAAAATTTTTTTACTTTCCAAAACTTGCTTTTCTACTTTTTTTTGCTTCTCCATATCTAAAATGCAAATCAAAAAATAAAGAGCCCGAATCTTTTTTTTTCGTCGAGTTTTTCACCTCTCCATCTTCTTTTTTCTCTCTTTCCGAATTCTTTTTTCTCATCGAGCTCTACATCTACCGTCCCTAAATATTATTTTTTGCTTTATAGCAACGTAGTTATCAAACATACTTTTTATCTTTTATTTTTAATTTTTACTCAATAATAAAAATTTAAAAAAATAAAAAATATTTTTTAAAATTTAAAAATTAAAAATTAAAAAATATAATTAAATGCATCGCAATGATTTGGAAGCTACGAAAGCGTCACCCTTATCATCGTTGATTGTTCCTTTTTCCGCAAGAATGGTAAATCCCATATACCCGATGCGACCATTCATCTTTGTTTTGTAGGACGACACCAGGTGCATTCTAACTTGATAATAGCGTTTCGTTATTTCATCGAGAGTAAAAAATAATAAAGGGACTCCTCCAAAGTCCGAACTTCCAGGTTTAGATGCATCCGAACCCGGAACGACGCTTTTTTTTGGCGGCATCTGGATGTTTTCCTCATCAAGACCGGTGAACGAGACTATTACAATTGGACCACCGTACAAATTCGTCCAGGTGGAATGTTCATAAATCGGACGGTTAGTATCAACGGACCATCATCGATACTGGAATAGTTCGGCGATTCCGCTTTAATCCCACGGTCGCCGCCGGGGACTGGGACATCAGTTAACCTCACTTTATGCTCGCCTGGTCTTTACCTATACATATATATGTCGCGTTTATTCTTTTCTTTGCTCCCTCTTCCTGGTTGTGTCCTATCTCGGACCGAATCCGAGGTGCGTTTTGCTTCCGGTCGGTTTTCTCAGGGGAAGTATTTTTTCATCTCCATTGTTTTCGACGTGATTCTTGAATTATTGTGTGGAAATTTCACCTTGGCGTGTTCTTGATAGATCGGATTTGTTTATTAGATCCATCGCTCGCTCAATTGATCGAACTACTCTTTTTCCATGTTAATTGGATAGATATGCATGAATTTTCAGTATCTAGGTCAACACGTCTTGTTCCGAGATTTCTTGATAGCTATAGTTTATGATGGTTCCAAGATCTCAGTTTCTAAGTGTTTTTAGAAAAATAATGGAGTTCCGAGCATCAAATGTTTTTTAGGGTTTTGCTGCAACATTCCCATTACTGGTGCTATTTCAGTCTTTAGCTTTTAGCGTCTGACACTTTACAAACCTAGGACGTAGTTTTTGGTAAAGAAACTGAAGTTTTCATATATAAAGAAAATAGAGTTTTGTTTACCCTTAGATAGATCAGGAGATATTTTTTTATTTTGGCATTAGAAAACATTCTTTTTATAGGTATCTTTTTTGTTATTTGATTCCATGAGATCTGTTGGGTTCTGAGGTTACCAGAAAGCTCCAAATCGATGTGTTGTGGGATCGATCACCTGATACCGAAGTTTCAATAAGTTACTGACATTTTTACCGTATGTCTTTTGATTTGCATGACAAGTTAAAGCTTGGTCCTTTTTCTTTAGTTTTTAGAAAGCCAACATCCATTATAACACTGCCATTTTTGTTTCTATTATTTATGGTTCTTTGTTCTGCCATGAATGTCTCGTGACTGCAAGAATTGCATTAATCTTGCTGCAATCTGTATGGTAATTTACTTGAGTTGCACTAACAGCAACGTTCAAAGATACTTAGACATGCTTATTTCTTGTATCTAGCTAGAAACACCTGATTTATGTAGAGTTTAATCCTGAAGCGTTATAACATTAGAATTTCACCTGGCATTGGAAATTGCAGATTCACTCACATGCAAATCTCATAATACCTAGATTAGATATCAAAGCCTGAAACTAAATAACAAAATTACTGTTACCAGACTATGTTAGTTGGACAAATAATTCCTATGAACTATAGATTTCCAAGAACTTTGGACATTTATGCATGAAATGTCGCATGATGACACTCCTTGATTCTCCAAAAATCAAGCATTCTGCATAAACCTCTTGGCATCAATGCTTGACATGGAAATTTGGAGTTTCATTTTAAAGGATACTTAGTATAGTGTAAGTGTCGGCATACTGAATCTTTCTCAATTGAAATTCTGAGAAGATTTTTCTAAGAGGATATGAATATTGCATTAAGGATATTTTCTTCTTTTTCTGTGATATAATATCACATGAAAACTAGATTTTTCTATATAAACTATGACGGTCATGATTTCAAGGGTCTTGATGACACTTATCTAAACTGAAAGATATATAGATATGCTTACTTTGTTCTGGTTGTTAGCCATTAAATTAAAGGTCGTCATGAGTATGTTACTTATACAATTAAGAAGAGTGCTTTTGATGGCCTGTATCATTCAGGTGTTATGTTGTGCATGTGATGGTCTAGCGTTTCATGACTATCTTTCTTGGTTATGCATATAATGGTGTTGCATTTGTTGAGAATTTTTCTTGGTATGTATGATTCCCATGCACAATGACTCCATGAATGCTAAAATACTTTTTACTTAGGTGCTTAGATAGACCATAATTGATCTTATGACAATTGTTTTTGCCTGATAGTGCATATATCCAACAGTGACCGTCTTTTAATACAATATTTTGCAGTGTCAATTTGAGCAGATAACTAAAGGCTCATATGGAACTGGCTTAATTAGTTTTTAAGCTTGATACATAGTGACCCTAGGTAAGACTATATAAGCAACAATATCATGCCTTTTGTTACTATCAGACTGGAGAGTAATGATGCAAGGTTAGTTGAGTAAGAGAATAGTTAGAGCTTGTAAGCTAAAATTAGTTTTCAGGGTTGGTTATTTTGATCGACTGGATGCCTAATCGTCCATTGTATTAGGATCTATGTGACCATATGTAATGGTCTCAACTGAGGCTTCACCACCCCAAAAGCCACATCCAGAATCAATTTAGTATGGCATCATCACTTTATATAACTTGGTCATGCAATGTAGCCTTTTGCTTTGCCACTCAATGTTGGATGTATCACTGTTTTCTTCAGCTGTTCAACTTCTCCTGGCCATGTTCAGCAAATATTTTCAACAAAGTTCTCTTGGTTGATTAGAACAAATAATCTATCTAGGTACATAATACTTGCATTCTTGAGATTTTGTGGAATATTGACAGAGATATTGTCCTTTTGATTCAGAGTACAGGACTGTTTCTGGAGTGGCAGGACCTCTGGTCATCTTGGAGAAAGTTAAGGTATGTACCTTTCTTATCTTGCTGTCACAATTTTTTCTATAACATGTTAAGAACAGGAATAAATATTAATTTCCTAATCTGCACTTATTTTTTTTTCTTATCACTTGTGCCAATTTCTTCAGGGTCCTAAGCATCAGGGAATTGTCAATATTCGATTAGGTGATGGCACAACTTGACGTGGTCAGGTCCTGGAAGTTGATGGGGAGAAAGATGTTGCTAATATTCTAGTGAGTTGTTTGAGAAAGATGTTTGAAATCTAAACTGTAATGCCATGATAATAGTTCTTTTTAACCTTTTGCCTTGAAGTAGCTTCTGAGTTCTTACAATCCTGTCACAGGAAGTTTTATCAATCCCAGTGATAGAACTTATCCTGAAGAGATGATTCAAACAGGGATATCCACCATTGATGTTATGAACTCCATTGCTCGAGGACAGAAGGTTCCCCTCTTGTCTGCTGCTGGGCTTCCTCATAGTGAAATAGCTGCTCAGATCTGTCCACAGGCTGGTCTTGTGAAGCATTTGGAATGGTCTAACAATCTTATGGAGGTAATTTAGAACTTTTGATATTGTATAGGTAATAAGAAAGAACCTATTACAACAAAACTACATTAGCTTTGTATAAGACTTGAAATCATACCGAGTGTTTCTGTATTCATATATTCTCTTATGTTTGAAGGTAATGGAAGTGGAAAATTTTGGCCTGTTAGAATTGTACCTTTTAAGGCAGTGAGTCCCCTTGATTGGATCCTGTCCATCGGGTACTGTTTGTTTCAGTAATTTTTAGGAGAGTGAAGGAATGCTAATTATAAAAAATTAACGTTGCCAAAATACTGTTAAGATGTCCTTTGATAGTTGGTAATGGCAATGACATTATGGAGAGAGATTTATTTATTAGGGGGCTGGGCTTGTGGTTAATTTATGGATACAGGCTGTGGAGATTGAATTATTTGTGGTGTCAAATTTATTCTTAAAATGTAGTCCTTATGCATGAAATATGATGCAGAGGTAGATATTAAATGGAACCTTGGACAAGATTATGTTCAGGAATTTAATTCCAGAACATCATATGTTTTATCCATTAACACATGGTTTCTAGGATTACATGGAGGTAACCAAAAATCTACATGATCCTAAAGTACTAAGATAAAGATTGAATGGAATTCATATGATCTCTCATCAATTAGATGAGATTTTGGTGTGCATATGAAACCCTGTTTTATTTTTTGGGAAGCTAATTGTTATTTGTTTCTTATTTTTTCATGGGCATTAGTTGCTTTATTACCCTAGCATATATCTGAAGTATGTCATCCAGTGCATGTACCTGGGCTCTGAGGATATGGAAGTCCTAATATAGATTACTAATGGTGAGTCTCATACAGGTGGTGTCATACATCTGTCAGACACCACTTTATGGACTTTATCATTCACCAAATCATAGTACTCTATCTGTATTGTAGCTGATCTTTCTGTAGTATCAATTGTCAATGATATGATTGATCTTCTTCTTTTTATAGCATGCTAGCTTAGCCATCATCATTCTCATATCCATTTCTCTGAAAATTGACAGGATGTAGAAGAGGACAATTTTGCAATTGTGTTTGCTGCTACGGGAGTAAACATGGAAAGAGCACAATTTTTTAAACGTGATTTTGAAGAGAATGGTTTGATGGACAGGGTGACCCTTTTTTCTAAACTTGGTATCTTGATTAATCTTGCCATCTGTTTTTTCTGTATTTGTGATCTGGCAACTTATCATACTCATGCATTTATTTTCTTTTTAATTTCATATTGTACAACTTTGGATCTCAGAAATGGTTGACAAGATTTAATATTAAACCCTCTCTCCCTTTTTTAATTTGTTCACAGGCAAATGACCTGACTATTGAACGCATTATCACGCGCCGAATTGCGCAAACTACTGCAGAATATTTCGCTTATAAATGTGGTAAACATGTTCTCGTTATCCTAACAGATATGAGCTCACATGCGGATGCATTTCATGAGGTATTGAACCTGTTTTTATTTTAACATTCAAATATATGTGCCATGTAATATTTATCCATAAATGATTTACATGCTAACTGCTTTTAAAACAGGATTTTATATCATGGAAGCCTTTTTTATTCATGTGAATTGTTTTGTTTAGTTTTGATATATTATTTCAATAGCAATTGCTTAGTACCTGTTCAAACTTGTCGTCTGCCACATGATTATTTCACTTTGAGTTAAGAATTGATGTTTGTTCATTGATTTTCTGCTTCCCCTTACTATTTTTTATTTTACAAAATTCATTTGGTGATTGTGTACTTCTATTATTTTTGCAACTATCTCTTTCCACTTTGTACAAACTAGAAAAATTTAGAAAATGCACCTACCTGCACTCTTTTTATATTGAGTTGGACTAAACATCAATTGTTAAATCTTTGTCGAAAGACTTAACAATTCCAGAAATAGTGATAGGGCATCCAAATTGAAGATCCATGCCATTGATATTTGTAAATGCCTAAGAAACACAAATGATAGGTTTTGCATGTCTGTAACTTATACATAAAATGAATGCCAAAAAAAAAAAAAAGACAGCTTGAAGGGTGTGATACAATGTTTTGCTATGATCTAAGCATCAAAAGCTATTAAATTTCGGTCTATACACATTTTAATATGTGTACATGATAAATGATATAGATTTTCATTTCATAGATGTCCTATCATACTATTTTATCACATTAGCATAATTACGGCTGTCCATCTTATTCCTGCTTGATGCAAAGGTAGGAGACCACTAAACATATAATCTTCTATTTCTATATATTTTTGGGAGTCTATATCTTGATTAATGGTATGGATTTCCAATTTGGGTGACCCATCATTGATTTTGAATCATTACATCACTAAGGATTTAATGCTTACTGTGGAGTCTATCTATATATAATTTCATTTAACATGAGTAAGAAAACGCAACTCTTTTATGTTCTTCATGTTTCTAGATATTTTCCTTGTTACCGTTTTTCCATTAGCATATTACAATTTCAAAATTTTATGATAGCTTTATTGATTGTGTTGCAACTCGAGTTAACTTGCCTGAGCCGTCAAACCACTTGGATTGCTAGGAATCCATGTTTTACTTTTTTGATATTTAAAACAGTGGGCAACATTCCAGTTGGATCCTGCTTCCTTTATTCATTCTACAGTATTGTTAAAGAAATAGGAGGCATGTGCATATTGCTTTCGAGAAACAAGAAAGAAAGGAAAAAGAATAAGCCTTGCTGCAGAGCAAGCCCTGGTTAGAGAGCCCCATTGAAGGGTTGTAGCACTTGGAAAAGCATATGTTTTCTTTTCTTTTTCCCTTTTTAAAGGGGTGGGGTTGTATTGGATGGAGTTTTTTTGAAGGGGAGGGGGTGCTTTTGGGGCAGATGAAACCTCTTAAATTACTAGTGAGCTAATTTTGAAGAAGACATAAGCTCATCGGATTTACTCCACTTAGTAGAAAAACTAAATCTGCTATTGGTTCAATGATTTGTACTTACACTTGCTGTCATATATAGCCCTGACCAAAAATGACAGTTTTGAGATCATTTTTCTGGTGATTGAAATGCAAATTTTCTGTTCTGGTTTCAGGTATCAGCAGCTCGAGAGGAGGTGCCAGGTAGATATGGTTATCCTGGTTATACGTACACTGACCCGGAAACAACTTATGAACGTGCTGGCCGTATAGAAGGAAGAAAAGGCTCCATTACACAGATACCCATCTTAACCATGCCAAAGGATGGTAATTTATGCACAGACTGATGCTTTGAGAATCCACCTGGGAGCTTGCTCTGTAGTCTCTCTTCATTTTTCCTACTTGAGATAGTTTCCATACTCTTGCTTTGGCTAAATGATGGTAATTTAGGGAATAGGAACATTCGTGGTCGGTGTTGTCTTGCTTTGGCTAATTATTCTCTTGCTCAACAGATATCACACATCCCATTCCTGATCTTACTGGCTACATTACTGAAGGCGAAATCTACATTGACAGACAACTTCATAATCAGCAGGTACTGACCATGCTGCCTCGCAATGAAGAAGATACCGATTTCCCTCTTTTAGAATCATTTTGTTATGTTAACAGCATGTTCATCATGAAAATCTCATGGAGCTGCTTTGCTTTTGCTAGCCTGGCCATTTTGGACTTGTTCTATATTGCATGCATCATGAAAATATCATAGAAATGCTATTCTGGACTTGTATTTGGCTGATGTTGACAGATATACCCGCCTATCAATGTCCTTCCATCTCTTTCTCGGTTGATGAAGGTGATTTTCTTTTTTTTTATAGCATGATTGTACTTCTGACTTGATAGGAATTCAGAAGGAACATTTTTCTTCACCTGATATGTTTTAATATTAAAAAAAAGACTATTAGCATTTGGAGATTCCTCTCACTGAAATGGTTTCTATGCAGAGTGCTATTGGTGAGGGCATGACACGTCATGATCATGCAGATGTGTCTAACCAGGTTAGCTGTCAATAATATAGGCTTTGTTTTTTCGTTACAATTTACTTCACAGGAACCTTCACTCCTCTAATTGACTTAATATTCCAGCTCTATGCTAATTATGCAATTGGGAAGGATGTTCAGGCCATGAAAGCATTTGTTGGAGAGGAGGCGCTCTCATCCGAGGATCTGGTCTCTCTCTCTCACAGTTGTCAAGACAAAAAGTATTATGTGCTTATCATGTTTATGATCTTTATGGGCGTGCAGCTCTATCTCGAGTTCCTAGACAAGTTTGAAAGAAAATTCGTTACCCAAGGAGCGTATGACGCGCAATACCTTCCAGTCACTCGATCTTGCCTGGATGCTTCTGCGTTATCTTCCCTCGTGAGCTACTTCATCGTATTCCTGCTAAGACGTTAGATCAGTATTACAGCGGAGAAACAGTCCACTGACGTCTCTGTAGAACTCCAAGTTTTACTGAGCAAGGTGGAAATAAATTCATGGCTATATTTAAAGATCAGAAACGCGAGCCTTTTTGTTAGGGTAGTCTAGGTTCAAATTCTTTGCGGCCCAAATTTTAAGGTAATGCCTCGTTGCCTCTTCTATCGTTAAACCCTTGTTTGTTGCCTGCACGCTTGGTTATGAATCTATATACGTGTGTACAAAATCAGATATTCCAGATACCCAGGCACGTTAATTTCGAGTTTGCTGCATTATTTTGTCTGTTGTGGAAGATACTTGTATGATATACAAATAAGCTTTCGGTGGAAAGCCAACAAAAAGAGAGATTGGAAGTAGCATATCTACCAAAAATGATCACCAAATTATGTGAAATTTTTAATAAGACGAGTTGAACTTGAGAAGGATCGGAGGGTGAAATACGTGGCCTGTTCGTAAATCTTTGAGCCCGAGCTGGGCATGTATCTGAATGTTGAATCTGGTTTGGTGCCTGCCTGACTATGGCGAGGACTACGTCTCATTTTCACTACATTGTTCAGTTGATGCAACACTATTTTGGACTCTTGATGACACCAGTCCTCTGGACGTGGACACATTGGATGTTACAAGCTTGGATGACTATTCTTAAAAATGAAGTTTCATTTTCTGTGAGCATCGAAATTCTCTACAGTAGAATGTTTTTGACAAACACTATACTTCTTTTATGTTGGAAAGAGTAGGAAATCCACACCCCCACCCGGCGCCCAACCAAAAAAAAAAAAAAAGAAGAGAGAGAGAGAGAGAAAACAAAGAAAGCAGAACAGACATTATATCAGGTATAACGCAGTATATTGGATTCGGACATGTATCTGTTGTCCGATTTTCAAAAAAAAAGATATGAATCCGTTGCTTATAATGTCCAGCATAGGATTGAAATCAGATCGAATATGAATTGAATATTAATATATTTATATTTATATTTATTTTATCTGACGAATAGAAATATGGATATAAATATTACTTGGATGAAAAAATTCATACCTATAATCGGATATGGATACAATTTGGATATTAAAAATATAAATATAATTATGAATATAATTTAAATAATTAAATTTTATAATTATATAATCAAAGATATTATTAAATATTTGATAAATTAAATTAATAATATGTTTATATATTATATATATTTTTTAAAAAATTAATAAATATTATATAAAATTATATAGGATTATATGTATATTCGAATATATGAATATAGATTAGATAGTTATTTATTCATATCTATATCTATTTTTTATAAATATTAATATTAATATTAATATTAATTAAATTTTAAAATTTTTATTTATATCTAAATTGATCGAAAAAAAAAAAAAAATTCATGCTACTTTCATCTCTAATCCAGCGTCTTTTCGGAGGGCACGCAGCAAGGAGGGTTGCCGTATCCTAGCATACCAACCCGGTCTTCGTCACAATCACTGCTGGCTAGCTGAACCAAATAGACCGAAAACCGAACCCTCTAATGACCGCTAAAACTACCAGCACTAACTCGTGGACCAGAATAACCTCGAATGAATAGAATTACCGCAACCCGTATCGCGCCATCGTCCCTCCGAACGCGGGACCCATAAAACAATGAAGCAATCCTAGATGAGACTTAACAAAAGACAGCAAATGAGGACGTCGGATCTACAAGGAGGCCCCGATACGGGTCAAACAATGAAGTCAAATGGCAACCAAAAAAATAGTCGTTAAATTGAATTATACTACTCTCTTTATTTAACTTAATCTAGTAATCCCGTTGTTTCCTTCTTATCGCTCTTGCTTTCTTCTTGGTCGCCTGTATCCGTCGTCTCTGCGGGTCTCCCTCCCCGCCCGGCGCTCAAGATGGAGAACCTGGGCGACATCGCCACGTTCCTTCTCTTTCTCCTCTCGTGCCTTCTCGTCTCGCCGCCAACCCACGCCTTCTACCTCCCCGGTGTCGCTCCTCGCGATTTCCAGAAGGTAATTCATTATTATTATTATTACTACTTACTATTTTTGATCGAAATCGTTACGGATCTAACTAGGGTTCGCGGTCTAGTCGTACTTTTCTCCGGTTCCTGATGTGTGTTGTTTTTCCTTTTTTTTTCTCGCTGGATCTGGAATTGAAAGGCTTAGATTTATGGTTCGCTTCTTGTTTGAAGAATTCGAACGCGTGGATCATTTTATGAGCTTGGAGATCGCTGAATCTTGGTTATTTTTTCTCGAAATAAGGTCCTGAAACAAGATCTTTGGGTTTGAGATTTCTTTTAAAAGAGACAGAAACTGAGTTTGGTCAGATGATGGTTCTTGATGTTCTCTGTCGATTTCTAGTTCTCTGTAGGTTGAGTTGTGAATTTTAAGGATTTTTAATTCACGGGTGTTACCGGCATATCATTTAACCACGGTATGATTCCCTGCTCTTGGAGTCTTATTCGACGTTACCAGGATATAGATAGGTAGTTGTAGCTTATGTCGCATGCAATCATTGCTATAAAAGGAATGATGTCGTTTTCTGATTTAATCAAAATTATCGGTTGCCTTTGTGTAGCTTGAGCTCTGTTTTTTCCTGTTACACTCTGAAGTATTCTATTGGGCTGTCCCAGTGGAGGCATTTTATTACTCAAATAATTGTTATGTTCTTACCCTCTCTCAGTCTTTTGGTGTGCAAATTTCTCGAATGCCTTTGGCGTGATCTTTTAAGGTCTTTTTGTTGATTGAAACGTGACCTCGACATGGAATAAGAGTTTATGAATTTCCCCCTTGCCAACAGTATGATTTGATGAAATTGAATTGTTTCTGTAAGATAAATTATTATTTATGGATCAGGATCTCCATTAAGAATGCAAATTTGCATAAGATGGCCTAGGCAAGGATGGATGTTTTGCAATGAATGTCTTAGAATGAGGAATAAAAGTTCCAGCATGATAACATTATAGGGTTGCTAGGAGTGAAATGAGGGGAGTCGGTATGAGATGGTAAAAGTTTTGATTATGGTTTATGGTACCTTCTGTAGTGGTGTTCGATACAATGACTATTTGTAACTCTAATTTGGGGCATAAATATTTTCATGAACAAATTAAATTTATATGTAGACATTGTAACATGAAATTGAATAACTAACTATATAGAAAACTGAAATTATGGTTCGGAACATGGCATACCTGATGACTTTTGATTGATGCTATCTACTGTGCATGTTTAAATTACATTCTAAATAAATTTCAACCGTTTTGTACGAAATCAGTCGTTTTCATCTGGAATAGGTCAAAAGAGGTCCTAGTTTGGTTCCTACAAATTATTCCTTCCCATGTCTTTTCAGAAAAATAGAAATGCTAAACATCTTCAAAGAAGCATTTTTCTTTGAAATAAAACTTTCTAAGCATACATGTTTAAGTTTGTTGTTTGTGTTTACATCAGCAGTTCATGGTTTCTATGCACCTTTGGGCAAAGTTTATTTGTTGCATTTACTATTTTTCAGAAAAGGGTAGAGTATTTTTAATTGTGCTATCAGTAATTGTTTTCTGTCCTTGCTTGATGTTGGGTTTGATGGTCGGTGGTTATTCTGCATGGGATGGTCATAGATTCAAGATACATGATTAGTAGAGCTGATTACAAGGTATTATGTATCACAAAAACCTAGTGGCTGGACTACAAAATAATTTGGTTTCACATTTTTGTTTTATGAAAGAAATGAATTGTGGAAGTACTAAAGGACTTTTGGTTCACGAGAAGAAGAGGGAGGAAATTTGTCAATGGAAAAATGAAAAAATATCTCATGTTTGATTGGAGATTTCAAAGAAGAGGGATGGGAAAGTAGCTTTCCCATGGGATTAAGCTTCCTGCATTTCATGAGAAAGAAAAACTCATTTGGGACATGGGAAAGCCGCTTCCCATGGGTTGGAAATTATGGTAATTTTTTTAAACAAACACCTCAAAGCCATCATGATCTTCTTAATAGCTATTTTTAATAGTTAATTTTAAACTATTAAAAATATACTATTAAGAATTACCACAATATAAAAAGGTTGTGATAATTTTAATATAAAAATATATTAATAGCTATTAAAAATTATCACCATATAAAGAAGTTGTCTAACTATTAAAATTTGTTAGAACTCTTAAAAATCAACCCAATAAATATTTTTAAAATCTATTTTTAAATGTTTAAAATATTTTAAAATATTTTTATATTTAAAAATAGCTACTAAAAATTTATTATGAATTGTGATAATTTTAATAGTTAGACAAGTATCCAAATATATTATGAATTGTGATAATTTAAAAGTTAAAAATATTTAAAAATAGCTTTAAAAATATATTATGTTCTTTTTGGTGTTGAGCCTTCAAAACCTTCAGACCTTGATGTTCCAAGTATTTGATTTAATAAATTATGCATGTGATTTTTTTTCCTTCTGGTCCATTTGTCAAAGGCATAGCAGGTATTCTACACAACTTTCATAGGAAAATAAATACTCAATCAAACATAAGTCATTATGACATGGTTCGCCGTATCGGACCGAACCATTCGATACGGGGCGTACCGAGCCGGACCGGTCCCTTACCGATTCGGTTCGGGCCTTTTTTTCGGAAAAAGACCCCGAACCGCACGAACCGGGCGGTTCGGTGCGGTTCGGGTCCATACCGCCCGAAACTGGGCGGTACGGCTCGATTCTGGACCGGTTCGGGGTGAACCAAATCGTACCGTCCATGAAAAAGGGGGGGAAGGTGGCTCAGTTTGATGAGGATCTTGTGTTATTTTCTTGGTATCTGAAATAAAATGAAACCTCAAGTACATCTCTCTCTCTCTATCAGATCTGTTATACCATCTGTCTTGTAGTATCCGATATGATGTATTATATCATATTGATATGTTATTTCATATTATACCAATATTTGGTATGTTGTTTTGTACCAAATTGAAATATATATCGGTATTATAATAGAATGGTGTCAGTATAAGATCCGGTACCGAGATTGTAAAGCTTGTACCATGTATTAGTTCATCGGAATCCAACTCGTAAGATGAATTTGATTTGGTTTTTCATCACCAAACAGATGGAAATGCCTAGGGAAGCATTCTGAGAACTTGAGAGGAACCTGAAAGAAAATTTTGAACCTTTGATAGCTAGTAATAGAGGTTCCCCGCCCCAACAATTACTAAGCATTTACCATTACCCTTCTCCCTATTTGGTACCATGACTCCTTGCTCATTTAACCCTGTGCATTCGTACCTTTTTAAGTATTCATTTCCACAACAATTAATCGCAGTTGTAACAGATAGTTTAGAGGCCTCAACAAGATTTTAAAATAAAAATCTCAGTATTATAATCACACAACACTCAGTATTTATGATTAAAAAAGAAGCATGGGCGATATCTAATATTCCAATTAGTAACTCAAAATGGCATCATAAAATTGAATAATATCTGGTTATATCAATATCATAAATCTTGTGATGCTAGTTGTAGTATATATGTCTCAGAGTTAATGAAGAAATTCTTATGGTGGAATCATAAAATTGAATAACTTCTGGTTGCATAATGTTGTGATGCTGGAAGCTTAAACTGTTATATGCGATATCATATTGGATCACAATTGGAGCAAGGCTTTTCATAAATAAGTCAAATAGAAGAGAGTTCAGGTGTTTTACCACCCTAATTTTAATCAAGTTAAATGGTTGAGGGCTTTATGATGTGTTCTGAATCTTCCAAACTCATTTTCTTCTGCATGAAACTGATTCGATTGCAACATATGGCTATTAAGAGTCTTTGTACCGCAATCTAACTCCAAATTGAATCCAAATATGTCAATAATATGTAATATAATGCCATATTGAAGTTGTATTTATCAATTATTAACTTCAAAAATCCAAAAAAAAAAAAAATGAAAATCGAAAAAAATATTGTGTACCGGTACCGGACCGGTACGTCCAGGTGTATCGTGTGTCGGTACGGTATGGTACCGATACCGTACCGTACCGGTTCGGGACCGGCACGCCATCCGGTACCGGTACAGCGAACCTTGCATTATGTAAAGTGTGTTTTCTATTACACTTTTCCATGGTCAAGCAAATATGCAAATACTACATTCCTAAGGATCATATATCGAGGCATCAGCTTCCCACGAAAATCATTCTAGTGACTTAAAATTTTTCCAGCAAACCAAACGAGTCCAAAGTATCAAATATAACCTGTGCAAGTGGGTAAGGGAAACTTGGTTGTGATGAAGTGACTCAAGCCTAAAACCTAGACTATGTTCTCCGGTCAGGTCCAGCTTCGATATCACAAAGATCAATCTTGTTCTAGGACCCAATAAAAGATAATTCTAAATATTCAATTTGGACCGTGTAATTAAGATTTAAGATACAACCTGAATATGATATAGATTGGACCTAGTCTATTTCTAGCATGACCTGAATTTGACCTGTCCGTATGTAAACCAAGGGTTGGTATTTCATTGTCAAAATGTTAATGTTGATAATGGTTCTGTTTGAGTACTTGCAAAGTCAACCTTTGCCTGACTTAACTCCACTAGCACGCCTCAAACTAGCAAGGTAGGAATATAGATTGGCACCCGTCTAACCATGTTTTTTTTCAAGTTTTATGATGTTGGTGGCAACGAAAGTCTTATGATGAATTGCTCCGCAAGTCTCTATCTTGTTATATTATTCATATTTTTGTCAGATCTTCACAAAATATGATTATTGTGAAACTTTTGAGCTCATTGCTTGTATAAAGGTCATCAAGCTTGTTTTGTTATCTATCTACAAGGTAATGAATGCAGGCCAACAATATCAACAACCTCCAATCACCTAAAAATATATTTATTTATTTATTTGCAAAACATAAATAGATGTTGATTATGCATGATCATCTTTATGCCATCTGGTTGTCAGCTCTGATGAAATGATTTTTCATATATGTGCTCTGCTATTCAAATGGGATCAGGATCAACATTGACAGAATCTGCTTGTGTAGCATGCATGCTTATGCTAATATCATCCTGATGGTCATTACTTTATTACTCCATTCTTCCTGTTTTTCATGGATTTAAATGTGTTTTTATATAAGGGATGGTCTGGTGAAAGTTAAGCATGTGCTTAACAAATCCCTTTTTTTTTTTTCACACTATGGAAGTTGGCAAGTAGAAATCTGCAGCTAAAATTATTGCATTATTTTGTGAAACATTTTGATAGAAGCTCCCAGTTGCATGCCATTATGCTGAAATGGATCTTGCGGTTTCAATGACTAGGTAGGCCTGACCAGCTCTAAAATTTTGGGTCTGGGACATATATTAGATCTGAGTGCTGGACTAAGAATTTGAAGTCTGGATGATTTCAAGTCACACTCATTTTTAGGAATTTAAGAAATTCTAGCCAGGCTCAGCTACTTGCAAAGCCTGACTAAACAAATAACCCAAATCTGGACTTTGTTTGGGTTCATCTGTTTCGGCTTGTTCCTAGCCAGTCCTGGTGGTTCTGTTCAAGCTGGCTCACTCAGGAAACAAACTGGGCCTGATGTTGCCCATTGGCATCCTTAATAGAACAGAGAAGGAAAGAAACAAACAGAAACAAAAATAATATTGTATCATCGTGGCCTGTTAACCATTGTGATGGAAGGAGATAGTGCAATCCTTCCCCAGCTGTACCGAAGAGCCACAATTGTCTGAGCTTCTAGATCTAAAGGATTTTCCATAAGCAGCAAACTCTTCACTTTGCAGTATTCTTAATTATGTTAACTATGATAACACTTAATTTTTATTGATAAGGTTGTGTTATATATGTAAGCTTAACTATATCATTCTTTACTGTGTTTTTTTTTACTACATTTTTTTTTTGAGAATGCATGCAAGTCTACAGTTTTGTTTGAGTTTCTTTTCTGGTTTGTCAATTATTGTCCATACATTTGCTTCCTTTCTGCAAAAATCTGTCCAATATATCACTTGCTAGTTAACCGTGGAGGTCTTAAATGGAGGAATTGGCATGGACACAACTCTCTTATCAAGAGAGACTCCGCTTAATGCTCTAATCGTTATCTGGCAGACTTGCCAGAAGACGAATATCAAATAACATTATAGTGATGAGTGGCCCCTGATACTCAAACTGTAATCCTCGGATACAAGTCTGAATCAACTTATCTGATTTCCTTGCATTGCATGACAACTGTCCTGAACCCACCGTTCGCCGAACCGTCCCGAACTTGATGGTTTCGAGCGTTTTGAGCCATAGCGATGGCAAACTGAGATAGTTCGGACAGGTAAATCGAGACACCCGACAAGAGAGAGGGAAAGAGAGGAAGGAAGAGAGAAAGAGAGGAGGGGAGAGGAAGATGGGACGATGTCGTCAGAGGTCGGCGGTGGCCCACCGAGGCCATCAAAGGGCTGTAGAGGCCTTCGTAGCTTAGTATCGTTCGATAGGATGTTTAAATCAAATAGAAAGAGAGAGAGGAGAAGTAGGGATGGCAATGGGTAGGGTTTGGATCGGGTAGTATACTACCCATCCCCAAATCCGAACTTAATACCCTATACCCAAACCCTACCCGATACCCAATCGGGTAAGAAAAGAGATACCCATCCCCATACCCAACGGGTTCGGGGATACCCGTGGGTAACCCATTTTCCCATACCCAATCCATACCCGCCCCATACCCAACCCATACCCATCCATTCTATACCAAAAAAAAAAGTAAAATAATTTTATGCATATTATCAATCAAAAATAGAATTATCAATTATATATACATACATACATACATACGCACATACACACTTCTAACACACACACATACATACATGCATACATATATGCATGCATACATATACATACATACATATATATAATTATATATATATAGAGAGAGAGAGAAAGAGAGAGAGATCATATATATGTGTGTGTATATGTGTGTGTGTGTGTGTGTGTGTGTATATATATATATATATATATTCGGATATGGGTTCGGATATTACCCATATCTATAGGTTCGGGTCGGGTTCGGGTAGAAAATAGCACTACTCATACCCTACCCATACCCGTACTATAGTTTTCGGGTTTTACCAAAACCCGAACCCAAACCCAAACCCAGTCAAACCCTATTTTTCGGGTTTGACCGGATTCGGGTAGGGTGTATACCCATCGGGTCGGATTAATTTTGCCATCCCTAAGGAGAAGCAACGGTATCATAGGGATATGCAGCTAGCGGAAAGGCTGTCGGAGGGTGCCAGGCGGCCGTCATGGCCATCGAACGACGTAATCAATGCCTGTGGTGCTGTAAGCATGAAACATGGGCACGCCTTTGTTTCATGAATTTTTTTTTTTTTAAATGTGGTTTACGTTGAAGCCAGCAACTGATTTTTTTTTTTTTTTTTAAATCTAGTGAAACAAGGACACACACCGCATGCATTGATTATGCCGTCCGGCGGCCAGCTAGTGGCCCTCCGACGGTTTCTTCAGTAGCTTCCCCTCTCTTCTTTTCTTTCTTTCCTCCCTCTCTCTCTTTCTCTCTTTTCCTCCCCCTCGATTCCCTTCTCCCCTATGTCAGTTCGTACCAATCCGGTCTTGTACGGACCCATACCAGCTCGTACCGTCGGCCGGCCGGCATGGGTATCAGTTCCGGCTTCCTCGCTTGAACCTCTCAAGAAAAGTGGCAAAGAACTCATCCATCTCTTGTTTGCACCTCCTCAGATCATCCAGAGTAACCTCTTTCCTAACAAGATCAAACCTCTTGTAGAACAACCTACACAACTATGTCCAGGAATTGAGTGACTCGGGTTCTAATCTACTAAACCATGTGAAAGCAACCTTGGTGAGGGAACTCTAAATTGTCTTATAAGAAGCTTGGGATTTTGGTGAGTTGTTCAGCCATGCAACACTGCAGAATTGAGGATCATGATCCTTGCCAAGGCTTTCATAGCATCAGCCCTAACGGATTCAGTGAAGCATACTTAATAGAAAAATGCCAGGAGTTTTTTATTCTTCTTCAACCATTCTTCAATAGGTTCAGAGGTATCAACCCTATGATATTTGCATGGGGCTCCTCATTGAATCTTTTTTTTTTTTAAGTTTTGCGACTAAGCACTGCTTATCATGTTCGCCACCACCTTTCCCCTGTGCCTTGGAAATGGAATAGCATCCACATTGCCTCGAAGCTTAAGATCTCCTGACCTTATCTTCTTGACAAAAATATCCCCAAGCACATAACAGTCCATCGCGCTATCGGATCTCTTCTTGTGATAGATACAGAATTGCAAATACTTCTCATCTTCAGCAGTCAGAACAATTATCTGCAAAGAACTACAGTAGTGCAGTTTATCAATGTCTACGCAGTGGACTTGATTTTACCAAAGATGATAAAAACTTGAACTCACAACAATTTATGTGTTGGAGAAACCACCCACAAGGGCGTAATCTGTATGTCCGCAACTAATTTCCCACTTTCAGCATGTTCGACATGCAAATATTTGCGAAACTCAATGGGCTGCAGGATGGATTGATCAGGCGTTCAGATTCTTTTGATTATTTTTTAACATTTTCAGTATTTGGTGTATCATGTACTTGTGGATGAGTGTCTTCTGGTTGCCAAAAAGAAAGAAAGAAAAAAGATAAGCCTAAATCTTTTCTCCTTGTCCTGGAGTAGTTTGCTTAGATACATGTGCATTGTTGTTAAAGATAACCTGGAAGATAAACCAAGGTAGATTATTTATTCTGGGTTTTCAACAGATACAATATTAATTGATATTCATGCAACTTTTCTTGAAATATTATGTTTGATGTATTGTGAACACTACTCAGAATGTGTATGATTCTTTGAAGCTATGTTATTGCTTCTCCATGTTTCACTGCCCAACGAGTTTCTGTATTTGACTTTCTTTCTTATTGAACTTAGTATCTGTATCATTTTGTAGCTGTCCTATATAGTATCTGTTGAATATTTATTTGTTACGATTGGTTATCTAAATACAATCATTTTGCGGTT